>NC_071572.1:66735067-67053970 GCF_024509145.1 Vidua macroura
GGAAAACCAAACAAAAACAAACACCCCATGTGTGAATTAACAAATTGATATATTGATATTTGTATATATATGTATAAAATTATTGCATTGGTAAATTAAATAAAATTAATAACTCCATTGCATTTTCAGAAGGTAGAGAGATAATAATTTTATTTATATCTGTGAGAGTAGCATATTCAGAGTCTTTTTCCCAGGACAACAAATAAGGTAGGCTTGCAGCCTCCATTTTGTAATGTAAAAGCTCTGGTTATTCTGGTTCTGAATACATCTTGAGCTTTGAGAAACTTCATACCTGACTTAAAATTCATGGCAAAATGTTTCTGACATTTGTATCAATGCTCTTGATTGTCTTCTGCCAGCTGTAGTCCTACTTCAGTGGATTAATTTCTGAAGTTTAGCCCATGTTGAAGGAAAATGCTTATATATGGCTTATTATTCCTTCTCTTGCTAACATTTCATTTTTTCCTAGGTCTATTTACCCAGATTTTTTTGAAGAACATTTTCCTTCTCACTCTGTATTGAACTTGAAGTTTGTGGTTTCCTTTTCACACCTAAAGAGGGATTTGCATGCCTAAAACATTATTTTTTTACATCTCATTGCCTTGATGAAAAGACTTTACCTCTCCCTGCAGCACTCTCCTTCATGCCTCCTGAGAGAAAAAATGCAAACGGTAACGGCAGCACCCTGCAACTGGCTCAACAAGGAAACCCTCAGAGAACAGATTACCCTTACAGTGAGCCAAAGTTTTGCCTAGTCTGACATGTCAGATTTTGGCCCTGTGCTTCTAATATAAAGCCCCTCCCAGAAGAACTGAATCAAAATATCTCAGCTTAATCAACATCATGTTTATGTATAAAAAAGACTAATTGACCTTTTGGTAAGCGACCTACTAACAAAAGCAAGATCTCAAGGGATTTACCCCTTCACGCTCAGTGTGGGGCAACAAGCCAACACAACATCTGCTCAGTATACACTGCAAAGCAAATGAACAATGCTGATACCATTAATCAGCTTGTCCAAGTGAATAAAATTTCAAAAGCTGATGGAAGAAAGCTTGGCTTTAAAAGCAAACATTTCATGTGGATCTGCATGGGTTCATCTAATGATGGATTAGTTAACCCTGAGAGATGAAGAATGACTCCAGCCCTTTGTTTGAGGGGGCAATGCACATAAATCTGACAATGTACAGAGAAAGACTGTAAAGAAATTAGAGATATGGGAAGTAGTTTTGCAAAAATTGATCACCTGCCATTGGTGCCTCAAACTTCAGTGTGTGATATTAAACACAATGAGTAAAAACCACCTTGTTTTGAGTCCTATCCACGGGCTGCAAGCTGTGATTAAATGTATGTTTTTTTCATTCACAGAAGTGTTAAAATGCAGGTAGCATTTTTTTCTTCCTTTCCCTCCTTTGCTGGCCCACGGAGAGGAACTGTACCTCAAAGAGAAAAAATACCTGGAATTAATTTCACTGAAATAGATCAAAGCAGTGCAGCAGCAATTTCAATCTGGTGTTAAATGATGAATGAAAATTGAGGAAAAGTCAGTAAAGGGAGCTGATACTTCCTTATTTAATGGAGGAGTAGATAATCTGTCAGGGAAATAGAAGGTAGGGAACACAGACACGTGGAAACTACAGATGGAAAAAGTCTCTGCTAGCCAGCTTAAGAATGTAGGCCCTATTCTATTGCTTTGTCAAACCTATTGCTTTGTCAAACCTGCTTTTAAAAGTCCAAGACTTTTCTGCTTCCAAGGTTCCCTTTGGAAGATGTCTCCAGACTGTAGTGTATTTTGGTCTCAGTATGTTTTTTGCTAATATCCTTTTTTTTTTTTAACCTGAATTTCTTCCCATAGTTACTAGCACACTCCTTTGGAATACACTAAAAATTCACCCCCTTCAGTAACCTTCACTGCCTTTTTGTAAAAACCTGATTCTCTTATGTCTTCTCAGAATGTCATGCCCAAAACTTACTCCATTGGAAATTATCAGGATTATTCAAGGGGCAGGGCTCTAGCCTCAAAGAATAAAGTGGGCATCACTGGAATTGGTAAAATGTGTCTTAAAAAACCTGGGACAAATGTTTTTTCATTGTGGAGAAAAGACTATATATTGAATGCATCAGTCTCTTAATCACTGTAAATCAGAGACTGGGTAAAGAGAGTGCCCATCACATGAACTGAAAGATGTGCTGTCCTAATAGAAGAAACACATTACTTTTCTGTTGTATTGTTTTTCATTTAGATTAGGAAGGAAAAAGCTTGAGAATTTACTGAAAAAGTGCTACTGAGTAAGGACTGGGTCTTTGCTCCAACTATCTAAAGGACAACAGTAGCATAAAATAATTTTGAGTCTGATGATTATAAGTTACATCAGATCAATATAAATTAAATTATTGTAAATGACCAAAAAGAAGTGTTAGAAAAAAAAAATTATAAAAGAAAGAGAACCATTTGGAGAAGTAAGGTGGACAGAATAGTTCAAAGTCCTGAATGTTGAGAAATTTTGGGAGGATTTGTAAACAGGAGATGCAAAAACCCTCTGTAACTCTTAGAGAAAGGATCTTACTGTAACTGGATGAACAGCTGCCTGAAAAGCTATATTAGAAAAAACCAAAAACTTAGGAATAAATCTGCCTTAGAGATGAGAAAAAATAGCAACAAAATCTGAATTATCAAAAGACAAAAAAAAGGGGGGGTGGAAGGAGACTTTATTTGTCTAAAAAATGGATCACTGTGCAATGTTAATAAATCAGAAATGAATAAATATCTGCCAAAGACACCACAAGAAAATGGGGGCTATTTTTCCCATCTTGTATAGGAAACAAACTTCCATATTTAAGAGTACAGAAAGAACATGTTGATGCACTTGTAAACTTAGTATAGTATACAAGGATTTAGAACATGTTGCAAAGGAAAATATTCTACAAGGCATAAATGTAGCAAAAAATAGGACAAAATAGAGTTTGAGCTTATGAAAGAAACGGATTCTGTTGCCATTGTTTTAGACAGCAGTCAGCTTTTTTTGGGGGGGGGAAAGAAAGTACAGTGAATTTATCATGACTTCTGTAAAGTATTCTCATACAGTTCATAAATTAAAGTGCAAAAGATATGAAATAGCATAGAAATCACCTGACTATGTGAATACAAATGAATATGATACTAGCAAGAGTATTTGGCAAGGAGAGTAAGGGAAAGAGAGAATGAGGATTTATCACTGAGAGTTCAAGGAAGATTGCAGAGAGACATCCTCCAGGACTGTTTATGGAACTCAGTATTATAAAATACTCTCATGGATGGCCTTGGCACAAAGAATAGGAGGAAATTAATGAAATCTGATGATGATACAGTGGGAGGCATTTTCAGTATAGTGATAAAAGATTGTATTAGGGAACAGGAAAAGATTATCATGCAAGAAAGATTGATTTATAAGTCAGGAGTAATAGAAGCGTGATGAACTACAATTAAAAAGACTAATAAGAATTTCTCATTTATGTTGACAATTTATCATTTGAAGGCAGGGACAATGACCAGCATGTTAGGTTGATGGCCTAACTATGAGATATGACTGACATGAAGATATGAAAAAGACAAATGTATTGCTCAGCTAAGAGATGAGATATTTTAACAGAGATGCAGATATATTAAATCAATTTTACTTAAAATAATAAAGTGTCTCCTGGAATGGGTCACCATTATTAAAATAATTGACTTGATCTGAATTGGGTACACACAGAACACCTTCAGAGATGGGGTGCTAGGCTGCTCAGGAGACTGGATTCTGCATTAATGAAGAGCCTATCTGGATAAGGTACCTAAATGAGTGATGTTCAAATGAGCAAATATGCAAGGTCATAGACAAGAGGAATTCATTCTTCACTGCATAATATGGTTCTGGCAAAAGCAGAGGTAAAGCATTTCTAAAGATTTCTAAAGAGCAGAGCAGGCATTTACCAAACTCGACTTCTGATATTAGAGGTACAAGAAGATTAATTATATTTTAAAGGACTGTCAACAGTTTGTGAGTAGATTTTTATTAAATGACTGTTTGCTATAACAGCTGATTGCAATTTGTGGACCTCAAGGTTTTTATACAGAACCTCATTACCTTTTTCCCCTCCACTTTCTTCTAATGAAAAGCAAAAAAAGCCAAGAGGAAAAAAGCTTTGAAAATTGCCACCACTGTTTAGGACTGAGGAACCTACTTAAATACAGGCAGTTTGAAACACTCCCTATGGCCTCAAAAAGCTGTAAGTAGTGTTTAGCTTCCCCTTGGGCTCTAGTGAATTCACTACTTGTTCTTTGACTCCTCAATACCTCTCTGCATTGTTCTGTAGAACTCCCACTCCTTGTTATAATGCTTATCTAAGTCCAGATTTTTCTGATGAGGGTCTGTTTATACTCACATTTTGAGTGAGTTTGGCAATTCCGCAACATCCTCTGACTATGTCTGACATGGTCTGCTGATGATGTCAGATGCACCCTTGGCTTTTGCCTTCCCAAGACTCTATTCACTTCGAGAGCTGCCAAGTGTCCCCCAAACACACACTAACCCAGTCATGGCCAGACAATGAGCTGTGCTAGTCTGGAACACCGTCGGTCAAATTTGGGATTCCTAAAATCACAGTTAGAAGAATAAGGCAGAGACTTAGCCACAGATTTGCTTTCCACAAATCACAAACTGACTCTTAGAAAAGCTCCAGCAGAGATGTGGAAAGTAATTGTAAGACATGCCCTTGTAAACTGCAGTGCCAAGCTCACTGAGCTGGAGTGCTGGTGATTAACACTGCTCGATTAACAGTGATTACTTCCACTCTGTTGGCTTCATCTTCCCCTCCTTGGGCTCCACAGGCTCTGCACAGGTGTCCTGGTGTGATGCTGTGGCTGGTATTTCTATAATCTGTTCCCAAGCTGAGGCAGCACAATGTAAAGGTAACCAACAAACAGATGTCAAAATGAAAATAAAATGAGAAAAGAACAGTGTGAGCCTCTGTTATCACCACAAAATATTGTCAGAAGGGAGTGTGAATGAATCTTAGACCTGCTAAATGGGAAATGCAAATTGAAATTTAAAATAAATATTTTAAAAGAAGTCAGATTTAAATAGAACATAAAATCTGATTAATTAAAAATCATCATGTTAGATGTGTACTTAAGAACTCAGTATGAAACATTCTGGAATATTAGAAATCTCACAGCTCTTTCATCTATATTTTGATGAGTAAGAGTTTCTAAAATTTTATTTTGAGCATTGACTCAAACAGTCCAAAGAAGCTCTTCAGTTTCATACTTATTATAATATTTTTTTTCATATTCAGCTATTGGCAGTTACATTTGCGTAACAAAATTCTGTAATGGTCAGAGGGGCAGCCTGGGCTTATGGGATAAGTATAACTAGAAATCACAGTTAGGGGATTACTCTGCAGTGAGATGATTAATTGTTCTATTTCTAAAGAGAATTTTTCCTTTCCAAATTTGCCTTCCATCCCTTCCAGATGATCAGAGCTCATCCTTCTCACAGTTAACATTTAAGCATAGTTCAGTACACTCATCATGCTTGGCTGGCACTGTTAAAGGTATTTTAATACTCATACAGACGCGAATGTTACTCACTTCATAAACTACTACCTCCCATTTTCTTGTTTTTTTTTTTTTTTTTTTTTTTTTTTTTCCAGGGGTGTGTGTGTTTGTTTGTTGGTTTAGTTCTTTTTCTTTTAATTACAGCTGTTGCAAATAGTGCTGTGATTTACACCTTCTGGTGGAGTTTCTTGTACTAGAGTCTCTATTCATTTGCTAGACGCCTGCAAAGTACCCACTACAGAGACTTCCCTGACAACTTCCAAATTCCTTCTCATTCCCTTTCATATAGTAACTACTAATAAGCAAGAGTCAAGACCACAAATCTTCAGCAAATTCCATTGATATGGAATCACAATATACACAAGGCTCTGATAATATCTGACTATTTTGTACATAATTTTGTTTCTAGACAACTGCACACAGGGTCAGATGTTTTGGGAGTTTAAATCATTTTGTTTCCTATGCATTATCTAAGTGAGGAATTGCATGCAGGCACAGATTGCCTCCCATATTATCAGGAAATATCTTGAAATTTGACCTATGTTTGAGAATGAACTGCTCTGCACTGAATTTCTGATGTAAAAGTCCTGCCTGCTCACAGTATTTGTCACCGTACTTTATTACTTGATCTACTTTTTATCAGCTTTCTAGATACTGTGTTAGTTTTTAATTATACTTTCACACCACTCTTATGCATTCAAATCTATTTAACTATCTATATCACTGTTCTGAAACAAATTCCTGAAACTCTCCTTAATAGTGGTCTCAAAGAAGGATCCAGGCCAGATTTACCTCATGTAAATATAAAGAAACTCCACTGAAGTTGCTGGAGATCCATAGATTTCACAGGCTGGTCCTTTATACCCTTTCTGACTCAGGAGAACCCAACATCATTAAAATGTAGCCTCACTGCTGGAGCTACAATAGGCTAGAAAGGAAGTGACCTTTTTCTAGACCAGCTGGTAGAACTAGCAAAACCCAAACTGGTTTGCATATTACAAACCTTTTCTCTGGATAGTTTGATGAAAGGCATAACTTTCTAAAAACTGTGTGTGTACTTAAGAGCAGCTCCTAAGCAATGGTTTTTCCTAGACCCAGCCCACACTGCTCATTTGATTGTTTAATAAACATTTCTAGACTGGTGAGAAGGGAGTTTTATCTGCCACTGAATATGCACTGCACTTATTCACACATTCCCAATCCCTGCTGCACCCTGTTATCTTTTCTTTATATTCTGCTTTACATAAGCAGTTGTGTTGTATTATCTGATCATCCTCTTTCAAAACTCACCACTAAACCAAATAGCACTTATTCCCCCAGGGCTAAGGGGAAACCTGAAGAAAAATCCCTCAGCATTTCTTGTCTCAGAAGGAACTTTGGGGTACCCATGGGTGGGATCCTGAGGAATCCCACAACATGTGGTGTGTTTCTAGAGAAAATATGACCAGATCTGCGTACAATTTCTTGATATCCCAGGCATTTTTCAAAACACTTAGTTTATAATTTCAATCAATCCAATAGACATGTATAAATTACTAGTAAATGTTTGTTCCTGAGAAAGCAGAGTGTGCTCTGTGTTTATCAGGAACAGGCTGGAATTGTAGAATGTGTATTGCTCTGAGTAAGAATCCTGGAATGAAAAGTTGAATCCTTCCTCAAAAGCCTGCTTGCTTGCTTTCCTTTTGTTTTTTTGGCTCAAGAAGGATATTGACACGATTTGCTGAGCCTTCCTGCATTACTGTGAAAAAAAGTCCCTCATCACAGAAAAACACACTCCTTCAGTTAGGAGGCAGTAAAAGAACAACCACACAATTTACAGAAATACTGCATTATAAACAGGTTGTAAAACATTTGAATCTGTAACTTTGAGAATATAATTCTGTGATTTTCAGTGAAAGATTAAAAGGAAAAATTCGTAGGATATAAGAGCAGGACCAGATAATCGGCATATTTACATTTGGGAAAGTTGTGGTCCTGTGTAGCAATTTAGTAGGTTTTCCTCAACTAACTCTCAACAGAAAAGATCAGCCCGAAGGAGACGTCTGCAGAATTTGTTCCAAACAATCAGCTCCCTTACAGAAAAGTAGAGTCCTCAGAAACTTGTCTGTTTACCACAGATCATTTTCAGCTAGAATCAATCTCCTGGCGCTTTGTAGGCTGAGATTGCAATCTTGCTGGAAAACTGTCAGGAAGCTACGGAAACAATGAAATCTTGGGAAGGAAAGATGTATCCCAGAGTGGATGGCAAAAAGACTTCATTGCCTGCGACCGCTGCACCTATTTCAGGAGCTGACTCAAAGATTTCTCCTGTTTCACAACCTGACTTTCTGCGGGGCTATTGGCCAAGGGCCAGCACTCCAATGAGGCACGAGCTGGAAGAGGGCCCACAGGTGAGTGCCTTTCCCTGGACACCAAAGGCAGCTTTAAGATAAAATCTGAACTGAGTTCTGGCCAGACTGCAACCATCATTTACTCATTCCTCATCTTCCATGATGTTGCAGCTGGATTTGTACATCTGAAAGTTGGGAAATAGTAATGTGTGAAGCCTGAATGGATATTTTCATATATAGGAAACAACAGGGAGGAAGCTCTATGAGCAGGAGCAGCAAAAAAAACAGTGGAAGGACTCTCTTTGCAAAAGATAGTTTAGTGGATGGAGTTCACATGACTGAAATAATTTCCATCTTTACAGCACATTTTTGGAAGCACTGTAAACAACTTATTCAAACTGCCATTGGAAGTAAGAAAGCAGCATTTTTCTCATATTATGAATGGCAATATTGGAAAAAATAATTTGAAACCACTGAAAAGAGTGATGGAGCTGGGACTGGATAATCAAAACATTAAGTAATCAACTGCTGCACACAGCTTAAAGTCACATTTTCATTGAACTGGGCCATGCAGGCACTCACATAAACTCCATGAACTGACCACCTCTGTAAAACAATAAAACAACATGATCCCCACCTTGTAGATAGGGAATTGAAATGAAAATATATTTTGTCACACAGGAAAAAGCAGGATCTGAACCAGATGTTCGAAGATCTGGCCCCGTGCCTTAAGCAGAAAATAATGCTTTTAACTAATAAAAGTGCTCAGACAAAACTGTTCTTTCTCACCTTTTATGATCTGGTTTAGTAAAGAAAATAGCGAAAGATCAATAAGTATGCTGTTAACTCAAAACCAGCTTGGTGATAAGAGAACATGCTCTGATGACGGTGGAATGTTATTTGACTTTTTGTTAAATTGTGGCGGGGGGAGGGCGGGAAAGAAAGTGTCTGTTTTGCATGGAGACGATTTCCAGACTTGAATCCTTTCCCTCTCTAAACTCCTTTTTTCCTTTGATACGTCTTTTCCAAAATTACCCAGGGTCGACCTGTATGGATGGCACTGTATAAACTGCCTAAGCTTCTTTCCAAACTGCAAATTTTTGTGAAAACTTAGTAGGACAACTACATGGATCCATTATCTTCACTTCCCCATCTGCACCGGGAAAAGCATTGATTCTCCAGAATGTGTAAATAAATTTGACTAGGGCAGTTATGCAGAGAAATGCTGTTGTGCTGTCATCTCCTCACCCCTTTGGATCCTGGATGCCTTGGCCCTGATAATTAGCCTCAGCTCCTGTGGGAGCAGAAATGTGCTGACTAAATGATTGTTCCTGTTATCTGGGTTTCCTACTGTGCCGGGAGTCCTTTGCTTTAATTTCATTAACTGCCTTAAAGCCTAGCCATGTGCAAAATGTCATCTTTTTTTCAGCAAAATCTGCACTAAGGCAAAAGACACTGTTTAATAGCCTAGTTAGTGGGGTGAACAAAGAGCTGCATGACAGGTTCTTCATGCGAGCGAGTGCCAGTTCAAATCTATTTAACCACTGGAAATTGATTTGAAGGCAGCACCAGATGTGGCACTAGATTTCCATTTATTCCTCACTGAAAGTCAATTAAATGCATATTGTCTGGAAATTGTCCCAGGGAAGCAGATGTGATATGTTTCTCCAGGCTTTGACAAAAGACCATTTTTGAAGCTTCAGACAGGAGTTAAGGGTGCTCAGCATCTCCCAGGAGACTCACAGCATAATGGCTGGCCACAGTGTCAGTGAAATCTGCTTTGAGTAATACGACCTAGATTCAAGAAGTCTTTTGAGTAATTCTGTGAATGGAAGACTCAAATCAAATCAGTTATTTAAACCATAATAATCCTTTCCTACAGAACCCAGATGAAACTACTTTGCTTTAATAATCAACATCATAATTCTTCAGTTCTATTTTATTTTGCAATGTTGATTTCCTGTGGCCGTTTTCTAAGATCTCAGCATTTACAGGAAACCTAACTCCCTAACACATCCACTTGGAGACAGTTTTCACTGCTCAAAAAAAGGTACTGAAAGGTGCAAAAGTTCAAACATACTCAGCTGCAGATGAGCTCACCCTCACCAGTTCTCTGCAGCTGATTATAATAAAAACATCACCTCCCATGTGACCAGCTCTTGCCATTGAAAAGTAATAATGTCATCTCCAGTGGGATCCTGGATGACATACAGCTAGTATTAAAACACACATATTTCTCCAGATTTCTCTGCAGCCTGTAATTTCCTTTAGGGGAACAGCTATGTGATTGGGCAGAGTTTAAAGAGGGTAAAGGAATAAACACTCTGTTAATATTAAAGGGAAACAGAAAAGATGACTGTTGTAGTAAAGAGATTGTAGTTTGGCAGTTGGGGTAAACATGTCAGGCAGCACTGATAATATGGGTTGATATCTATTCTTATTTATTATATAGGAAGTTATATAGCTTTGAATTTAAAAAGTTGCTATTAGCATTATTCCTTCAAGCTGAAGATGTTATTGTCAAGTCTGATCAAATAACCCATGGAAATATTTGCTTTATGGGGCACTTGACTAAGTCATCAGAACATTTAGGTTAGCATCTGTTGTGAAATTTGCCTTTCTGTGCAAGAATACTATCTCCAAGAAATATCACAGACTTCTCCTAAATTCTATTGTGCCTGGTGGCCTCAAGCAAGACCAGCAGTATTCCTGCAGAAAGAATAAAGCCCAAAATACTTGCTGAGTATGTGTTCTTGCTCATTATAGATGCATGATTACTTGCCTAACATTTAATTTGTGGCAGTCTTCCTTTCTAGGAAAAAAAGAACCAAAACCATTATATTATGCATACCTGTCATGAAAGAGAAGATTAAATACTGTTACTTGCAGACAAAAGACTTCAGAAACCTTAAGAAACATCAGAGAAGAATGACAATATACCCCAGAGTTTGCTTGAGACAACCAAAGCCAGGGGAGGCTATGCACTTTCCAGACACTTCTCTTAGCTAGATTCCATCACCAGGCGGAGGGATGTATTGTAATAAAAATGTAATATCATCCCTCATGGTTTTAAGAAGCTATCTCCCATCTTTTGGGAAGACAGTAACATAAAGCTAAGAAAGGAATCTCCTCAGAAACATCCCACCCAAACTAGAGAGTCTGAATGCAAGAAACATGGTCGCTAAATATTTATATTGAGTCATACTCTTCTTGTACACAAAAAACATATTTTCAAAATAAAGGATATTGTGTTATTTTAACAGAGCAGGAGGAATTGCTAGCATTGCAGACTAATCAGTGTATTGGAAATTGCTGAGTAGGTACTGCTTTATCTTCACAAGACCCAAACAGACCTTAGAATGTGTATTAGCTGCTGATGGTTTCACTAACTTTCTTAAAGCCATCTATAGCTCTTCCCAGCTCTTTATTATTTCTCTAAGAAGAGATCACAGGACTAAGTGGGCCTGAGATGATGAATAACTTACATTGTACTATCTATCATGATTTCTTAGGATTACTTTTGGGAGGTAAGAGGCTACAGAAAGTGTAAGATAGGCCTACACCTGACACAGATCAAAATGCGAGAAGATATGGGGCATTTGAAGAGAAGTCTTCAAGGTTGCTGCTGCCCATATCATCAGTGCTGAGGCTACACTTGGGATGCTTTAAAGATCATGATAAAGGAGGGTTAAAAGTCAAAGTCTTGGTCTGTTGAGATTCCCCTGTAGGAACTCAAACAGAACTTACAGAAATTGTAAGTCAGGTTAAGCAGAACTTTTTATTCAAAACCAACACCCAGAGTCCTCTGTAAGGCCATATCCATACGCAGATTACCTCTCAGAAATTGTTACACCTCAACTGAAGTAACACCACAACTTCTCTGAACTTTGGATGGCAAGAAATGGCCACCCATAATTCAGCTTCACTTCAAAACTGACACAAGTTGTTTGTTTTTTCCCCCAGAGCTAATGAGTCATGTTCTATGTAAATTGTCACTGCACTGTCCAGGGCTCATCAATGTTCAGTAAGCAAATGGACATTTGCCTAGAGACAAGGCAAGGCTGAAACAGCATTTCTGGGAAGAAAGTGTTTCTGTAGAAGATGCAGGAAGAGTCAATTGAGCTTGAAAATAGACATGTCTTTTCTGAAGTTAACTAAGAGGCACTTTGTAGTAGAGACTTGGGATCTGAATTAGAGATACTTAATTGTGTGCTGTTCCCAACAGCTGCATTTTTGAAAAGCTGCTCAATGGATACCAATTTTACTACTCTGAGGAAAAGTGGCTGTGAGTGTTACATGTGTACTCAACATGGCACAGACAAACATTACAATTCAAATTCTAGTGGAGACAAACCCTAAGTTCCTTGAGAAAGCTGCAGGTGACCAAACTCAGTGCATTATAGTGTGTGCCTGCAGAGGAGCAGGAACACGAGTGGCAAATGCTGTAGATACAAAACTGAAGGACAGAAATACAAGTACAGGCAGACAGAGCTACAGGCTGTTGACTCTGCTTCTTGAATGAACACAAGAACAATCCAATGCACTATCAGAAGGGCTGCCCCTAAATATCCTATTACAAACTCAATTTTTTTTCAAGAAACAACAGATATTCTCTTGTGAACCAAAAGAGATTTAGGGTTTGATAATTTCTTGCCAAGTTGGCAATGTTGTGCTTCATACCCTTGTGTAGAAGCTCACAATAGAAACCTAAACTACAGAAGGTAATGCTGAGGTAAATGTGTAATAAAACTTGCAGTTTTCTGTGTCCCATTCTAACCTGGCTTTCACTCATCTCGTGTAGAGTTAGGTGCCCTCAATCATACAAAAACGCCAAAGATTTGGCAAAGTCTAATTTGTTGCCAGCAACTTGCCCACTGCAGCTAACAGGAGAGCATTTGACAAACTTAAAGCTTGGGTGGTTGGAAATCATCCTGCAATTTCATCTTAAATATTCATAGTTAAGCAGCTTCAATAAAATAATTCAATAATTCCCTAACAGTACCTACACCATTATCTACACCCAGCCACAGTGCATATGTGCAACTCCAAACCTGCATTTCCTAGAAGATGTTGACTTCAGTTTTGAATTTTTGGATATAAAGAGTGGAAGTAGGCATTTTTCAAGTCACTAAAGAGTCAGTTTGAAAGAAAGAATTATTTTTAAAACAATCCTTTCCTTAAAGCAGCCTGACTTGGAAAAATTCTTGTCACTCACTTTGAAAAAGGAAAATCACAAGTTTAGACAAGTAGGACTCACATAAGCAGGGATATAGAAGTACTACCTAGGCAATATTCAGAGAAAAACTTATATATTTTTTGTGTGAAATTTTTCTGCAGATTTTGAGCTACTGTGAGGTGGGTGAGTGTGAGGAACAGCAAAGTACAGCTGTTCTCCAACACTGGGGAGCAGCTGGAAGCCACACATAATAAGGACAATAGGGCAGAAACCATGTCAGCCCCATGCTACCGGAGTAAACCAAAGAGGGCCAGTCAGGCGTGGCAGCCAGGGACAGCCCAGAGCCCAGACCATACACGGGGGTGAGCTAGGCCTAAGGAACACAAACAAGAACTAAGGCAAAAGCTGAAATAATGAGAGGTTTAGAGCAATTCATTGCATCTTATAAATTAGGCAGTAAGTGTCCTTGTCAATCCCTAGATAGAAAGGAAGAACCAGCCACCTCCTGTGATTTTCCACTATGAACTGCACTGCAGAATCTGCAGCTTGTCCCCTTACCAGCATCCTTTCTATCTGCCTCAATGGGTCAGATTTTTCTAAGGCAAGATAAAATATGTTTTAGGACAAAGACCCTGTTTTCCTTAGTGCTTTTCAAAGCAGATGCAGTTTCTGTGCTTCTCATCTTGGAAAGCAACATTAAGAAAAGACCAAACTGCAGGCTGGTGACATCTGCAAACTGCAGTAGAACACAGCTTGTTTATCTGTCAGCCTGTCAGGCTCACCTATGATTTAACTTCTGTGTTGTCTGTGTACATGAGAAATGTTAGAGGATGTCTCAGGTCAAAGGTATCTTGGAAGAAAGAAAACAAGGCACAACAGCAGCTTTGTGAGTATGTTGATCATTAGAGATTTCTGCTAGTGATAAAAAATATGCTTCAATTTTACTTCACTGAAAAATATTCAGTAAGGAGAGCAGGTATTCCTCTTGAGAAAAAGGTAGCGAGGAAACTTCCATTGACTTTAGCTGTTGGGTGAAGAAAGGAGAAAAAAAACGGTGGAGCAACTTTTGGGACCATAGCTGGGTTCGTGCTGTCCTCTACTGGTGAAGAACACAAGTTACGGTACGTGTAAGCAGTGCTCAAATAGTATGAGATATTTTAATAAACCTTTAAAGAAACGAAAGGTGTAATAGCTGTCCAAACTAATATATTGTAAGTATTAAAATTAAATACTTAACTTGTGTGCCTGTGTCTAAAAGCACAGTCCTCTGACTGCAATTGCTTCAAGTAAATCCATCAGTTTAATGTAAACTTTCTGCCATTACTGTGTCTGCAGGAAAATGCTTCCCAATTCTTCCCATTCTCCATTTTCTTTTTCTTCTTTTATTTTCTTTTTAGAAATCCATCTACAAAACACATGTAAAGCAGGAAAAATGCAGTATATGCCTATACAAGCAAACATCCCTTTCAGCTTCTGTCTGAAGAGACAACCTGATGGAGAACATTTATTCAAGCAGAGATTCTTGCAAAGATATTCTAGAAAGGCTGACAGTGGGTTTTCACAGGCACGGGTTGGTTTGGGTGGTTCTGTCCCTCACTCTGTTCACATACCCAAGTGAACAGTGGAGCTCCAATTCCAGTGGTGCTTGCTGAGCCCAGCACGGCCACTCAGCTCAGTGCCAACAGGGCAAAGTAAGAGCAGTACCACGTATTCATGCAGAACGACAAACAAGTCTCCAAAAGATGTTAGGAAATGTCCTGCACAGCTTTGTTTAACTGCAAGAGTAAACAGCAGATGAGGAGGACATGGCACACAGTCAGCATTCATCACAACAGATTGCTCATTGTTTTACCTAAAATGAGATCCAGAAAGTTTAAACATCCGCCTCTCTCCTGCAAAGCTTGGGTCACAAAGTCTCTTATGGGTCTCTGCACAGACCTGAAAATTCATAGCTAGAGAGCCTCAAGCCCGGTCTGATTTCTGAATCTGTATAATGATTTAAATTCTTTTTTTACTTACACACTTGATATGTGGCTGGGATACAAGTTTAGTTCTTTGTTCTGCCTTCCTCTGTGGCAGCCCCATTTCCTTCCATCCTCAGGATTCAGAGGGATTAAGAGCAGATTTACAGCCTCTTCTGTGGTAATCATGGCAGTATTCCAGGGCTGATGAGAAATTCTGAGTTCAAAAAAGCGTTGCCCCTGCTGTGATGCAGTGTAAGACTAATCAACCTTTTACCTTACTTATCTGGAGGCTCCTGTGCTATACCAATGCCCAGAAACACCCAGAAACAGCTGTAAACCACCACTAGAAAGAGACAACTTCGCCGCAGGGCAATCCAGAGGGAGCATGAGATGACATAACCTGCTTTCACAGATCCTTGAGCTGTTTTTGCACTAAACAAAGAACACTATTAGAGTTACACCCTAAGGACAGAAATGGAACTGATGAAAAGGTCAACTTTGTTGTGTTTGCTTCCTGAGGAAAAAAAACCCCATCCATTAGAGGTTATCAGAGAAGGAATTTTATTTTTAGAATGTTCTTGTTCCCAAGAAACTAGAGAATTTTTATCTTTGACTTGAAGGGGAATGAAATACTGCCCTTGGAAAATGACTTCTTGCTTTACCAAAAAAAAAAAAAAAAAAAAAAAAAAAAAAAAAAAAAAAAATTATTAAGAAAACCTGTGGAAAACTCCAGGCAATTGCAATTCTGGAACATTATTTTGTCATGCTGTTAGTTTTATAAGGTACTGGTTTACAGTATCTTCCAGAACCTATTAAAATTAATGGGGATCACACTTTTTAAATTAGCACTGGATTAGAAGAGTGAGAATTTTACAGAGGAAAAGAGAGAATATGATTTCATAATTTTTTAAAATCTTTTTTGCAATAAGTGAAAATATCTTCCAACACATGCAAATGTAATTAAAGACAAAGATAAAAATCCCATCCAACAGAGCTCTATGCAGCTTAGATCTGGTAAAGCATTTGCACATTTACTGGAGACAGTGTATTTGTCCTTGCACAGCGTTTCTGATATTGAAGAAGCCTTCGTGTACTTTTCCTTTTGCTATTAAGCTGCAAATAAAGATTTTCTGTTAGTCCTGGTTTGTAAAAGTATTGACAAACTACACTAAAACTAAAACTCATTTCTTCAAACAAAACCAGTTAAAACTGACATCAGTACCTTTAAAAATGGTTTCCAAGCAACAATTGAGAAAAAGGAACATATCACTGGAAGACAGTTTCCTGTACTGGCATTTTTGCTGCCCTGTAAGCCTAATTTCACGGGTTTTCCATCTAGCAGTGGAGAGATGATTAGTCTGCAGGTGATTAATTCTGCAGAGGAGAGGTCTGGTTACAGTTGAGGTTACAATTATGGCTGATGCTCTGGAGTGGCAGGGATGAGCTGTATGGTTATAGTGGGGGTTAGGGTTCAGGAGAGGAAGAGCTGGACAAATACATTTACTGCAGGATCCTGTCAGTAGGGTGTGTCTAGGATGAGGGCTGATGGTGGCAAGGATTTCTAGCTTCTGGTTAGTTGCAATTGGAACAGTAGACCAACAGTTTCAGGACCAGATCTCTAGATCTAGTCCTGAATAATGTGTAATTCATCCTCTGACAGAAAACAGTGACTGGGCTAAGGATGCGAGAGCATTCACTCTCAGGAATGCTCTTGCACTCTCAGGAATGCTCTTAGGTGGCTTAGGATCACAGGTCCGGTAAAAGATGGCTAAGGTCTTGGTTTTGTGTTAGTTTCTTCAAAAGCTAAGGAAAACCAGCAAACTTTTATATGAGAGAAGCCACTCATTGTGGTATGAACTCAGTAGAACTTATTGGTATTGCATTTAAAAAAACATCCTGATCTTGAATGTTATGGTCCAGGAAAGGGGAGGCTACAAGAGCAAGTTAATAGGTGGACCTACAAAATTCTGCAGAAATCATGTATAAGCTACTATTTGTAGTGAGCTGTGTGGTTCTCTCAAAACTTAATTTTTAGGGTGTCTGGGTTGGTGGGGTTTTATTTTGTTTATTGGCTAACATTATGTTTAAGGTAAAGAAAGATAAATGTAGAAAATTTCCTTAAAGGATCCTGACAGTCTGTGACTGATCCTTCCTGTGAATAGTGAATGGTAGGAAACATTGACAAGGTTTTGGATATGATAGCCAACAGGACTGGATTTGAAAGTAGGGATTGTGAAGCAAAATTTAAATCCTAGTGTGATTTCAAATATTAGCATGGTTTCTTGCAGGACATGGAGACCTAGAACAAGGAGATTGAAATTTAGACAATGTTAAAACTGCAGTTCAGGAAAGCAGGGACAGCAGAGGTCAGCTTATTACTGGAGTCCTTCAGTTCTCTAGGGCAGGATGAAAGCCATGGTTAGGAAGGGTGTGTGCTTTCTGTATGGGTGAGTAAGGCTTCTGCTGAGAGGGGAGCAATGGTTGGTGCTGTGTTTTATATAAACAAAGCCTGAGAAACATGTTCTGTGCCTGGGTTCTGTGCGACCAATAATTCCCATTTCACTGTTGATCTAAGTCTTGAAGAGCAGGAATGTAATCTGTGAAAGAAGTTGAGGTATGGATAAAACTCCGGACAAGACTTTAAGTTGGGATTTGCTTTAGGTCTTTAGTCGTTGCTCCGTGCTCAACATGAGATTTGATAAAGCTGAGGTAAAGTTTGACATCAAGAAAGGTTAATTAATATTCATTTCAGTATGGCTGGAAAGGAGGATCTGGGGAAATGTGATATTGCCAGTTCTGTTGGGATAGGATAGAGATTGGACTTTTGAATGGACATTGAATTCATGCCTTCTGGTTATTTTTGGAGAGGGGCAGGTGTTAACAGGGGTCTGATGAAGGCTAAGATGATTCCTTTATAGATTATTTTGAGACTGGATAGAATTATTTGATGTAAAGAAAAGCAGGCAAGCAAGAAATCACGGTTTTGAGCTGTTTGTGAGGCTGGTAAATAGCACTGCAATAGTTTCATCCCATTCATGCATGTTTTATTTGAAAATTTAAAGATTCTTTCCTTTTTATTTTATTTGAAATGTATATATATGTTAAAATATTAAAAAAGTTTTTAAACTAAGCACTATATTAAATACTGATGGTTGGGACAAAACATGTGCTTTTATTAATGGTCATTTTTAAATTTGTGTGCCAGATTTTCCAAAATAGATATTTTCCCCAACTTTTCAATTTGGCTAAATAGCCTAAAATCCTCTTTCATAGAGCTAAATTCCTTTGCCATACCAGATTTAACTTCATGCATGGAGACAGATACAGTCAGAAAAATTAAAGAGAAAAATGTAAACATTGGTAGTATTAGTGACTAAGTAAACACTTCAGGTGTTGAATGTATCACTATGGCACAGCACAGGACAGCAGAAGTGCGTTAATGGGATTTTCTGCATAAGCTTCCACTGTTCACCTCTGTTGTTTTTCTTGTTTTGCAGGTGAATGCAGTTTTAACATTCAGAATAGTCCTCCTGGCAAGCATTATGAATATTAAATATTAATGTATAAAATCTGTTCAGATACAACCTTGGAATAATTTTGAGTTTGTTTACGACCAATTAAAATGCCATATAAATTTCAGATTCTGCCATCTGAGTAGGCTGAATGCAGAGAATGAAGGACAATATCCTGTACTTCTAATTTAATTCTCCCATCAGTGTTTGTTTGAACTCTATCTGCGGGTCAGGACAGTGGATATCTGTGCAAATATTTTCTGCTTATGCCAGCCAGGACTGTGTGCATAATTCCAGTTAAAATTTCAGCAATAGTTTATAGTCAGTTAAGACGACTTTTTCCACATAGAAAATAACACTTTCAGATTGAGAACTTTATTAATGAGATATATATGTTGCTTGCCTGAGCCAGAACTTTGTATTTATGCAGTCTGGACCTCCCTCTGGCTCCAGATCTTGACTGGAGTTTGAAGAATCTTATAATCTTCAGAAAATGAAATTTTATTGAACTTGGAACAGTCCCACGAGCATCAGAGATTTGCTGTGCACACAGAGAAAATAGAAGATAAATAACTGGCAGAAGAATGTAGTGAGTCAACCTGCAGAAAGAAGGTAAAACATGTGGAAGAAGACAGCAGGTAGAGGACACAGTTCCCCTTTGGGTCAGCTGGATGTGTTTTTCCATCACTTTTAAGTTTTGTCTCTCATTCCAAGTATGATCAGCCTTACTTATGAGTGACAGGGAGGCAGAAAGAGGTGGAAAAGGCACTTCCATGATTCTCAGCTTGGAAAAACAAAGTGGGAATGTCTGCCAGAGAAATCTGGACACTTTGGGTTTTCTTGAAAGATCCAGTCATTGTTATTTCCTTTGATTTTGTATGCAGTATCTGAAAGAGAGTGACTTGTAAGTGTTCCCATGGCCTTTGCATGCACAAAGAGGGATGAGACATTTTCAATGGCATTTATTTTAGATTGATGGAAGGAACAACGAGCCAGGCAGCTTCCAAGAGGGTGTTTCCATAGTGTGACCCTGAACATAGTTTGAGAACAGTCTGGCTGCTCCCTCTGAGCACAGACACAGCTCCTGGAAAATGAAAAGGTGCCTGCTATCAGCAGTAGACAGACATGGCAAGCTCATGCAGCAGCATTCAGATATTAATAGGGAAATGTCCTCAAAATAGGGAAAGCTGGAGTCAGGATTTTGGGTTTGATCACAGAGAGGCCCATTGGAGAGACAGGCCTCTTTGCAAAAGTTGGATGAGTAGTCAGATTGCAGCTTTGAACACTCAAAAGATACTCAGAAATGGGCAGAGGATTTGGATACAGCATCAAGTGGGTTTATATTTTTATTACCAGTACTGGGTACAGAATAAATGTGAAATAAATTCAGATCACCCCCATTACAAAAGAGAAAAGAAATTAGTTTCCCCCACTGTGTATCTAATATCAAGACCACTTTGAGAACTGATCACATCAAACCTGAGATGCAGCTGTTTGTAAACAGTTTTGGGCCTAGTTTGCTCAGTCTGTATTTCGCATCACCTCAGTTTTTCACTTAACATACACGTTCATACTACTTTAGGTAAATACTCCATCCAATCCCCTCCTGAAATTATGTAAGTCTTTTGGTTCCCTCATAAATTACACAGAAACTAACAGAAATTTAATAAATCTGTTGTAAGTCTTTGGCTATTGAAAGACAGAGCAACCAGAAGATTTACACAATCCTCCAGATGCAGACTTGGTATGAAGATCATGGTACTTTTACTTTTATCCATGACAGAGCAGAACACAAAGAAAATGTGTCATGTGTAAGAGAAACCTAAAAACATTTAAACTAGTCATTGCCTAGCTTGCTTCTTCTCCCATTATAGAGAAGGTTTTTCATGGCTAAAATCCTATCTCCAAATAATCCAGATTCTTTCAGGGCATTTCTGCATCAGTCTACTGGGCCTCTTGTGATGATTCCACTCTTCCCATGTTGAAGGCTGGGACTGGATGATCTTTAAGGTCCCTTCCAACACTTGACATTCTATGATTCTGTGATTCCACATTGCTGAACTGTGGAGCTTTCCACAGTCATGGTTTTCTTTAGGATGGAAACTGAAGAGTGAAGGAGTAGACAGAAAAAAAGGAAACAATACCACCTCAGAAGGCAGGACAGGAAATTTGAAGTTGGTTTTGGAAGAGAAAATATAAAAAATCCCAGAATCTAAACATTACATTTTGGCAGTATCAAATGAAAATTATCTTGACTGCAGACTCAGAGGTCTTTGGCTCTGTTTACATTCTTAAACTTCTACATATATTTGAAGTCTAGAAAGAATGAATCCTGGAAGACTGAGTTTTCAAATTGTAAGAGGGAGCCTTGAAGCTGTCCAGTTTCTGAAAAAGAATTGCTCAAGACCTTACTTGCTGCACCTTTAACACTGTTGTCCCCAGAGCTATTCAGATAGTGCTCCAAAGCTGTGACTCAGGAAATGAGTACTCCCAGGGAGTTTTTCTCACTGAATAAATGCAGACAAAATCCAGGTTTAGCACCAGAGCAGGCTTCTATTAGAAGTGTGTTAGTGTAATGACAGATCCCTCTGAGACACTCTAGGATGACATCCATGATGATAAGAGCCCTCCCCAGTCAATTTTCCTCTGTCTCTGTTCAGTGACCCTCAGAAAAACAACATGAAAGCTGACAAACACATTCCAGGAACATAACTTATGATACATTTTAGTGACTTCAGCTACAAATATTTCCTCCTATTTTTCTCATTGTTGTAATCATTGCATGACCAAAAAGCTCTAAGTATTCACTATCACAATTGATTTAACCTATCTGTTTTATACAAGCCAACCTATCTGCTTCTAATTTCATTTTGCTTTTAAAACAAGTTTATATAACAGGCTAAGATGGATTTTTGTAATTTCCAACAACTCCAGACAACCAAACTCGACTTCTGTGGATCTCAATCACATGTAGATATAATGGGATAATATCTCTGAAGGTGCCTTTTTCATGACAGCATTGTGGCAGGCCAAACTGCATAGATGGAGGGGCTTCAGAGCAATTCTTGGCAGAAAAAAAAACAACAGTGTATTGGAGACTTACAACTGTTTAGTTCAGTATAATAGGAGTGAAGTCCAAATGAAAAAGGGATGACATTAATAATTTTGGAATTGAAAGGGGAGGTCTGACTTCAGCTCATTTAATTTGTCAAGATTTCTGATTCTTTAACGGCAAGCTCTGCAGAATGGCAGATGTAGCTTTTAAATGCATTTAAAAGCATTAAGATGCAGTGGAATGGGAGCACGTTTTCTGGGGGGTACAATTTCTGCCAAAAGCAGAGAGAAGAAGCCATGTCATTTATACCAGATGTCATCTTTCTAAAGCTACCAAATTCTCTTTTGAGCTGCAAAAGTAACTCTATTCTCTTCCTTTCAGGGATTTGAAGTATTAAGAGACAGTGTAGTTGTCTTTTATTTCCCTGACTCTGTCCTTTCTAGCTTTTGTACTTTCCTTATTACTCTGCATGTCTCTGAGCACACTCTTTTCTGTACCATTTTCCCAGCTACTGAATGCAGAACTTTGTAAGAAATCCTTAAAACTGTCATCCTGGGTAAACTAAATTACAGATTTAAGAGCAAAACAAAGCCTTATCTCGAGAGTTTTTTATCTCTATGATCTTCGGAAGCATTTCAGGGCAGTGTCCAAAATATGTAATGCAGTTAAGATACTGTCTTCTGGCACTGGTGCAGCTGAGACTAATCCTCTTCAATGCTTTGACTCAATGATAAATATTTCTAATTGTTATGTTTATTGCAAACTTGGGGCTCCTTCTATCTGGACATGGATTCCTATCAGACAGTTTAAAGCCTTGAATTAACCTTCAAGCAATCAAAGCATTAACTCTTTTTGACTGTGAAGAACTAACTTCCCCAGACATGAGTAAGTATATGGCTCTTGGCTGGTTCTTAGATATATTTTACATTTTACAAATGCAGACAGGAAGAGAGAAAAGTTTGGGCAAGGTTCACAGTCAGTAAGAAGCTGCAGTGATTGTAACTCCAGGAGAGCCTTGCTCCCCATTCACACACTGCCTTTGGACTGGCCAGACTGAAGCTGTTTGCATGTTCTTGTTTTGGTCTGAGACAAAAAGACATGAAGAGACCAACTGTGGAGAGCAAGAGCTTGTAGGAAATTGCATGTTTTAATTTATTGCACCAGTATTCTGCAATTCAAAATGTTGATAGCTTACGTGCTTACATTTTCAAACGTAAACAAAATAGATCAGTTGTGCCCAGAACTAGCTGACACAACTGAGATATACCATTTTTTTCCTTAAATAAATCAAGCTTATTTTCCTCATTTTTTCTTTAAGATTTTATATGGTCCTATATTGTATATTGTAAAAAAATGACATGATGGAAGCCTCTCCAGTGTGTTCCACTGCAAAGAATGCATCTGCAATTTGGTAATGAAAGAAGAAACAGCTTTTTGTTTCTTCACAAACCAGATGCAAAAGCATTCAATATTGAAACTACAAATACAGTAGGGAAAATGGTAGATTTTTAGAGGTTGTGCTTTTCTCCTTTGAGGCAAGATTTTTTATTAAATTCTGAAATTTAAACTGAACATAAAAGTCTTTGAAGTACGGACACTGATACTGAGGCTGTCATTAAGTGAATCTCATTAGTTAAGGAGAGTTAAGGAGAGATTCCCTGCAATGCAAGCCCTTGGAATAACATTTTACCACTTCAGTCTGAAGTATAGACCTGTTTACATAAGTGAGTTGATCAGAGATAGTTTCTAGCCAAACAAATGTTCAAGAAGATTAATGGTGAACACATGTTGTATTTTGTTATCTAAAACAACACCCAAATTCTCAACTGAAATCTAGGTTATGTGATGACATAGAGTGTTGTTTAGGGGTATTTCCTGTTTTTGGAGTGTTAATGCTATGTTCATTTTTGTTGTCTTTTGGAGAATGCAGTTGAGCTTTTTGTAGAAGAATTTTACTCAATTCCCAGGGAAAGGATGAATTTTCCTTCCTGCTGTAGGGCAAAGAAGTGTAGGCCTGAGAGGTGCCCTAAGTATGTATGTAGAGATCACAGAATTGTTTTGTCCACAAGGATAACAATGAGATTACTAGCAAAAGCAGCTCCTCCCTCAATTTAAGCTATTCTGCAGTGTTAGGATGCCAACAGAGCTTACGGCACAGCAAGAGGTTTGGTATTACCCTGGTTCACCAGAAATCACAGTTATGTGCTGCTGGTTCTGTCGGCTCTAGGTGGTTGACTCCATTCTGCTGAATTGGTCAACAACCTGGAGGCCTTACTAGAGCTCCCAGTGCTACTGAATAATTAAATAGCACTGATGCAGAAACAGTCCCTGATGTACAACAGACCAGGCATGTTTACCTTTGTATTAAAGAGAAACTGAAGCCATTAAATCAAAGAAGCTAAAGAAAGCTACAGCTGGAACTAGCCATTAATATGGAACTGGACATCAGATGGATGTTCTGCTAGACAACAAGTTGAACATGTAGAGATGTGCTTTTGCTGCAAAGGTGGCTGTTGCTGCTGTGTAAGGGAAGAGCATGGCCAGTAATTTAAAGAATCTGATTCCTCACTCAGCCTGGTGAGGCTACACCTGGAGTGCTGGGCCCAGTGCTGGTCTCCTCACTACAAGAGGGATGTGAGCATACCTCAGCCAGTCCAGGGAAGCACCACAAAAATCACAAATGGTTTTGAGCATCTGACATAGTAGGAGAGGCTGAGGACTGGGATTGTTTGACTTTGGTAAGAGTAGGATTAGAGGGAATTCTTAATAGCATGGATGGATACCTGATATAGTGGGTATAAGGAAAATAGAGCCAGACTCTTCTCAGTGGTATCCAGTGGAAGGACAAGAGGCAATGAACACAAAATGAAATGCAAGAAATTTCATTTGAACATCAGAAACCTTTTTTTTTAAACTGAAGGATGATTCAGGATTTTCACAGGTTGCCTAGCAAGGTTGTGAGTCTCTGTCCTTGAAGATATTCAAACCCAGTTGAGTATGGTCCTAGCAACCTGTTGTAGTTGAGCCTGCTTTGACCAAGGGGTTTAGATTACACAATCTCTAGAGATTCCTTTTCATCCTAACCATTGTGTAATTCTGCAATTACAGGCTTAGCCATGCAAGTGAGTGTGATACACTGGGGATTCATTGTCCACATCTCAGCTGCACTCAATACAGATAGCTGAGCATTCAAACTCCTATGTGAGTGAATATCACCTACAAATTTACTCCTCAGTGTGTCTCTGGCAGCTGCTTTCTACCTTACAGTTCTTGTGTTCTATCTGTCAGAAAGAGAATAATGAAAATGCAAGAGCAAGAGATAGAAGAGGTTCTAGGATATGTACCCATATAACACAGACTGTAGCAGATTGTCCTACCTGACATAAGAATGATCAAACACTTCATTGTTGCTGGATCTAAGGACCAAAGTCACGTTTTCAATTTGGCACTTCAAAAACTCTGCCTGCGCTGGTTCTGTCCATGACTGCATTACTGTATTTCAGGTTACAGAGCTGCCAGCATTAGGGTTGCCTTTCTATTATGTGTTGTTTCTCTTCAATGAAAACTGAAGAAATACTAGTCTTTGGCCCACACCAGGGACTTCAAACAACCTTGTCATGCACCAGTTGGTGGCCATCTCCCTTTTGTAGAGGGAAAACCAAAGTCAAAATATAATCCATGGCCTCCAACTCATGGCTACAAGTGTTTCTAGGAGTGACAGCTGAATGTCACCCCCACAGCTCACAGCTCTGTGCAAAAAAAGTCAACAGTGGGATTTGGGATGACAAGGACTAAGCCTGCTTTTGTCAGAGCAGCATAGGAAATGTATGGTACAGTGGAAAAAGAACCCACGGGTCCCTGTTGCTGTATCTGATCTCTACTTTATATTTTGTCCACCAATATGTTGATCCCTTGCCAACTAAGTTCTAAATGATTCATTTTGTTGCTGGATAGCCATATTTTGTGGGTAGCCACTAGTCAGTTTGAGTTATTCACTTCTACAAAATACTTCCTCTAGAAGGTACTGTAAACAGAATTAATTTTTAAATAGTTTGAGTTGTTTGAAAGCCATGAGCTATGGTTATTAATATTGGCACAGAACAAGTCACATGCTGATGATTCAAGGGATAGAAACTGGAACATTTTGGACAGAACTGATGTTTTTATATTCACTTGCCTTATATCCAGACACTCTGGTGGTATAAGTGTTAATTATACCCAAGACGGCAAAGTGGGGAAGTTACAGGTATTAATACATGTGGTAAAAGAAATCTTTAGATGAAGCAAACCTTGTATATTCAAATAATTTAGTTTCCATTTCTCAGTTACAACATGCAATTTTGTCATGCATCTCTTCTGCACGACAGAGGAGGAGGAAGGAGTTTGTCTCATTGAAGGCAGTGGAAAGTATGCTTGACATAGCATGCACAAATATGGATATGAAGCTGTGAGGCTGCACTGCTAACAGCCCTTACAGATGCAAAGAAGCATGCACTCAGATTCCCGAACAACCTACAATGATCTTTTCACTTGAATTTTTTTGCATTGAAGCTAATTCTTGTGATAAAAAATGGGCACTCCCCAGCCAGTTGGCTAAACAAGCCAAGAAATCTGGCCACTTGGTGATTGCAGCCTAGTTACCGTGAGCACAACTGCGCATTGTTCTGCTTCCCTAAAAAAATAAATTTAAAAAATCTCCAAGGCTTGCCACTGTTTGGAAAGAACCTATAATTTTTTTGCACATGTCTAGACTGGTTTACTGCTTTTCAGTGTGACTTTTTGTCATGGTATCAGCCAGCTGGTAACAGCCAGTATGTACTTTTTGACTGCTGCTGACCAAGGCAGACTCTGAGAAGTCTTCAAAAGCAAAAGAATTTGCCAGTAACTGAGTCAGTTTAAGCAGCCTACCAGGAATTTGTAGCATGCCATACAATACATTTTTGAGTCACCATCTGAAAACAGCCTTGATGAATAAGTACTTGACAAGAATATTAATCTGAAATTTCCAGCTGGTCTTATGCCAGGATTCTGCCATGCTCCCTTTGTCTCCAAAGTCAAGGCATTTGAAATGATCTCAATATAAATGACTATTCAAAATATCCTGTTCAATAAGGAGTGTGACCTGGGGCTGCACAGGGGCTTTGACAATGCCACCTTCTGTGGAGAGACACGGAAGTCTGATGCAACAAGACACACACACACACACACATTGCCAGGGACTGTAACAGAAACAAAGGAGTTGCTTGGGTGTCCGGAGCCATGAGGGTAATACCGACTTCTCTTGCGTTGCAGTCTGACCAAGGACAACGTGACTATGGAAAACACTCACGAATCCTAAGGGAAATAGAAATTATTGGTGTTTAATTCACCACTAGGTGTCACGACGTCTTCATTTTTAAGCAGACTGCTGAGTTTTTCTATGCCTACAGAAAAGAAAAAAGCTCAAGGTGGAGGCAGGATGCCAGTGTATTAGCTAAATACCTAGGCCAGCTCCAATCTAAATTCTTTTAGTAAAGTCAGGTTGGTAGATAGCACATTCAAAAGAAATAAAAATTGAGAAATCATTTCCATCCCTTTTGCAGATTACTTCTATCCCACACCATAGTGAAACACTAAGAATGTCATCAGCACAGGTGGTTGTAAAGTTCTGCATGCTTAATACATCACGGGATTCTTCTTTATATTTGTTTGTATTACCCTGCCAGAAATGAGCCCCAGATGCAGTAGAACTACAGGTATATGAAAGTGAAAAAGGTTTTCCCCACACTTACAATATGATTCTTCTTTCCAGAGTATCTCAGAACAGCTGATTTTGTTTAAAGTCCATCCCTGTTGTTACTGACAAATGCTGTAATTTTTTTGTGGCTTTGTTGACCAACAAATAGACAGACACAAATCTATGTACATATTTTAATATACTTTCACAGGAAAAGCATGGGTCAGGAAGAGTTGATGCAACTGCCTCTCCCATTGCCACATACATTTCCTATGCTGCCATGCTCTCCAGGGATGTTTCACCACCTCCTGCTCTGCTGGCTTTTCTACTGAAAAAGCTAATTTCATGTTCTTCATTGAGCTGAGAATTTTATCTCCTTTCTTGCAAGTAGACGAATTCTCTTCAGGGTAAGGCTGGAATGTATTTGATTTTTAAGTGTGTGGACTTGAGGCAACCAGGAAAGGGGTGAGGAGGTCTCTCTCTCTCTCTCCACAGTTTCCACAATCCCCTTCCAAATGGGATAAAAAACTTCAAGAGTTGTGGCCTTGTCAGAAGAAGGACAAACAAATGGTTCATGAGTGCTTTGCCCCTTCTCTCTACATATTACATGTCACATTTAATGCACAAGTGTCTGGGGTGGACATGAACCCACCAGTCCAGGAAGAGGCAGGAGACCTGATCCACCAGCCTAGATGCTTCTGGGCACTTTTAGAAATTTGGCAACAAGAGGGGACTGAAGCAGCTGCCCAGTATGGGCAGATGTTTTTTCCTCTGACCCCTTGTAGAGTACACATTTACTGGATGATGTACAGCTTGTTCTCTGAGCCAAAGGAAATATCCAAACATTGCTGGCTGCAGTCAGATTTCATTTGACCTCTTAAGTAGTTTAACATGGTACTGGCCTTCTTTCCCATTTTAGATCTTTCCCTTCCTAAACAGCAGAAGGGATTTAATGATACAGCTTCTCAGGCACCTACCTAATGCCCTGAGCTAGATTTGTGATAATTGTCTTTATATTTTGTTCACTTTTTGGGACATCCTAGAGAAACACAGGGAAATACAGAAGGGAACCTTACAAGTGACATTTTCTCTTCTAGGTGCAAAGGGTGTTTTTATTGCAATGTGCTATGAGTTTCCATCTTCCTATTCTTTAAGTTAGGAATTTGAGAATCAGCATTTGCATGAGAATTTAAGACTCTACAGTTTCCTGCATCCTTCAAAGTAAAGTCACTGGGTGGTCTTGGCACTGAGCTCTCATATGGGGCCAGTAAAGGTGACTTTTAGAAGTGCAGAAACCAAGAGATCTGATTCACATTAAAAATGTGTAATTAATCTACTCCATAAATTAAGATTGATTCATATTCCATATTTTGTGTTGAAGCAACACAGAAAGACTTCACCACTTAGGATTCAGTGGGCATATTGGATATTTGTTTAAAAGGGAGGCCGTTCCACTTTTTACTTTTCTTTTCAGAATGGTATCTTAATTTAATATTATTCACTTAATATTCCCTTTGCTATTACAGAAATTCATATAAAATTTTCTTAATATTTTTCCAGTTTATTTGCCTTGGGCGTTTGACAATATCTTCTGTCTAGTCTGCTTCATTTTTTTTTAAATTGGAAAGTGCTATCGTAAAACCACAGAAAAGCAGGGGAATTCAACAGCAGGGTGCTGGGACTAAGAATATTTTCCACCCATCCTCTAAATTAATGGAGTGTATTTCAAACTGCCAGAGTCTTTAATCTATAGATTTAGTTCATTAATCACCATTCTTAACAAATACAGGGCAAACTGAATGTCATATATTATTTATTTATTTATTTATTTATTTATTTATTTATTTGTTGCATCTGATAGGAAATGGGAATATAATGCCTCCATTTATTTTATGCCTCCTAGATTGAAGAACCTGCCATTTCTATAGCTGTATGCTCCTTCTCTTCCAAATCTGTTCTAGCTATGTCTTCTCTTGTGCAGATGGGGGGTTTCTGGTTCAGTAAATACTTGTTGACTTGCATAAGGACAAATTATTCTAGAGCATTTTTGCCCTACAGGGAGTAATGCCTGTCTAGTGAGAATATAATGGAAACACCCTCAGGATATTCAGATGCTTTGCTTTAGCCAATTATATCTGAACATCAAGTATGAGTAAAAGAGATACATATTTTTTCAAGAATTTCACATAAACTAGATTAAGTGCTGAGGAGGAAATGCTGGAGATCTCCTAATGTTCCTACAGAAACATTATTAGCACTACAAATTGATTTGATCCCCAATATAGCCTACCAATGCCAGTTTGCAAATTCTACTCAAACTGTAGTAGAAGGCTGGGATGGGAATTACCAGAGACCTCAGATTAAACTCTTGAACAGCAGAACTAGGAGTTGATGAGTCTTGGCAAATCAGAAGCTCTTCTGAGCATATGCAGAAACATGGGTTTAGTGCTTGGGAGATCCTTTCTTGGCAAGGCTAGAGGATGTGAGTGCTTAACAGAGTCAGTTTTCCACACCTGGACTTGGCATCTAAACTCTATTTAAATCCCACTTCAGAACTAAGAAAGGACATTATGCACTTGGTCTACACTCTGCTCTTTGTTTCTGTTGGAAAACAGGGAAACTGTTCCATAGTGCTCCTCTATATCTACTGCCAGAGCCCACCTTAGGAAAGGTAGGGATTGTTACCTGTGAGCAGAGAGCTCACACATCAGTGAAAGAAGGGGAGCTGTCCTAGGGACTGTGAAGTACTTGTACACTGTGACAAAGGGGACAATAACAAGGACCTCAGACTTACATGGATCTGCTCTTATCTTATTCTCACACATCATAACCTGAACTTGAGGAGTTGAACTTGAAGGGGAGTTCAAGTTTTTCTCAACTTGAGACAAACACCTAGAGGGCAAATAGTAAGGTTTCCCTGTATCTTTAAAGAGAGACCAGTGCTGATTCTGAATGAGAATTTTGACTGCTCAGGAGCAAATTTGCTTAAAAGTAGGAGATACACAAACATAGAAAGACCATTTTATAGACAGAAGTCCTTGAAAAGCTATACCTTAAAACAACTGACTGTAGGATATGAGAGGCTGTAGTATTTTCATTAGACACAGAGGGATCTGAAATACTGTGAGATCAAATGACAAAGAGAGAAACATAAGAACATGGCATGGATAAACTGTGAGTTGAACAGCAATCCCTGGAGACTTTGACTAGGCAGCTGGACTGCTCTTCTCTTGCAAACTTTTTCAAGTGATGATTGGAGATGTGTGCATCTCTTCATGAGATGGCTGCAAACTAGGAGATCACTCTGGCTTGTAGAAATTTAATTAACAATATTCACTTGCTGCTGTGTAATGGTTTTTGGCAGATGAACCAACATATAACCCATGGATGTGGTTAATTACAATGCCTCTGAAAAAATGAAAACTAGTCAGGATTGAATTGCTAGAACACTGCAATCTGTAACATGGTGAAGTCAGAAAATGTCTTTAGGAAGCAAAAGAATGTTGCTAAGAGTTAACGCCATCATAAGGGGTGTCTTTCAGGGAGCTAAAATAAATCCACTGAAGTAGTTTGGTGACCCCAGCAGCAGGCAGTCAGAGCTATGTCTTGGAGGACCCACTTAACCCTGGAACATGTCACTCCATCAGCACAAGCATCTGTTTCAAAAATGTATGTCATCAAAGAGGCTTCTGAGATGAAATTGCAGTGATTAAGCCAAACACATGCTTCATAAAATATGCACTCAAAGCACAGCACTCAAACTGGAAAAAAATCCCAAGTTCTCACTGTTGTTCTATAATGCTCCTTAAATAGCAGCTGGGAAAATCAGTTGCATGCAAATCTTAATGAATGAAATCTAAACTTGCTATCTCCAAGCTTTTGAGTGAATGCCACTGGTGGGTCATTCGCCAATGATATTGTTCAGTTTATTGGCCTTTTTATGACAGACTTGTGTGTCTAAAGCAGTCATTTATGACAACGGCCTCATTTTCACAGCAAGTGTTCCCATATGCTTCTGCTGAAATTGTAGTTTTCAGAGTCTCTAAAACAAGATTACTTTTTTCAGTGGTTAAAGATGGCTTTTAGTTGTGTAACTTCCAGGCATCCCATATCAGACCGTTTAGGCCAAGTGGAGAAAGTTAGAGCAGATCTCAGGCAGTTAATAAGTCCTGCCAAACCCCAGGGGATAGCTTAGTCATCACATTTTATATAATTAAAACTTTGTGTCTTTGCCGTCTAGGAGTCACATAGCTAGTCACAAATCTTGTCAGGAATGAACACTGCAAGCAGCACCAAAAACAATGTGGGGGTTTTCTGTTTGTTTGTTTTGTTTTGTTTTTTTTTATTGGCATGTCTCCAAACAGCTGGACTAAACATCCTGGGCAGCCCTAATGGGACTGGTCTCCCTGAAGACCACAGAAACTGCTGATACTCAAGAAGAGCACACAGAGAAATAATCTGCTAAATGATAAACTGCTGACCAATGCAATCACTGAGCAACCTTTTCTTGATTAACATTTTGCCAGTCAGTGTTAATTGGTCAAGCTTTAGTACTACTTCGTTTTGGACAGTCTTTCCTTGCTTTGATTTTATCTTTTGGCTTTGTAGAGCTGTCTTGTCATGTTAATGAAAAGCTATTCAGGGAATTCAGGTGGTATTCACATTATTTGAGGTTTCTATGGTAAGTGGCATAAATTTCAACCTGCTTCTTTTGTCCTTAACCAGGAATTTTTCTTTGCACTTTATCTTCCTTCTTTTGTCAAGGAGGGCAAGACAGATGTGCTGGTACCTGATTTTTAGAAACAGTTATTTGATTGACCTCACTAGGATTAACCTGTCAAGGTAATGGACTGCCTGATGGACATCCATTCGGGAGTAGGTAGCGAAGATGGGATTTACTGTTTTCAGACTTTTTTGGGCAGCGTGCCTTTGCCAGGCTGTCAAAGTTTGCATGTGCTGAGTTTACTGTAGAGGGAATAACTCCCATATAGCCTGAGAGAAATCACATTTTTAAAATAACATATTTGATTTATTGGGCTATCTAAGGCATACATGTAGAAATGTTACTTTGGAGCTGGTGTCACAGTTCTGGGATATGAGCTCCTCTTACTGCCAATTTGCCCCAATAACTGGATAAACACCTTAGCTATTTTTGCTCTCACGCCGTGCTGTCACAGTCAGTACTGGTGAGTGCCTATCCACGGATGCTCCTGGTCTGAGAAATAACAGCTCCAATAGGCCACCAAAATCCTGCACACTGTATCCCAACTTTATGGAACAAGAGCTGAAACCTGGCCAGCTCTTCTTCATGTATTTGACAGATATCATGTGTTCTGTCCCTTAAAATGCGTTGAATTGTACAATTCAATATATGGCTTTGATGCCATTGGGGGAAGCCAAAGGGAAAGGAAGTTACTCTTTTCACAGAAACACAAGGACTTTCTGATTTCCCTCCCTTATGAAAATGAGGTCAAAGAGATAGTGTCAGTGAAGAAGTGCAGAAGCTCTCTTGAATTCACTGGGTGAGCACCCACTGACAGCAACGATTCAAATCCCAAACATTTCATTATTTTCAGCAGACTGAGGTTCCTATAATCCCCTGACAATACTGTAATGGATGAATGCCCAGTTTTAAAATCCAGAGAACAACAGTATACAAGAAATGGAATGTATGGGAAGTACTACATGCCTTCCTTACAATTTACCTGCACTATCTTTATGATGATTAGGCAACATTTCCCTGAGGGCCAACTGGGTCATATGAGGTAAATGATGCATTGAGCAGGGTTTTTTTTTGCCAGACATTGGCAATAAGAAGTGAATCTGACATGTTTTACTAGACATTAGTCTTTGGTTCTCTGGCTCTGGCTTGCGAATATGTCGCCAAGAAGCTTTTCCATTCGTTTATAACTAGTATTATTCAGAGTCATAATTTATTGGAGCTTCTGTGCTCTTCTTGTCTTGACTGGAATGAAATAAAATCCAGAAATGTCCATTTCTGTTTATGACCAAGAAAAATATTGTCAATGTAGAGAGGTAGAGAGGACAAAATACCTAGAAATAACAGGAAGAAGTTTTAGGAAATTAAATTTATTTGAATAGCTTACACAGGAGTCTTTTTGAAAAGGTCATTTTAAAAAAAGGGGTCTCATATGCTTGAAAGGGCAGGACAAAGTGATGTTAATAATAATGAAGCAGATTTGCTTTTTGAATCTGTGCTTGAATATATTCTGTGAGCAGCTAATTCCAGTGATGGATTGTGTCCACAGATTGAAAGGTGAAGGTTTATTGGAAACATGTGTTTCTGCAAAAATTAGTTCAACACTGATTTAAAAAATAATGTATGTACCCTGTCCTTTACATTTACTTCCTCAGTGGAAATAGATGTACAATCTAAAAAACTTGTCTTTTATCTAATTTGCTATTAGTATACTACTCACATTTTTCTTTTGGTGGTATCATTAAAAAATTTGACATGCTTTCTTAATCAATATTCCTAGTTGTAGGACTGCTTCTGAGCTCACTGTCTGGTAATCAGGTGCATGATTCTAAAGCAGTTTTCAGTACAAGTTTTGCACATTGCTGTTCATATGATTCTGTCTATCCTTAATAAAACCTCCTTGTAGTCAATCTGGAATTGTTAACTTTCCCACATTGTGTAGAGGACTGACTAAAAGCATGGCACAAACAAATGCTTTACTTATATTTGTTCTAGGTCTTTTCAAGTATAATCAGAGACAATCACTAAAAGGCAGTTCTTTGAATCCAGGTTTGTCTGCATTTCAGTCAAAATGCCTTGATTATTACAAACTCTTTGTCAGTTTCTCAAAAAATGTTTTGCAGGCACACTCTCCAAAAAGCAAGAAGGTGTTGCAAAGAGATGTGTACATTTTTCTCTACATATTCTCCAGTGCACTTTAGCTGGAAAAAAATATGGAAAAAATACCAGAAAACATTTCAAAGCATCAAGTCATTTCAGCCTGGGATACATGGCAAGGGAAAGCAGCAGAGTTTCTATGGCACACATCTAGTATTAAGCTGGATTTTTTTCCATCAGCCATAGCTAGAAGAAGTACAGTATGGTGTAGTTCATCCTTCACATGGTAATGGGTAGACTAAGCAACCTTCTACAGTTTTTATTTCTGTGAGTGTGCAATTGCAAAGACCAAGAATGTCTACACATTAAAACTCAATCTTTTGATTTCAGTACCAGGTTTGAAAATATTGCTATGTAACTCTAGGAAGTGGGGATCACTCAGTTTCATAGACATTTCTATGTGTATTCAATGATTCCTCAACCAAATACTATGTGTTGAAAAGAATTCTCAGACAAAATAGTTCAGACAAAATAAGATAGACACTGATCAGCCATTGTTATTATTCCGAGGACTTTGGATTAGACTCCTGGTGTCTCAAACCAAATATTATCTATGTAACTTTAAATTACAGAATAATTTCGCACACAAGCAACATGCCCAATATACTATTAAAACCAGTTTTTGATAGGCCTAATCATGGAAAATTAGAAGAACATCTGTGAAGTCATATATCAGGACAAGAATTATGCTCAATAAAAGATTGCAGAGTAAGATCTATAAATCTCCACCTAATATACTTTATGTGTGCAAATATGAGAGGGGAAACAAGGAACATACAGCTCTTCACCAGTGTTGCTGGTATTTTTAGTGGGTACCATGGTTAAAACATGCCCTACCTGTTCTACAGCTTCTGAGGAAGAGATTAGCAAAAAGTTTGTGTCATGCTTCAATACAAATCTAGAGAAAACTTACTGATGTTAATTGTGTGTGGTGGACTGAATTTGGTGCAAAATCAAACTTTGGCTCTGTATCTGCACTAAAAATATAGCTGTAGAGGGAAAATATGACATTTTAAACAACTTAGCATTTATTGGACAAGGTCTGAATAGTGCAGAATGGAAAATGGCAAACATCTTTCACAAAAATAAGAATTGCCCCTCCTTCATAGGCCTGGATAGCTTGCATGTGTGGTACAAAAATGTGTGTAATGGAAACCTGGGAAACAAAGAAGTCTTTTCAGGCTGAGGATTCCAGCTGTTCACAGACTGTGGAAGAGAAAACAGACTTTATTCAATGTCTGCAGATGTTTCCAAACTTTCGTAGTTCTAAAATTTAAATTCAGTTACCTAATCAATAGTAAAGATCTGAGGGAAAATATGTTGCCTATTGGATACGGTTTAGGTGGTGAGGAATACAAAGGATTCAAACATTCTCAGGCAGAAAGATCTGGTGGCTCAGAGGCAGCAGCAGATGAAAACAATGCCTGGAGACAGCCCATGCTGGAATGATAAATGAACATTCATTTCTCAGCTGCCCTGATGCAACCTCGCTGGCTTTACTTGGAGTGTGGTGTAACTCAAGTGTAGTTTACCTCCTAGGCCTGATCATCTGGAAATGAGGACAAATTCCAACTTCAGAGGTGCTAAGATGTAATTCTGTGCCTACAGGATTCACAGCTGACAAAATACCACCAAAAATGTGTTTTACAAATTTGGCAACAAAATCACGTGCAGCCTGAGATTAAAACATATGGATTTTCTGCTGTCCACTCAAACAGGCATTAAGTTTGACATTTTACAGGCAGTAAGTTGACATTTTCATATAGCATCAGTGATACAAACTTGTTTTACTGAAAACGCACACATGGAAGCAGTGAGGCCTCTTTTTATCTGACAAGTAAAGGTATTTTTGCCTGGTGTGCACAACATCCCATTGCCACATATCTGACTTAGGTGTGCAATCTTCTGCCATGTCTGCAATGAATATTGTTATCACTGTTCATCCCTCAAGCATTTGGTTCTTGAAGCATACCATTTTATAGAAACAATTCAAGCAAATCCCTTTACTAAATTATTCCCAAGTGCAGATGATGGTCTATTAATAAAAGGGGCCTAAATATATCTCACATCAATCCCAACACACTACGTTGCATTATGGGATAGAAAAAATTCTTTCCTCTCTACCATCTCACATGATGACATCAGAACAGAGATGAAAAAGATGGGAACTGGTGCCCTTAGCAATTTCTGAGGTTTTTGGTTGATAGTATTATGGAAACTAAAGAAACTTGAGTTTCACTGGTTCTGAAAAGGACCAAGCACTTCATGAGTTAAAGCCTCTGGATAAGAGCAGTCCAGGTAAGTAGATGTTCTTTGGAAAGCCAAATTCATATGATCTAGATGAGGTGGTTCAGTAAAACAATACAGGCTCGCTTGGTCTATTGTTATATCTAGTTTAATTTAAGCATTTTTCATTTTCTTTATGTGTAAGAAAAATTAGTTCAAATCACCCATATCTGCATTCAGGATTCAAATCAATACTGTATTGCTGAAGATCAGAATTTTAAAAATATTTGTTAGAAAATAACAGAGAAAAAAATGACAATGCAGAAGTATGCTGCTGGGGATTCAGGGAGATTAGATGAGGAGAGAAATCAGAGTGTGCTGTTCTGTGTACATGGATAGGCAGATAGTTTTATATGCCTGGCTTTTAATGATGGTGTGAAGCATCTTTCTGCCACATCACTATGTAAGAAGGGAGGGAAGTTGGGGAAATTTACTTTATGCTCTGTCCAAGATTCATTTAGAAAACTCCAGCTGCTAAGCCTGTGAGAAACAGGCTTCAGCTTGTCTAACTTCAAATGTATTAAAACAAGTTCTGTATTATAACTGGACAAATCCCAAAGCTTTAAGACTTTTTGGAGAAGGAACTTTTTCTTCTCTGTGTTTGTACAAAACCTAGTGTGCCCAGAAGTGGCACTTCCTTCTAATAATGAACATGGAAACATGTAACCAGTCTTAACCCAAATCCTGAATTACAGATGTCAGTCCAAGACCTCTTCCCACAGTCCTGCCTGTGCGCATGTATGTATTACTCTCTAAAAGTTGCACTCAAATTTGTATTCTTTAAGAGCAATCAATAAGAAAGCCACCACAACAAAATCCTTGTCCTGCAGATGTCATAAATGGCTTTGTACAGTACGTGACCTTTTGACTCAATAACCTCTGTCCTGCTGCCAAAAATAGCTGATGAGTAACTTTTGTTTTTAGTGGGCTCCTTATGGATGAAGGTAGCTGGGAACTGAAAATACTGCTGTGATTAAGACAGCAACATACTTTACTTATTGTATCTTCCCAGATCTTAGAAACATGTCGATTTGCTTCTCACCTCAGATGGCCTGTCTTACATCTCATCTTCTGACAAATTCTCCAATTCCTAGGCATTTTTGGGCCATTGTTTAATATCTTTTTATAGTGTGACTAGCTCAGGACCTTCCCTTGCTCACAAATCTAAATTTTCTTACTGCTTCACAGTCCAGGGTTGGCACAATTATTTCAAATGATCTGCTTTTCAGATGATTCCCACATCATTCCCAGACTGTGAGACAGCCTGTTTATGTGATGGAAAGTACCAGAGGGAACCTTATACTGATAGGCTAATTGTTTACATGAGTGAAAAAAAATCTAAGTAATTTGACTTTCATAGTCTGCATGTTCCCATGCTTCTGTCTGATTGTATCATCCTTGGTTTCCTGTGCTGAGCATCTCTCTGTCAAGTTCACTTCTTCCCCTTCACCTCTTCACTGTGGTCTATAGTCCCTGTACAGGACCACCTTAGTTTCTGGCAGATCCCTTGCTTTCTAAGACTTACTATCTCAATGTTCTTATGGGCAAGACAGGACAACTATAAGGAAGTAGCAGAGTGATGACTCTGAATGGAGAATGAACTGATTTAGACAAAAAAAAAAAAAAAAAAAAAGAACTGGACCATATTAGGAAGCTAGGAAGCTAAAGGTTAGGGCATTTATGCAGCTAGAAACAAGAGCCAAAAATCAGGTACCTGTCTGTGCCCCAGTTCCTTTATTGCATATCATGGATTTCTCTGCCTCATCCTTTGTTTTTCAGACTATTAAGATCCATGTGAGAGGGATAAGACCTCTGCTTGTGAAAAGCACCTTTTTACACTGCTGTGATATTCTGCCAGGACATTGGGCTCTGAGACTTTTACCATTTAAGCAAACTGGGAGTCTCCCACTGGTGTTGACTGAAGTTTGTGTTACTGAGTGTCTGAAGGAAAAAAATTCCCAGTTTTCCTTTGTAGTCTGGCATGTACATTTCACTCTTCACTTGGAACTGTTCCTTTCTTATTTACCTACTTCCTTCATTCTCAGAGCTAAATTTAGTTTATCCAGATGTTTCCTTTCTGAGACTACTAATCTATCTCTACTTCGTCTGTCACTCATTGCTTACAGAGTTGGCAAAGAGCATCTAGAAAGTGAGGTACCACTGAAGAGGATAAGAAAGATAAAGCTAGACAATAAAAATAGCAGGGAAACCTGTACTGCAGTGGAGCAAAATGAGTACCAGTTTAAGTTCTATATTAAATATATGTTTCTGGGAATGTTTAGAAACAAAAATGGAATTGATAGTACATTAATTCTTTTATAAAGAATTTTAGGACATTTTGAGAAACGTGCCCAAAAAACACTGTTGCCACTCACCTTATATGTTTTTCTGTGTGGACTCGGCTATTGGAAATCTTTCTTTGGTTTGCATGTTTGTTCTTATTTTTTCAGCACTTACATAATTTTAGACCATGCTTTATACAATTACATGAGTGCTGAAAAGGTAGAGGAAACAAAGTTGTCTTGGGATGGGGGGAAAGAGCCATTTCAAAAGTTCTAGCCCAGCTGGCTTCAGCCCTGCAGTGCGTTTTGCATTAATCAGCTTCTCTGTGGTAAGGGGAGAGAGAAAAGCAAAAAAGAGAACAAACAGATTTCAGATGAATTCGTCATGACAGCTGAATATGCACCTGGTTCAGTGAAACTTTAAGTGCGTGATTCCATTCCATGTACAGCTGGAATCATCAGAAATGCTCAATCTCCCAAGGCTTGCATAAACTTCTACTGTTCAGGTGCTAATAAACAGAATTGCACCTTGTTGACAGGAAAAATTTTAGTCAAATAGGTTTCATTGCTCTGTTTTAATGCCCCTTGGTGAGGTTGGATTTTTGTCCCAAGCCTGGAGCACAAAGCAGTATGTAGCAACAATGCTGCAGTGGCACAGCAATGACTTTCTGGGATTCCCCTTGATCTTTATAAGTAAGAACCACAAGTTGCCCCACTGATGTACTAAGCACTGTGATATTTAAAAGAGACAATAGGGAAAAAAACAGCCAATAAAATTGTCTGACTTTCTAAGTCTCACAAGTAAAGAGTAAGGGCTACTACATTTATGCTGTAGCTACTGCAGAGGAAGGATAATATCCTTTCTCTTCTAGAATTAAAATAGTGGTAACAATAATAATAATAAAAATTTTAATTTATTGAAATAATTACTACAAAAATGTTCTTTAAATTCATCCTAATTGAAGGAAGTGTGACACTGGAATGGGACTTAACAATTAGTCTGAAGTGTGTAGGACACACAGTGCTGGGACAATACAGTCGTGACTGTGACAGCTACAATTATACCTGAGTGTGTCTGAAGTTATGCTCATAAATCCATATTTAAAGAATTAAATAAGTGGTCTAATTTTAAAAAATGCTTCTGACCCAGCTTCTCCAGCTGACTTCAATAAAATGTGTGCACCTTCACTTCAAGAATGAAGCCACATATTTAGATGCTTAAATCTAAGCAGCTAAGACTTGAAAATGATGCCAATGATAATTCTCCTGGATTCACCATGGGGATAACACACCAAGTGGATTTTAAATACAGGTGTTTCTACATGACAATAAACAATGTGATCAGAGGGACCTGATATAACTCCTGTTTATTTGGTTCCTTCTGAAACAGTTAGGGAATTGTGTTTTTGAAACATCAGTATGGTCTTTCCTACACCTGAACAAAGAGCCCACAGGAGAGCTGTCACAGAGAATTCTCTGACTCCCTGGCTCATTCTTCTGACCAAACCAGCCTTAAAACTTTGCATTGCATTAATAACATGTAACAGAAAATGTTTCTTCTAATTATTTTCTGATCATCATGTTTGAAGGAAACTCTCCTTAAAAAAAACCCTCATCTATAGATATTCATACCTCATCTTCAGGTTCAAGTAAAAATAGCAGGTTTACAATTTTTAAACAGGACACACATTTTATTAAAACTTCATGGACTTCAATATACACTTCTGGGGAATGGCTGAATACTTCTTTTGGAAATAATTCAGCTGTAAACCTAATCTTAGAGCCATCCTTGTGCTGAGAAACCTAAATTTACTCTGTGACTTCTAGTAGCAGCTATACTGACCTGATTGCTGTGGAACAGTTTACAACAAAAAGGAAAAATACAGTTTTTGAATTGAAAATAAAATAGAAGTGTCTTAATAATATTTGAATACTAGTTCTCTATATGTAAAATAATCTACTCATTTCTGTGAGTCAGGTGATCTTCAGGATAATACACAATGGAAAACATTGTGCTTCAGGTTTAAAACGTGATGTGTTCAAGCAGAAGGCACTTAGCAGAACATGCAAAACACTGACCAGCTTCCCACCACACTCTTCACTCTTCTTGGTTTGAAGCCAACCTCAGTGAAAAAAAATCAGCAGGACTGTATAGACCAATCTGGCTTCTGGTTTTGTTGGAATTAGAAAACTTTTTTTAGTTTTATTATGAAAAAAAACTCTTCCAAGAAAAATAACAAACACTTCTAATTTTATATTAAGAGAATTATTCCACTGGAAAAAATTATATGAAGCCTAAGCACAGGTATCCAACAAGAGCTGTAATCAAGCTTACCACAGAAGGCACTTAAACTAAGAGGCTAGTGTCTGTAAAACTCGTGTTTCTTTGATTTCCTCTTCGGAGAATGATTCTGGTGAGAAGCAGGCCAGCATTCTCCTTGCTCCCTACTTACTGCACCTTCTTTTTATGTCCTTTTTTCCATGCTCTATTTTCAGATCAAATCCCCAGACAGCACAGAGATGGATGGGTCTGCTGGGGCGTGCAAACACAACTACCCTGGTAAGGCAGGGATCACAGGCAGAATACTGCCATAGGGTAGATCTGCTCCTTTTACAAATGCACTGGACACCTGATAGGCAGTGCTGCCAGACAATTTGCCCAAGGCATTATGTAATATCAGTGGCACACTGGATGCTGGGTGTGAGAACTCCTGCCACTTGACCTTGTTCTCAAATCATTGGCTGCACAACTTCTCCCAGTGTAAGCAATATATTTTAAGTGAAAAGGAAAGTAATGTGCAAAGCAGCCATGAAGGTAATGAGTTATATTAAAAAGGCAGCTATGAAAATTATATTTTTGAAGTCAAAGCACCCAAATGAGAACTGAAAGAATAATCACATTTGGGCTTTTAGCATTTTCAGTTGCCAGGAGGGCATTACTATTCCTGAGCTCTAGCAGCAGGAAGTCTCTAAGTTCTCCAAACAACCAGGCAGGCTGGGATGATCCCTGTGGCAGGGAAAGAAGCATCTTCTATAGTAGATAAATGAATCTTAGAGAAGACCCTTTTGTATAATTTCTAGCAATGATTGCTTTCTGAGTCTCTGCAAAATACATGCTTACATGACTTTGGAAAATATTCTTTAAAGTTATTATTTCTTCACACATTCCTGATGCCAAGTCTTTGGTCCAATGACTTACCACAGGTTTGTCTGCTTTAGACTTTCATCATTCAAGACTGACAGTTTTGTTCATTTTAGCATTGATGTAATTCTAATTTCTGGTACTATGTAGGCAGTGATGCACAAATCAGCCCACAGGAGCATGTAAGAGAAACTTAACCATGATGGAGTATCAGCACGATTTATTACCCAAAATCACAATAAATGAACATGCTGATAATCAGAGATGTAACTTCTATACTGTAACTAAAATTCCACTATTCTCTCAACATTAAGCCTGTAATACATACCACTCCTGTGGATATAAGCTGAATGAGGATTTTCCTCCAAGGAATGCTACTAGTCTAAAGAGATTATGTTGGATATGAGACACACTACCATTAGACTTTTATATAGCACATAATTAACTAACATGCTGTCCCAATTTTAGTGCATTAGCTGTTCAGCAACTCAGAGAAGCTGTTGCAGGTCTTTTCATGAAGAAAAAGAATGAAAAGTCCTATAGTATTCCAGATTGGCAAAACATTCAAGTGTCCTCCTGAAAAAAATCTGAGTGTCCAGCTAAGAACTTACAATAAAGGAAAATGTTTGTTTCCCATTTGGGTTTTTTTCTTGTTACGATTTGTAGTTTTCAATAATTTTTAGATAATGACTTAAACATTAAACGTACAGGATTTGATCCTGGTGTCTTTTGGAAGCATGGCTAATAGGTAGATGTGGCAAAAGGGAAAATACTTCTGAGTTAGGTGACACCAGAGCACACATGCTATACTAAAAATTTTCTACTCTGGCCAACTAGCAGGAATAGGCATTTTGCAAAGTAATTCACAAAATTATATGAACTGCAGAATGAAATATGTGAATTAAACAGAAAGCAATATGGCATCCAAAGAAATGAATGCACCTGTAATGTAATTGCACTAGACACAGACACAATGACTCCTTATATTCTCTTTTTCCTGACAGAACTGAAACACAATATAATCTCTGCTTCAGATAGTCTCTGAATTGCAGATAGATGCTGACATGTATTTATCTGAAGTTGCCCTCTTCCGATGTTCTTATCCAGACATCTCTTTCTAGTCACTTTTTGGTTGCAGGATCCTGGATCAGATAAAGTTCAACTCAATTTGATCTGATACTGCCATTTACTTTTCCATATATAACTAACCCCAAAATGCAAAACGTCAAGATAGAGCTAATTTAAAAATTACCTCCTTCAAGATAGAAGAGAAGGCTGTAGCTGTTCAAATTACAGTAAATAAAAATGACACAGTTTGTTATAGTAATTATTTTGCATTGAATGCCTTACTTATTCCTATTTTTAAAGGATGCACTGGGGACAACTTCTTTTTAGCAGTGAAGAAAGGATGTTTTGGAAATTGTCAGTAAGAGTTGTTTAAGGCATTCATAGGTCTTCTTCCCTTAAAGCATTTTGAAACCTTTTGTTGGTACTTCACTGGGCCTCCAGGCTTCCCATATTAGTGAAGATTCTGTCTACTTTGCAGCCAGGAGAAAAAACCCAAGGCACTCTGAAATTAACCATCTGCCCTCTTGGAAGCAGGATAAAAACCAAAGAGACAAATCTTGACTGACTATTTACACAAGAAGATTATGGCTCTGTAAGTAAGCCATAATTGCTGGTATAACAGATTCGGTGTATTATCTCTAAGTGTGGAGAGCCTAACAGCCTGCAGAACACCTGCTTCATCACAAATTGGAGTTTACAAGAGGTTTTCAGCTGCAGAGATGTAACCGTGTGGGACTTGCTCATGATGAGTAACACAAACAGGTTCCCTAATAATAGGTGCTGCTACAAATGTGATGCACTAAGTTCAGTATTTCTTTAAAAAATTGTAATCTAGAACTTTGCTCCCTCTGACTACAGTAGCAGAACTGTGGCTGACTGGAGGGAGAGCAGAATGCTTCCCCAAAATGCACCCTAAAGAAATTGCCCAGGTTGTTTGGCACTCTCAGACAAGGGTGTCAGCGCCCTCGCAGGGCCAGCCTGGCTTTCTGCTCTGTGCAAAGGCTTGACCCCACAGGTCTCAAATCCTGGTCCTGGCTCTGCTGATAGCATTTGGGGAAATCCTTTGCAGGCAGTTTACAATCAGTATTTCAGTTATTCCATCTGCAAAATGGAGATGTAGACTCCATTTGTGGAACACTCAGAGATCAACTCAGAAAAAATGCCAAATAAGAGCTAGATTTTATTACTGTAAATAATAGTATCTCCAGATCTATAGGGATGCCATATTACAGAGCCTCTTTTCAGAGTGATATGACTTTATTAGTTCTTTCACTGTTTTCTTTAAGGATACTTTTGGCAAACCTCTCAGGAATTAAAACTTTCCAGGTCCTGTGCTATATTGATAACACAATGCAAAAGCCTGAATAAATAGTTTTCTTTCTATTCCTTCCCCACCCCCTCCCGTTGCTAAAACTATATGGGACTGTGTGATAAAAGAAGATCATATTTGCTGTTCTAGCTGTGCTACAGCTAGACTGTCCATAAAAGGTCATTGCCAGGCAAAAGACACAATTTTAAACTAATTGTCTGAGTTCACAATGGAAAAGTTTTCAACAGGGAGAGTGAGATAACGTAATTTGAGAAAGACCAAGCTCATTTTTAAGGACAGAAGAGAGGCTGACTGAGACAGCACAGTTGGGTTTCTGTTTTATTTTAGGGCCTGACCTCTGTTTAAGTATTTGAGGCAATTTTAATGGTACATGCTCGACACAGCAAAGAGCCAGGTGCTGCAACAAGCACTAAATCATTAATGTCACGAATGATCAATATCTTTTTAAGTTCAATATCTGTCTGTGAAATTCCCATTCCGTGGTTATATGCATTGATGGGTGCACTAAGGAATTATGAAGAACAAGGTAGGACTTCTCAGCTTCAAAAAGTCCAGATGAATGCCATTTTAAAACCCTTACACTGCTTACATTTATGTCCCTTACATTACTTATGTATGTCCTTATGTCAATAATAGGAAATTTAATCCCTAATACTGATTATATTGGTTTTATCCAAAAAAAAGCTCTAATTGGGATTTCAGTTCAGAGGCAGAGGAGAAAAGGGGCTGCTATAAAGAAGAATAATGTAAAGACTGTAAAGAATTATGCTGAGATTGTTAAACTTCAGTGAATTAGCATCTTAGTATCTTCTGTATGATCAGTTTTGAAAATCTCTATGCTTTAAGCCTGATCACATCCCTCAGCCTCTTTCCTTCTCTCCCTCTGATCCCTCAGACACCTTTCCTTTAAAAGAGCTATGGACTATGCAGCATTAGCTGTTCTTAGGACTGAAGCACAGTCCCTGCATGTTATAGCTCTTGGTACTGCTTGGAGAAGCACTGTAGGCAACTGGAAGTCTTTTGCTTGAATTTTGTCATGCCTTGAAAAAACATGAAGGTGGCTACCTAGTCTTAGGTATTATTAAACATTCTCACTAGAAACAGACATTTCTGTGGTTTCTGAAAGCACTACTTTCAAATATTTATTAAAAAAAACCCAACCATATAAATACAAAGGACAAAATGAGTAAAAATAAAAATAAAACAGCATACGTCCTATGGAAAAATCCTGCCATAATAATATTTTTGACTCTAGATAACTTGCATTTTGCAAAAAATTGCTCAAGGAAACAAAAATAACTCCTCAACAAGAATTTAATGAGTATTTTCATATTATAGTTTCACAAATAAAATAGATGTAAATTACTAGGATGCCTATGCCTGCCTCACAGAGATATTAGATGGAAAGCAGGGAACCATCTTTTTAGGATCCTTTTAAAAGAGCAGCAACTTTTCACTTGATGTTTAGCTCTTAGAAATTACAGAAATTACACAGCTAAGAAAAGAGTTGTTAGAACAAGATGGCAAAATTGAACAGGTACAGACAAAAGAAAGAGAGAAAAAATGTCTGACCAAAAAAATGTTTGAATGGAATTGCCTACTTTGATGTACTTTTAAAGGGAACCCCTTTTCAGAAGCTGTATTTCCTGAAAATTAGGTTAATTTAGGGTATCTAATGATACTATCCCTCCTCTCAAACTGAGAGATGCAGCATCAACAGAGGTTTAGAATTCTGATACATCCCTATGACATATGAACATCTCTATGATTTAGGCTTCAATTTTGTGGGTTTTTATTTTGTGAACAGTTGCCAGACAGAACAAAAAACTCCATAAACCTTTCTCCCACTGAGAAGATGCCATTTTGCTATCAGTCAGCACAAAGAACAAGCAGAGAAGCCAGTGCAAATAGGGCAGGACAAAGCCTACAGGCAGGCTAAACCAAAAATTTGTGAAAATTTGTGTTACTAAGATGTGCACAAATAAAAAAAAAAATAAAATCATTATTGCTTCAACTTTGGGGATGCAAACTGTAATATATTGGAAACAATGATCAAGTCATGGGCATTGCTTTTCTAATAACTGTGAGATGAAAAAATCCAACCAACTCTATAAAATTATTAAGATCATTCCTTGCTGGAGTAGCAAATGCCAAAGAAAAACAGTCAGAAAGGTTGACTTCCAGAAAGACTAGCAAAAAGATATCTTGTTTAGAAGCTGGTCTCTGTTAAAAAGTTGGAAATAAAAATGCTGTTTTGAATTGAGTACAGCGTTTTTTCCCAAGCTTTTAACAGACATGACTGGCTTGTTACTGCAGCACAGCTATTATTTAGAGGCTTGTCAAAGGCTGTTTTATCTAATAGGTTCTACAGACAAGTTTTGTGAAAAACAGGAGCAGGTATAGAAGGGGCTCTGACTGATGGACACTGAGTTCAGTGTCTCGCAGGTCCAACTACATGGTGACATCCCCTGGGGAATGTTCATCTGTTTGCAAATCTGCCTGCATGCCTGCCTGCCTGCAGACAACAGAAATGTGGATGGTGATTACTGCCAGAGACTGATGAATTCCCAGCTAACACAGGGCCCTTGCTTTTTCCTGACATAGTGAAGGGAGAGCTCTGCTGGCGTGTTAACCTCCCTCTCTGGTGATTCAGACTCACATATTCATAGCAGTGGGCAAACCTCCCATGCTTCTGTTTTGAGTTTAGAGTCCCATCAGACTACTTTGAATTAGTGAACTTTTTCTTCCTGCAATTGAAACATGTTTGTTTGCTTTTCCCTGAAGGGAGGTTCAATGTGAAATAGAACATGTTCTTTATCTAGCTAATCAGAAACATATTCCTGGTGGTGTTGAATGAAGAACATACCCAAAAGGTAAGCAAGTACAAGTGGTCCTTTTGTGCACAGACACAGAGACGCACTCTCAGCAGGCTTCCTCTGGGCTGGAGTCAGATGGAGTGGAGATTAGCAGGCGGAAAGGGAATGAGACTTTGGATAGCTCTCAGTTTATCATGTGGACTCTGAGTAGGAAAGCTATATAGGGTATTTACATTGGGGAATTACCATTTCCTTGTCATCTCCCTCCTCCTCCCCACGTTGAGTTTGATTCTCTTCTCCCTTTCTCTACTTGTTTGCTTCATTCACATGCGTGCAGTATTTCTCGTTTGGTATCACGTCCATCAGATGACCTTTACAACACACAATGTGAGTTAAGAACTGCATGAAAATCTCTGCATGGTCTATGCTTTCATCCCATTGCATAGCATGTAGGTAGCATCTATTAATATGTCAAACATGCTGAAAGGACTGTGCTGACTTCATTGCATACTGATCATTTCACTACATTTATCCTCTGTTTTCCCAATGAGACATATGAACCCAGTGATTTTAACAACCTGTCATAAAGGATCATTTCTTAGACCCCGGAGTTCACTTACTCAGTGGGGCTATTTCCCAGAGAGGCAGTAATCCTTAAAGGACCCTGATGGGGACAGTGGATGATAAATTTCTACAGCTGTACTGTAATAAAAATTCAGGAAAGGAAAGTTAAATGTGCTTCTGTCCTGTTTTTGCAGAGGTACTTCATCACAGAGCAAGGGAAAAATAACCTAAATTCTTGGCTCCCATACATGTGGGCTTTGAAGGAGATACTTAGTTCCACATGCCCAGTGATCAAAAAGATGGCAAGACTTCAGAGAAGCAAAAAATGGCTGGGAAGAGTAATACCCAGAGGAAAATGAAGGTGATAACGTGTAAACTGCTAAAAGAATGAGAAATGCTTAAATGCAAAGAGTGAGACAGGTATATTAATATAATATGCGAGATAGAATCAACAGAAAAAGATAAGACAAGAAAAAGTTTGGTATAAGGGAAAACTTCATTAAACTGAGTTCTGTTTGTTGTTTAATAAGTAGATGGACAAATGCAGTAGTGGAAACCCTGGGAGATTTAAAATGAGACAAGGAAAAGCACCATCAGCATGCAGAAGGGAAGCTTCTTCCTCTGCTGGGAGGTGGAATGAACCATTCATTAGAATATTCATCTGTAATATTTTAACTGGCAAAGAGACAGCAAAAAAAAAAAAAAAGTGGAAGGTAGAGGCTGATGCTTTATTTTAATTGAAAAGAAAAAGGAGTTAGACTAATTAGCTATGAAAAGACAGCGGGGACCTCCCTGATACTAATGCTAATGAATTCAGTCTATGACAACTCAATGAAGTATCTTCTGTCACTGTGTTATTCAGAGGGAAATATTTACTATTAGAATTGTATTGCTATCCTTTAAAATTTTAGATTTTATTATCCTTAGTATGCTAGAACTTTCTTCACAAAATATTGACAAAAGAGCAGAATTTTCTGAGAATCTGAGAATTATTTAAGTTGGAAAGAACCTTTGAAGGCCATCTAGTACAAGTCCCTGCTAAAAGATCCTTCTTTGAAGCTAGAACAGGTTGCTCAGGATAATATACAGCCAAATCTAGAATATTTCCAAGGATGAAAATTTTAATATTTCTTTGAGCCTCTTGTTCCAGTATTTGATCTCCTTTGCTGTGAATTTCTTTTTCTGGAACCAAATCAGATTTTCACTTGCTATGTCTCTTCTCTTGTGCCATTAAATTACCCCTTAAAATGACACCATAATTATAAGATATATAAAATGAAAGGTACAACACAATAAGGACAGATTAAGCCACATTTTAAGATTAGGAAGTCTTTACAAGAATTTGAATTCTTCAGAAATCTCTCAGCCATTCTAGAAACATTTTTCTAGAATGAGAATTTCCTTCTGTCTGCCTGTAGATCTGTAATCACCTGTGACAACTTTCTTTCAATGGTTTTCTCTGACCCCAAGCTCATAGTAGTAAATTAAAACCCCAAGTAAAAGACCAATAAACAGATCCTTGAATAACATTGATCAAGTAATGCATGCCTAAACATTAATTGAAAATAAATGTAGAAAAAAAATGGTGTATTTAAGATTACTGCGAGGGCAGAACAGTGTGGCATGGTGACATACAGGTAGCAAACCTCATCAATTTGTAAGTTAAATTGATTTACAAAAACATATAATGAGACTGAAAGCAGGCACTAAACAGTGGTAATGATTATGAAATTCCCTATTGAGACAAGTCCTATTTCTTGGCATGCTGGTCTTGGTTAAATTGGTCTGTGGACAACCTAAAGAACAAGAAGCACCCAGACAAATGTCAATATTTGAAGTGAGAGAACAACAGGCATTTTGGATAGCAAGCACATTTTCTTTGGATCACCCACCTTTTCAGCTTCATGTTGTTGAAATATCAACAATATATATTTTAAGAGAATATGTACGTGTCAGACTAGGAGCACAGCTCTGTCAGAAGGATTATCCAGCAGTTTAGAAGAAGTTACGAGTCTTTTCTACAGCCAAAAAACTGAGGCATCCTAAAGCAGACAACCAGACTATTTTTTTTTTTTTTTTTTTTTTGTTAACTGTACTGAAGTACTGTGTTTGTTCTTTCTAACTACCTCATGACATTTCTATATGAGCTATAATACAAAAGGTTTTGGACACATTGATGTAGCCTTACTCTGGTTAAGAATACATCAAATTCTACATTTGCTTCCACTACCCATGCCTGTGCCTCAGAATTTTTCAGGGGCATCACTCATATGTTACTGATAATTTTCTCCACTTTAGTCTGCAGGGAGACAGTCCAAGGAGTTCAGGCAGATAAGTGTCTCAGGGATATTTACAGGGGAGCTCGCAGGGAAGAGACATGGGGTAAATGTATGGAGATGGTACTGAAAAAGTCTTTGTCATTTAAATAAGGAATAAAAAAGCACAAATGCTCATCGCTCACTGACTTTCCCCACATTCAGTGACTGAATTCAGATTTTGTTTGTATCAGTCTGGGGATTTAATAAATCTGTCACTGCCTAATGGCTCTGCATGTAGTCAAACACAGATATTGTGCTATATAGAATTCACCATAAAATTTTATGCTGGTTATTGTTACCACTGTGTCTGTCAGCTTGAACACCTGCTGTTTGGGGAAGCAACTGCCAGTTCTGACATCTGAATGCAATCCGCAGAATTATAACCACCCATCACTCAAAACATCCTTTTTGAAGACACAGTCCAAGCATCATAATTTCCTTGGTTGATTGCCTGTTAGTATCATTTGTACTAAGATCTTGGAGATAAGTAGAAAAAGTTTCCAGATGTACAGCCATATATCCTAACTCTCAGATCACAAGAAAAACCATTATAAGTAAGGGGGTGAGGGGGGAAATTAAATTTTTTAAGCTATGAAATTATTATTAAGGTAGGAAAAACAAAGTCTTAATTTATAGGGAGTTTGTCCATATGTTGGGTAGAACAAAGCAGAGAACTATCTTGATTGTCTTTGTATTAAGCGTCAGTTAAAATTTTGCATGAAAATTCACAAAACCAATTTTGCAATATTTTCTCAGCTTTGTGTGAGGGGAAAAAAAAAGAAAATTCTCATTTAAAAAAATCAATAAATATTAGATTTTTAAAAAAAGTTTTCTTTCTCTTTAAGGACACATGAACAACACACTACTTTTAACAGACCTTCAGATCAATACCTAAATAAGTACATTTAAGTGATATACTCCATCTTGAAAGTAAAAGTGAGCCCCATGGATTTACCTGGGGAGGGTAACAAGAAAGGATTTAGCACCCATTTAAAATGTGGTGCTCCTCCATCATGTGACATGGCAACAGAGGAAAATAACTTTCTTTTTCAGCCCAACAGAGAAGTATTTGGCCTGCGAAGTTTCCTACCCTGTCTAAAAACCAGCCCTGTGTCCTAAAGCCACCCCTGTGTATCTGCTAATGTAAATAATGGAGATAGCTTTGTACAGACAAGAGGTTTAGAGGGTTAAAAGGTTTTGAGCAACAAAGAAGAGCCTTCTTATTTGTAATCATAAAAGTAAAAAGCTCATGTTCTTAATCCTGCTTTGGTTGAAGTTTTAAAATATTTTCATGATGGTTTCAAGGCTTCATGGCTACAACTTGTTGCAGTTCTGTCCAACTTGTTAAATACAGACTTAACTGCGGCTGATAAAATATTTGTAAAATTTTACCTCACAGCAAAATGGACTTGCACAGATGAAGAGCAGGAGGAAGGCTATTAGTGATTCAAATTACAGGTCTCCAGTCCCAAAACCACAATGGAATAAACAACTTGGTGAACATCACAACTACATAGGCTGCTGAAAATCCTCTCTTTTCACTAGCACCTATAGCACAGCAATGTACTAAATTAGGAGTTTCCTTCTCTCCCTTTACCTCTTGATAATATATACATTCAAATAAGTCTGAAGCTCATAACCTTTGGTACTACTGGTCATCAAAACCATAAAAGATGAGGATGAACTGAAGAAAAGATGGACAAATGAAGGTTTGTTAACTGTATCCCTGGTATGGATCTGGGTACTTCAATTACTCTGGCATTGAGTTAAATTACCTTAAGTGAATTGAATCAGCTAAGTAGAAACTCAGCATCCTAACCTCGGTGACTAATCTAAAGTCTTCTGCTTCCTGGACAAACTGAACATTGATGTCATTCTTCTGAAATTAATGGCCTCAATTATTTCGGGTGGCTGCTGGCCCAGTGATTCAGCTGGACTTCATCTGAAATGTCTGTGAAAATGAAGTTTTCAAAAAGCATTTATTTTAAGATAGACATCATTATGTCACCTAGTAAAACTAAAAAATAGCATCCACACATTTCTGCAAGAAATAACAATGAGATCGTCTTTTCAAGAAATCTCATTGTAAGAAAAACTTCCTGCCAGGAAAGGCAGGAAATGTTTGACCAGAAAGACATATCTTATGCTGAAGTCTGGGAGCTTCTTTCCAAGTGGAATTAATTCCACTACTCAAACCTTTCAGCTACTCAAGAGTGAATATGTAAGCTAAATCATCAGGAGTGAGCAAAGGCAATTTAACATGTACTGTAATAAGTAATAATCACCAACCACCATGAAAAATTCAATTCAGAAGGTTTTCATTTGATCTATAATGTTTCCCAGCTGCCCAATACATTGAAATTTCTCCAGAATTTCATAGAAGAATGTTTTCTCTTGTCCATATTGAATGAAGTTCTCCACAGTTAAAAAAAAAATCTCTTTCTGAAAATATTCTGCCTGAAGAATTTTAAAAGTTTTTTTTTTTTACACAAGTCATGGATTTCACCAGAAAGCCCACAGCAATAATTTTTCACTCCCTCAATACAGAGAATTTCAAATGTTTTTTTCTTTCACTGAGACTCGGAGGACACAGGTTCAGAAAATTTATTTCATTATATTTTTCAATCATTGCAGAAAAAATTGTTAAAAATCTAAAACAGGTTAAATGTTCATTCTCAAACAGATGAGAAACAAGATAATAAAATACCTCAGACTAAACATTTACACACTGTCTGCTTGGGCTGGAGTGCACGGACATTTGAGTTCTTTGGATTTCTGGTGCAGTCTTAAGCTACAGCAAAGCATTTGGCTGAACTGCCAATGGCACCAGTTTACCCAGGAGGCTGCAGGCATCATTCCATCATTTCAAGATTCAGGTTGTTTGAACAAACATAAAAAATGTGGAAAAGAAGCGGAAGAATGTCAATGCAGCAGAGAATGAAGCTGGGCTTTGTGCTAGCTGGATGCCAACGCAGCATATTTCCCATCACACCCACACCTGCTACTCAGACTGTGCAACATGCATTTTCTGTGAAGTGCATGTTTATCTGCTGAACAATTCAGCCTGAAGCATTTGGATTAGGAGGTTATAATGGCCATCAGAAAGGTTGAACTGCTTCCTCACATTTTAGCTGGACTAACAGCAAAGTAATTTTAACATCAGGGAATATTCATCTGAATTTCAGGCTACAAACTAAGTCAGCTTTTTTTTCATGAGAAGTAAACAACATCAGGGACTTAAAAAGTCATAAAGCTCAGTGCTACTCAAAGTTAGTTCCAGACTTCCTAGCAACATATGAAAAAATGCAATTCTTTTGTTCTAATGATGGAGAAGACAAAGAAAGTTAAAAATCCCTTTTCTGTCTGCAGCTTGGATGTAGCAAAATTCAATTCTGCATAAACAGTAGAGCTGTTCCCTCCTTCACCCTCTGTCCCCTGGCCAGGTCTTGAGCCCTTCCTCCAGCTTTCAGAGACAATGCCAGCCCAGGAGACAGGAGAAGGAGAGAATCTTACTGTAAGAATTGGTGATATTCCCCCTATAACAGGGTGCCTACCAGGATCCCCCCTCAAAAAAGAGGCAGGTGGGAACTGGACATTGCTGGGAAGTAGATCTCCCTGGGGCTGTGCCTTCATTTTGGCTTAGTGCCCTAAGCAGTTCAGTGAAAAGTGTTTGGAATATTGATCTGTTTCTAATGCTGAACCAGACCTAGGCTGAGATGGGTGTGCAGCCCTGGGGTGTCTTACCTCAACATGAAGTCAAGACTTTGCTGTTCATGTCACCATTTAGCTGCCATTACCAGTTTCCTTGACCAGCCTGGGACATTTACTGTGTCCATTGGAATTGACCAGCTGGCCAAAAGTGCCTGTGAGCTGGATGTTTGTACAGGGACTGGCTCCATGGGCCACTGCACCAGGGGCTGCTGTGTGTTACCTCAAAAATGCAAAAAGTTAATAAAGAAAAATTGCCAGGAAAAGGTTAGTAACACAACTGGGTCTACATTGTCCAAAGCCCAATTATTACCTTGCACTTCATGAGGCAATTGAGCAAATGGGAGTTTTCATAGGCTGAATAGAGAGTTCTTGATGCTGCTCAAGAGGAACTGCAGGAAAATCCCAAGTGGATATAAGAGAATATAGACAAGGCAGAATTTACTGGGAGACACCTTAGCTCCAGGGCCTCTTCCAATGATACCTGCAAATTAAACTATGGTTGGTTGGATACCTCATTTTCCTTTTAGGATCCTGAGGGATAATATACAAAGCCATCAAAATACTGTGTGCCCTGGTGTCAATAAGTGTCACATCCCTCTGTGGACAAGGTGTGATGGAGTAGAAGTGCCAATGGACACAGAGTGCTCCTTGGATCCTCTATTATCCTCATCTATTTCTCTTCCTGGGTATGTATTTATTTTGACTAGAATAGTTCTCACTAGTAAAAATAATTATATTACCTATTAATAGGTGTAGTGTGAAACAAAAATGGTCAAACATTTCAATTGCTTTTATCACACAATCAACGTGCTTCGCAACAAGCTGAATGTAGACTCAAAAGAACATTCACCCTCCTCTGAAATTCTTATTTTTAGTGTGAGTTTTAAATACGGTATGTACTGACCAAATTCCTGTTTTGTATTCTTACATTCCCACTGAATTTTCTCTTGCATATATTGTTTCTCCTTCTGTCCTCTCCTAACCTATTTTGAAATGTTATTGTTTGCCATTTTATAGCTGCTGTGTTTCACCTCAAAATTGGCTGCATTTCAGTTGTGGTCACTCATTACATCTAGTTTATCAGTCTCTGAAGGACCATGGGGAAAAAAGTGTTAAAAGGAATAAAAATCACTATTATTATCTTGGATGAATAGAACTTTCACCATAAAGACATGCCATAAAGAAGACTAGGAGATTTAAGTTTAATGAAGGCTATTCACCATTTCTACCTACATTGAAAATAATAGAAACATTAATTTTCTGAGAATGTGAGAATGTTTGCTGTCTCTGTACATTAGGCCCAAGAGATGCATGGCTGCAACTAAGAAAAGTACTGGTTAATAACCTGAGTCTTGAAAACCTGATGAGCCTGAAGAATAAGCCATTAGATTTTTGCTGTGACTGCTTGAGTCTTCAGCAACTCAAATATATGCTACACACAGCCCCTAAAGAACAGTGTCAGAGGTTAAAACATAGGAAAAATCAGTCAAATTTAGTGCAGAAAAGCCAAGAAGATTTGGCAAAAGATCCCACATTTCTCACATCCCTCTGCTGCTAAAACATTCAGCCTGTGTTCTGCTTTCTGCAGCTTCCTTCAGACTGCAGCAAAGACCATTTTTAAAGGGCTGAAACTGTAGGTACCTGAAGAAAATTTAGATGCCAACAAGTTAGCAAATTGGTTGATAAATCTCAAACTGCGATTGGACAGCTGATCACCAAGAGCAGGAACAGCAATGCCTCTTGCCTCAACAACTAATTTAAACTCCTGTCTGCTTTGGATCATGTTTTCTGTTCAGAATAAACCCATGGTCTATGGGTCTATCCTTTTCCATCCTATTCTGCCAATAATTTGTTGTTGACTGCCCCTCCTGGGGTCAGGGGACAGCTGCATCTCACCTCCTTGGTCAGGGAATTTCTTCTTTTCCAGCAGTGCATCTGCCAGCACTAGTGAATCTGGCAGCCATCACATGAGTATTTTAGTAGTTTGAAAGCGTGAATGTTATTAGCTAAACCTAGGGAAGGCACATGAGTTAGGTGACCCATCAAAATCCTTATTAATTATTAGGTAAGCCTGAACTAACATGAATCCTGTCCTCCATTATACATTATATATGGATAAAACCCATTAGAAACAATCCTAACAGTTCTCAGGTAATCAAATTTTAAGGATGATCTCATTACAAACATACAGACTGTTTCAGCACATACCAGTGATTTTGTTGCTAACAGCATCTTCTTTGCCAACATCTTTCAACCTAAACCTTCAGAAAAAGCTGACAAACTTTAATTCCTAGACTAAATTTTCCTTATAGGTATCTGGTATCTTTTGGAAAATAGGAACTAGTAGCTTAGTAAACAGTGCTCTTGTGTATTTGGGAGACATGATCATGTTTTATAAGCCAATAAAGAAGTAACTGCAGTCCCAGTATGTTTTACAGGATGTAACAGTAGGGTTTAAAACAAGCCACATGTAAATGTACAACTTAAAGATGTAAATGTACAACTTTACTTTCGGAGATCTGATGACTTTCTGGATCTGTCTTATCTTTTTGGTCTGAAGAAAAGGGGAAGCTGCATGAGGCATCCAACACACTCTAAGATTTGCAGTTCTGGATGTAGGGCACCCAGACTCAGAGTGTGTAAGGACACTTTTTTTTTCTAGTCTGGAATCCTCACAGTAAGTGTTTCCTGAACAGGAAGAGTAATCTTTTGTTTAAGAATTAATTTGCTCATTCATGACCCACCATTTCAATAAGAAGGTCCATAAGCTATTGGCTGTCACAATCTTGAGCTGCTGCTCCTCTGTATTGCTCTAATTTCATAGACAGGGAAATTTGATATTATAAAAGGGAGTCATGACAGTGTGAAAAGACATTTGTGGGGTCAGCATTATAACTTTTGAGACCACTGTAAATAAGACCACTTTTTATATACACACTGAGGCCAAGTCATTATGCCTTTGGCTGGACATATCTAGAGCTTAATTCAGTCTTCTTTCAAGTCAAGAAACTGACAAAATGTGAGAATTTTGCAAAGAAATGGGACTTACATAGAAGTTGTCTATGAGTTTGTCTTCCAATCTCAATCACTTGAGTTTTGTGAATTGATTTTAACTAAGTTTAAAAGAGAGGTAGGTAATGAAGTTACTTCAGTTGGTCAAACACTGCTGGGTAAAAGACAGAGTCTGAGAGAATGTGGGCAGAATTCTGACCCTATAAATACAATTTAATTGCAGCAATCTTGCTAAAGAGTACACACATATTCAATGGTAATGTATACCAGCCTGGTCACAGTAATACTGTCTCTTTCCAAGGGAAATATCAAAGATAATATGGGCAGAGCTGAGGTTATGGTTGGGAATTTTACAATATAAAGAATGAAAATTCATAGAAATTATGTTCATGAAATATTAATGCTTATATTAATTATGAGGACCTTATTAAGAGAGAAGTTCAAAGATTTAAGGTCAGCATGCAAATGTAGTCCAGGTTACTTTTCTCCTGCGCATTTCTCTCTTTGCCTGTCACTCTGCTTATTCTTTTGGATTATTAAGGAGATCATTGTAGTTTCATATCAGAGAAACAAAGATGCGGTTGAGGGATACCAGCCTTTGGAAAAACACCTCTGGAATTTTATCTGATTTTACTCCTCGTCTTGTAGGTTTTAATACAGGTGAGGGTTTGGTATTATTTAAATATCTCTATTTTTGTTTTAAATTTACATGTATCTTTAGGGATAAGACATAAAGCCCCAAACTCTCCCATACTTGTCTTCACAAGAAAAAAAAACACTTGTTCAAGGAGAAGAATAACATTTACTCCTAGATGTCTGAAAAGTTAAAAACCCAACACCTTATGCCCATTCACAGGGCTGTTTGATGGAGTTGGTGGCGTTCCCCACAGCAGGAGAGGCCATAGGAACCAGTAAGTCTGGAAAAGGCCCCTACAAGTTCATCGAGTTCAACCAAGGTGCTTCCTTTCTTCCTTAAATGATACCATACTTCAGAGGAGCAAAACATTTCAAAGGGGATGGGGAAACAAAGTATCAGTTACACTTTCCTCCTGTCTCTCAGACATCCATAAACTGCATTCATGTTCCTAAGGCATCTGGCTTTATGGGTAGACATATATTTTAAAAGAATTGACCTTAGCGATTTTAAGTGCTGCCAAACATTTCCAAGAAAGTGAACAGTGGTTAGGTACAGCAGAGCAGCCTGCACTGGAGATTGGTCATTGGGTAAAACTCATTTATTTTCTGGACACTCTTAGAGGAACTGCCTCCATTCGGGACAAGATGCAAATATTATGTATATAGAGGAAATTTTCCTAGGGATTGTTGTTAGGAGTGGTGCAAATGATGAAGGTTAAGGAACACTGAGAAACTGGATTACCCCTTTATCCAGCAGCCAGCCTGGTTTTGTAAATGTCTAAAATAACACATTCAGCAGACTGCACCAATGTTTGAGGTGTATGAAAAACTGCTACAAGCACTGAACCTGGCACATACCACTGCTTGTTCTGCTTGAAAGGTATTTGCAGGAAGGATGCCATCTTCCTGAATCCACCTATTACTTACTCAGCCTCAGTTTGTTATTTGCTTGCTCTGCTGTCTCTTGCAAGCGTACAACATTTTATTTCTTTGGACAGAGTTTTATGGTCATGGGACAAACCTAAAACTCCGGTTCTGGTTTCTGGATAAAACTCCTGAATTAATTTCCTGCTAATAATTTTCTTTTCTTTACAAAATAAGTTCATTTACTAAAATATTCCAGGCAAGTGTGTCCCAAATGGACTGAATGCTGTAATTTTTTTTTTTTTTTTGTGAATATCAAATTACAATTTCCTTTTAAAATTCCAGAGACTTTTGGAAAAGCATTTTTTACTCTGCCCAGTGGAACTTAAGCTTACAGGTTGTGTCTGTTGCCTTCCTATCTTGCTGCTATGTTTAATAAACACTAGTAAGCCTGACCTGTTCCCTTGCTCTAAAGTCTTCTGAAAAAGGAAAATCTAAATTAATCATATGAGGAGCTGAATTGTGTTTTTCTAGTAATGGATATGAAATCTTAAATTCACAGTCGAAATAGTAAGGTGGCCATGGAGATTCCTATTTAAAAATGGAAGCACATGAAGAAATTATATTTCATGGCCAAGGCGGTTATGGATTCTCTTTCTTTGGAGGTATTTAAAACTGGACCAGACAAGATCACAAGCAACCTAAAATAACTTTAATGGTTCTGTTCCACAGGTCCCTTCTAAACCCAAATTAGATTTTTCATCCTATTTTTACACATGTACATAAATCTGTTGCCTTCAAAAGGAAGCAAGAGACACTTGTATCAAACTAATACTTCAGGTTACTGAATTATTGAGAACATTTCCATCTTGTGAGGGAATAACACTTATTTTTCTTACTATGTTTGGGATAATTAATGTGGAAAAAAATATAGCGTAGATACATTTATACTCCTGTGCATGCTCAAAGGAAGTGTGCATCAGATCACCTTTCCGTCCACAACCCACAGAGCAACTGTGCTCCATTGAGACATGATGTAAAAAAAAAAAGAAGATATGTTTGTCTTAGTGTTTGGGGAGAGCGTTTTAGGGATCCATTTGGGCTATAGAATTCTTTATGGGGGAGCAAACCAAGTTTCAAGATCATGTAGGTCAAAGGAATAAAAAGGCCACTTTTTCAGCAGGGTTTTCTTTAAAACCAAACCAAACCAAAAGAAAGCAAAACAAAACTGTCCTTTTGCCTCCCATATATCAACAATGACCATCTCAGCTATCCACAGGGGAAAACAAATACTGCTTACTAGTACTTTACATGCATCATAACACCTGCTGAAAACATACATTTACAGTGAACCATAAACACTTTCTTCATCATTTTTGTAAAACAGATTATTTTCTTTGATGTTATTAGCACCTTTGTCATAATATAATACTTCTCTATTCTTATTTCTCAATACATTGAAAATAAACACACAAGCCAGAACTAATGAAAAATCCAATAGAAGTATAAATAGGAATATATTTTTCAGAACCTTCTTCCATTCTTTATAGAAAATAATTCTGTATGCATCTGGTCAGACAAAGAGCATGTTGGTGGTCTTGGACTCCCCCATTGCCTACCTCAAAATACAAATAACAAGAGAAACTGATAAGCACCTATTCACAAAAAAATGGCTCAAATCCAAACAGAGTTGTGGCAGATGGCTTGCACATTTCAGGGGAAGCACAATGTGTGATTTCAATTTGGAGAGTTCTGCATGGGACTGGATGTGTGCTGATGTGCACAGAGTGGTGAGGGGAAGGGATTCAGACAAAGTCACTGTATCTCTGACTTCTCTGGTGGTTGGTAACGTGTGTGGTATTCAGTAGAACATCAGCAATCATTCCAGGCTACAAAGCTTTCTGGTGCCCCCAAGCAGTGCTTTGTAAACCCTGGGAAGATTTCCTCATACATCTGTTCATGGTTGTCACAGGAATCAGCTATTTTTGTCATACCTGTGGACAGTAGTTATTTTCATCCTAGTTTATTTACTGTGTAAGTGGAAAAGGGATCTTTTGTTAGTCACTATTCAGAGCAACATTCTATATTTTTTCCAGACAAGCCCTCTGCCTATCTTGGTATCTGGACATTTTAGTTCTCTTTTAGGTTAAAAGCATTTACATTGCTCATAACTGCAGCATCACTACCATACATAGATCTTCATAAGCAGAAAAAAGAACTTCTTTTCCAAGGTGAAGAGCTAAAATGCAGACCCTGCAACACACACACGCATGCACATGCACACACATGCTTGCCTTTAAATAGAAGGTTTTAAATATTTTTCATGATGCATTATTGGGATTTGGAACTTCAAGCAAACATTTCAGAAGACAGGCCAACTTTTAGAATTCTTACTAGACGTTCCTCATCAAAAGCTAGGAAATCTGCTTCTATTGTCTTTGCTGCTTTTTCTTCCTCAACTTTAATCTATTGTCTCCTGCTTTTACATCTTGTAAACTGTGGAACAGACCTGCCTAGGTCATGGGATTCATGATACAGGAGAGCCAATATAACTGAAACATGCTGGGATTTCTCCTGTTTTGCAGGCTTTGTAACTGCAATGTTCAGCTATAGTTTCAAGCTGACTTTATTTCCTTACTCCTTCTGCCAAGTGTCTCCTGTGGGACAGCACACTGTCTTTCATAATAATGGTATGTTTTCCCCAGTGAGCATCTTATAATATACTGGAAGCTGGATATCATGCTCAGAAGTGCTGACAATTAGTCTGTGTGAAGGAGAACACCATGCAGAGAAAATCAGGAGGCAGTAGTCCTGTGAACAATCACTCCTTCACAGAAATTTTCTTTTCATTTTTGGAAGGAAACAAGTTATGAAGCAGAACTCATTGGCTCCTATCACAAATTGGATTCAGAATTCCAGGGTGATGTGAGGTGAATTATATAGGCTTTGCCATTTTTAGGATATGGGAAGCATTTACACATCAGAATTAGGCAACTGGCAAACACATGTAAGCAGAAGCAGACCTTACATGCTCTCTTCCAGATTATTTAAACCTGTCACCATGCAGAAAAGCTGAAGCCTTTCTTGACCACATTAGAGTTTTACAGTGTCTGTGGTCAGAAGATAAATGGGCAGAAGACCCTGTCCTTAGTTTGATTTACAGGGACATTTTACACTATTCCCTTACCAAAGTGGGGTTTAAAAGGGATGTATATCTGCTTTAAGACCAGACAAATGTACTGCCAACTTTAAAATGCTGATGAAAATCAAGGCATTCATATTTGTGTGTCCCATTTCTCTAGCAGATATAAAATATTATTTCCTTTATTTCCTTTATCTCTTATCTTTCTAGAAGTGAAACTATTCTTCATTATATATTTTGCATTGCTGAATGCAGGAAAATCACCATCTTCGCTTCATGTGTGAGATAGTGTGATAACAAGAATACAAAACTGCAAAAGAAAGACCTTTGTACAGGCCCTACTTGGATTCAGTGATTCTATTGCCCTTCCAGTCTGGCTTAGTAATGTATATGAGGAGTTTAAGATCATAAGCAGCTCCTGAGAATATTTTTGTAACTTGTGTTCTGAATCATGCCTGGATACCAGCCAGTAGTGCTGATTCTCTCTGCTGCTGCAAGTTGCCTCCCTTTCTCTGCATCTCCTCAGGACTGACAGAGCGTGGGAGGACAGTTTGAGGCCAGAACCTCTCTGCCCTCTTGCCTCATCCTTTAGGGGCTGGAAGTGGGAAAGCCCTTCTCTGGCTTCACTGGAGGAGCATTGGGAAGAATTGGCCTTGAATCTACACCTGTGTATACCCTGTAAGCTGTCTGATGTAGGAAGCAAAGCTTCTCATCTCAAAGGAGGCTGTTAAATGGAGTCTGGATCTCAAGGACAAAGAATAGTATCCCTTTGGGAAAAGGCACAGTGGATACTAGCAAGCATTTAAGCAAAATTCAGGGAAAATGAGCTAGCAGGTAAAGGGAAGAGCAAAGGGACAGGTGGAATTTTAAGCTGCACAATGGCAGTCTCAATCACCTTGTGAATTATTATCAGAATCAGAAATCAGTGAGTATCATAAATGCTATTAAAGAAGGGCAAAGTTCATTTTTCGTTATGGCCCTGTGTTGAACCAGCAGTGGTTCCATGCACAGTTCTCAAGTATATCTGGAAAATTTATTGCACATTTCTTAGGAAAAAAAAAAAAAAAAGGAAAAAGAAAAGAAAATGGATACAATAAATTCCCTACCAAACTGTGTGCACAAAGAAAATAAAAAGACTGTTTGAACAGCTGGAATTTAAAACTTGTTATATTCCTGAGTTATTTATTTTAATAACAGCTACAATTAAGGTTAAAATGATCATACACACAGGAAGAGAAACAATCCTGTTATTATGGCTTCCAAGAACTCGTACCCTGCAACTGTGCTGATAGAGGGCCCTGTGTTATTGGTGGTAACTTTAGATAGACATAAAAGCATTTTTAACCACAACCACTTGAAGCACATGAACTGCTGTCCCAGCCTGTGGGGATCAAGTGAGTGCAGGGCTGAGGCTGACACATTTCTGCTTTCATATTTGGTACCTTAATACTTTTCTGAAGCTTCAATATTGAAACCAGACTAATGACAGTCTCTGTAGCAGCCACAAAAGTGGCTGGAATCAACCTAACCAAAGTGTAAGCAGAGGGGTTTCTTATGTTTGCCTCTGCAGTTGTTTCTGGACAGCACTTTATTTAACCATGAGGGAGAAAATGTAGCCTTAAGTCTCTTGGGTTTTTTACATGATAATTGGCTATTATGAGAAATATCCAGGTTTTCACTCCCATTCCTAAAGGAGAAAAAACAGGTCACAAGGTAGCTTAAACCTTTTAAAATGTCATGATACCTTTCCAATCTGCAGTTGGAAACCCTGACTATGAGGAGCAGAGATTGTGGATGTGGATCATTGTACCTGCACAGAGCCCCTGGAGGAGGTAGTAGAAATTCCTTAGGCAGAATTAAGCACAGAGAAAAAGCCCTCAGTATCTGCAAGATTTTGATAAGGGAGATGCAGGAATTCAGCAGAACTGCTTGAAGTAATACATTTGATCTAATGTTGTCTGCATTCTGATTCCACTTTGCCAATGGAGTTGGTATGTAGCAAGCATGAGGAAGCTCCCCACTTTTGATGAAATGCTCTGGAGGTAGTAAACACTTTTATGTGGACCTCATCCAAGAATGACTGAAGTTAGTGAGGGAAGGATTTCAACCTCAAAGTAATTTCTAAAGGTCAATAAAGTAAAAAGAAAGACTCCTATTGATTTTTATGGGCCTTCAATGCACTTGTTTTTCACCCTTGGGAATTTTAGTCAGATCAGAACTTTGTAAGTCTGATCTGAGCAACAAGAAGTTGTCCTTTTGTTAGGTATTTTCCCACACCCCAAACCACTAAAAACTCTCCCACATTTCAGTACGATTAGCTGTTGCTGTTCAGGTCTGTGGAGAAGGTCCAACCAGAAAAAATAAAACCGGGAGAGAAAGCTATACATTTTGCAATCATATTTCATCATTTATATCATAATATGCATTTTTTTTCCAAATGACATTTCATTGCTTTCTTCTGAGGAGCTCCCTTTAAAGCAATGTTTTCCTAAGTAAATCCAGATGTTTCTACATCTGAGACAAATGACACATCCTGCATTTAGTTTGATTCCAAATAATTCCACTTGAAAACATATTTTCTCATTTTGTTAGGTAAAATGAAGATAATCAGAATTGAGAAAAAGGATTATTGTTTCCCAGTTCTTTCAGTCAAATTGCAAGTCTGCTTTTTTGATTCTCTATGGGGTTTTTTAATGCTCTGTAAATGAAGCACAAAACCCATATATTAGGGCAAGAAATGAAGGAGATACATCTTGTGCATATGCTTAATAAGGGCTCAGGAAAGTAGTAGGTATTCCGGAAAACCCTGTCCTTCCTATCCACTTCCTCCTTTCCACACACATGGAGCAAACTCTTCAAATGAGAGAGAATGAATATGCCAAGTCTAGGAAACACCTCCTATTTCCCACAAAGCTGAAGAACGTTATGTAATTTTAGGTACTGCACCTGAAAGTTCAGAACTGAACTTTCTGAACATGGTGCAGCATTCAGTGACAACAGCAGATTCATTTGTTTCAGCTCGAGTAGCCAGCTGAATGGGCTGTGGTCTGTCCTCCTTCAGAGAGTCAGTGGTCCCAGAGAGATGGGCCAGTCACCCTAGAATTTTCCTGTGGAACAGACCTTCCCATAAGTGCTGCTGTATTTCTCATGCAAAACATTCACTATTGCCTTAAGTCCAAGGCTGCCTTCTTGTGGAGCCCATTATTGTCCTGCTGTGTTTCCCTTCCCTGCAGGTACTTCAAGGTCATTGACTTTGGTGGATGGGCAGTTGTTGGATCAGAGTAGCTGATGCTCTCAGCTGTAATGCAGAGCTCTGGTTAAGCTCCTCTGTGGAGCCTGTGTGGAAGGCAGGAGCTGCCTGCCCCTGCACTAACACTTGAGCAGTTTCGGAGAAACTGCTTGGATCCTTTGGGCCATACCATGGAGCAGGCTCCTGTATGCAGGACTGCTGCAGCTTCGCTCAAAGGTAGCCAGGGGTCTAGGCCAAGAGGGAGCAATTAACAACTGCTGCAGGGAATCTGCATCACTAGAGCACACATAGAGTACCTGTATGGGCAGGTTTTCAGAACATACTGCTGAGGCAAAAAGGGTTTCCTGGCATCAGTTTGGATGGATGGATTTATTTTGAATAGAGTTAGGCACTTTTTTGGTGTTTTTTTTTTTTTTTTTGGTGTTTTTTTTTTTGTGGGTTTTTTTGGGTTTTTTTTTGGTTTTTTTTTTTTTTGGTTTTTTTTGGGTTTTTTTTTTTTGGTTTTTTTTTGTTTTTGTTTTTTGTTTTGGTTTGTTTTGGTTTGATTTGTTGTTTTTTTTTTTTTTTTAGTGAGCAGTAGATGTGGTAGAAGAAATGGAGCTATGGAGGCAATGAAATAGACAAAAATTTGTTCCAAGATTAACTGAAAGAATTTTGAAGACTAAAAGGCAATTTCCCTCATTCTCCTTGTATGAAACATTTGTCTACAGAGACAAATGTGCCAGAATGGTCTGCTTTGACATTTTTACTTCTGGTCCTTTTACATTAACATGACCTACCTTATAAATAAGGAAGCACAAAAAGCTTATTTTAAAAGCAATGATGATGATAAAAGAATGGATTAAAATGTTTTGTTTCAGAGTAAATTAAATATTTGGAGTTGTCAAAAAACACCTGTTTGTTGTTTCTATCCTGACCTCTCCAAATGGAATCTAAATAATATTTCTCCAACTTTTTCCACTCAGGCACCGAGAAAAAAAAGCCTTTATTCTTCCAACTGTATTTAGAAGTTGTCAACCTTACATGAGTTATGTGAGTTATCTTGAGGTACAGTTATGTGACCTAAAATCTATAACTTACCAGGCCAAATATTAAGCATTATGTATGCTTGAACAAAGATTATTTTGCATTTTAAAGAAAAATATACTGGAAGTAAGCTGAGGATTTAGAATTTTCTTATTCTCCTACCTAAAGATAATGTGGATCTCAAAGACAGATAGAAGCCACAGTTAATAAAATTTAGAAACTTCAGGAAAAAAAATTGCTTTTTAAAAAAAGAAATTTATTTTTTAAAAATTCATTCTTTTAACTCTTAGAGATTTCTGAGCCTATTAAATATCTCACAGGGAACTGGGGAGCTCCCATGTCTAGGTCTGGTGAGACACTGGGTCTGAAACCTGACATTGGTTCAGACTTGTTTATTGCCTGCCTTACACCTTGGGTCAATGCAATTTAAAGCAAAAGAACACAAGGAAAGTATCATAGTTTGGTACAACTGAAAGAAAAGATCTATGATAAGGGGATAATTTGGAATGTTTTTCAGGTTTTAGAAGTTAGATGTGGTCCTTGAAGAGACTGGGAGGACCAAGGACAGTCAAAATATGAATGACATTTACGTTCAGCACATCAACATTATTTTTCATCATGCAAAGTGTTTGTTATTTTAGTGCCCTTTCAAGAGCACTGCTCTTCAGAGTCCACAATCTGCATGAATCAGGTCCCAGAAGTTATGAGAACTTCTACTCTGTGACCTCTAACAAAAGGACAGGGCAGAGGGGATCCAGGCATTTTGTGTGCACAGCCCAGCAGGCAAAGGACTGCTCACAGAAGCTGTGCCACATCCATACACCATTAATTTCTGCAGGGTTTAAGATGCATTCAGACACTGGCATCCTAAAGACAGCAAGTCAGATATTTCCCAGACACATTCTCTTTGCCACAGGGATATTTCAACAGTAACAAAGTGCCACTACAGCTGTCAATGAAAAAGACAACTACAACTGCATCCCTTCTTCTCATCCCTTAATAAAGGCAGCAGGGAAAATGCAGGTATTTTGACATCTGGACCCAACAATTAAGAAAAGCAGGGTGTTAATAAGTGTATACACTCAGCATGTGTATTTGTGTGTGTGTGTGCAGCTGGCATGAATGCTCACAGCAGTCAATTACCTGTATCAGGTGTGTTCCATGGGACTCTTCACAGTCCTGGCACCTTGCCTGCTCAGCCTGGTGACCTGGTTCTGATCCCCCTGTACCTGCATTCTATACAAGTAGTTGTGACAGTGTGTATCCCTGAGAGTCAGGATGCAGCCAGAGTAGGTACACAGAGCATACAGCTGAGAAGTTATCCTAGATCTGACTGATGAGAGAGCACCTACACAAACAGCCAGCAATGTTAAACCTTGTAGTAAAAGCTCATTTTCTCAATTTTCCATCAATACATTTCACTGAGGGTCATGGTTACACTCATGATCCTAATTCCACAGACCAGAAAGCCAGCTGAGCAGCGAGAGGATAGCAACACTGCTGATGTCCTCCAGCAACAGTAATGGAAAGGTATCTTTTTAGTCCTAGTCCACTGGCAGCTTTATCATTGCACAGACTGAGAGCTCTACTCCAGGTCGCTGAGGTATCATGAAGTGTGTTGTATGTTAATTACACAAAGAGACAGGAGAGCCATTGCATATGGAAGTATGTAATGTAACACATATTAAATTCAAATATACTATATTGGAAGCACACATACAATTAAAATGCATAAATCAATATGGAGACTAAATCTTTATATTAATTTAAGTGATTTTTCAGTTACTTAGACCCCCTGAAAAAGGGGGAATAAAGTCACCCAGTTCCATGCACCTGAAATAGCAGGCCAAAGGCCTTCCTAGGTCCTCCCTCTGATGAGAAGAGACAGTGAAGCTCTTCCGAGAGTAATTCGGAGTGTCAGTGCTCTGGGTCAATTCCTCTGGGAGCCTTTCTCTGAATACTGACAGGACGTATGGGTGAAACTAAGGAAGCAGTGAGTTAACCTAGATGATAAAAGATAACTGATAAAGATAACATAATACATCTCTGGCTTTTACTCAACACTAGCTACTAAATTTTTTGCTTTATTTTCTCTGTTACTTTAATGTTTAGGATATACTGACCTCCCAGTCAATTCCAGAACTCTTTGCATACCCAAGTGAGGGTATGCAAATCAATCTATTTCCAGCAGAGTATATGGAGAATATACAGACTTTGGATTGGTTTTGGGAAGGATAGAGTTAATCTTGTTCATAGCAGCTCCTATAGTGCTATGCTTTGGATTTGTGATGAAAACAATGTTGAGCACCCAGGCAGGTTTTAGCCACTCTGATCCGTGCTTGCGCAGCACCGTTTCTCATGACAGCAAGGCTGAGGGTGCACAAAAGGTTGGGAGGAGACACAGTGGGAACAGCTGATCCCAAGTGACCATGGGGATATTCACACCATAAGGTGTTGTGCTTAGCAATAAAAGCTGAGAGAAGAAGGAGGAAGGGGGACATTTGCAGTGAAGGTGTTTGCCTTCCCAAGTCATCAACACATGTGATGGAGCCCAGCCTTCCTGGCAGGACTGAACACCTGCTTGTCCATGGGAAATAGAAAATGAATTCACTGTTTCACTTTGCTTGTGCACACAACTGGCTTTATTATTAAACTGCCTTTATCTCAAAACACAATTTTTTTTCACTTTAATCCTCTCAGCTGTCTCCCTCATTCAGCTGGGAGAGAGTGAGTGAGCAATCTGAGTGGGAATGAGCTGCCTGTCAGGGCTAACCCACAGCATTTTCTAACAGGCATGTTACAGTACATTTATCCTTGGCACTCACTGTACGTGCACATCTATCATGTCACAGCACAGATGTGCTTAGAAGTCATCAACTTGGTATTTTGAGATTTCACAGCTTCTGTCCTCAAGGGTGAGATGTAGGTCAATACTGTTTTTCAGAGTATTAGATACACAATCTAAGAGCAAACAAATGAGCCTCGGAAGGGCACATTTTTTGCTACTGTGAATTAGGAATTGAGGCTGTGATGTGAATTTACCAAAAGAAAAACTAGTACGCATTCTGCTTAAGAGGTACTTTTTCCAACCTTAATGATTCTATGATCCTACCTCAATTAATATCTGATAAAGCAAATGAACAACCTACAGAAACTGGAAGTCAAATGAGACAGGTTTTATGCTTGCACTGTATACCTATCCAGTTGACAGCCATTGTTAGAGACAAGTGCATCAGCAGGGAGAATTTGTACAGCTTGCTTGCCACACGCAGTCAGCACAAAAGCTTAACAGATCCTTGGAAGAAATTAGGCTGGCAGAGCTTTGATACAATGAGCACGAATCAAATACAGAATTTTGGATGTTGAAATATTTGATCAATGACCAGAGACCTCTGCCACTCTTTAGGTAACAAATGAATCATCATATGCCAATCCAAGCAATTCACTTTCTCATTTTGTGATGGCTGTGCAGGGAGCATTGCTTTCAATTCCCTCCCCAGAGCACCCCCAGCAGCAAAAGCAGAAGTTACAAACCCATTGATGGCCACTTACAAAGCTAAGCTCAACTGCAATTTGCTGCTGTTGAGGTCTGTAAAGATAAATCTGTGCTCACTAGCTAAAGGATAGGTCTCTTATATTCTTGAAGAGATTATTCAATGCATACAATGACTAAATTACCTCTTTTTAACAAAAACCCTTTCTTTAACCTTTTAAAACTGTGGCAATCCCATCCACTCCTTTTGGCTCATCTGTCTTGGTATGACTCCAAGTGTGAGCTGCAGTTCATTTTCTCCAAGGCAGAGAAGAAAGGACTTGCTGAAATTACTACATCAAGGCATAAACTGTTTTTGGACATTGCAAATACTAAAATTTTACATGGGTTCAAGAAGAAATAGAAATTCATAGAAGACAAGTCCACTGAGGACTGCTAAATTCAACCATATGTAGCTCAGAAACCCCTGAGCTGCAAGTGGCTGGCAGCAAGGAGGGTATTTGGGGAAAATACTGAGTATGCCTGTTTTCTCTGTATACTTCTTGGCTTATGTTGGAGGCAGGATACATTGCTAATATGAACTTTGGTCTGATCCATAACGCCTGCTCATATATGTTGTATTAGTTAAATAATCACATCTTCCATGCAGACAAACTGTCTGCAATTAAAGTCAATTTGCATTTTCCTGGCTACTTTCAAAACTGCAGCAAGTATTTACAGCTTCCACTTCCCCTGACCATGAATGACCTGACACTACAAGCTCCCAGCTTGTGGCTCTGCTGCTTAACCTGGCGTCCACGGCTCGGTGCCACAGGCAGCACGAAGCCAGCAACACTCTGGTACCTTATGTCTGCGTGGAGAGCTGCGCCTGGGAACACATCTGGCTATGACAGGGCGTGTGCTTGTGTGGCACAGCATTTCACCAGCCGGGCCAACCTCTGTTGGCTCCGGAGCTGTGACTGCCCAGCCCCATCCGGGAGCCTCCCAGGACTGGTGTGCAGGACAGGAGCGGCAGCGGGCAGGAAGAGCAGGGGGACCTGGCAGCAGCACTGCCACCAAAGCAAACCCGGTGGAACCGTGGCTGGGGCTGCCTGCGATTATCACTTTTGCAGCTTCCAAGCCACCCTTCGGTACTTCCCATAGCCCTCAGGGGCAACACGACCTTTACTTCGAAAAACACTGTTGCAGCATGTTATAAATGAAAAATGATCCAGCCAAATTAAAAAAAATAAAAATAATTTATTTTAGCTATAGAGATCTAACTTAGCCAGCCACAAGGAAAAGGACAGTGCCGAGCCCGGGATCGGCGCTGGGTGCAAGACACAGAGATCAGCCTCAGCAGAGGTTTCACTCTATGCTCCCACCCCACCATCCTGGTACAAGCGATTTTTATAGGGAAAATTTTGCCTGAAGCCAGGATTTCGGCATCCAGTCCTCTGTTTCATTCAAAGTCCCATAAGTTGATGAGATTTCCTTCTCGGCGGCAAGGTCAGCGCCTGGGTGTCTCCATATCGCCTCAGATAAGGCCCATCTCCTGGCGAGCCACATCCTTTTGCTTGTAAATCGGGTTTCAACACACACCTGGTTTTGCCTGAGAAGGGGGGCTTCTAATGCCAAAGGGTACATTCTAACAACTATTTAATATTATATATATCATGCAAAAAAATGGCGCGAATTATACCTGTTACATATAACACAGCACAAGCAAGTGGAGAGAGGGAGGCCACTGACAACGTGCAGCAGTGAATCTGGGTCAAATAACAAGTTACTCTCCCAGATTAATGGCTACTCGCTGGTCCCGGCACACAGAAAATGGCAAATATGAGCCGATCGCAGTAGATGTATATTTGTTTAAATTAGCCTGCTAAAGTAAAACCCAAATGTAAGTGAAACCAAAAGCAAGGCCTTGGGCTTTAGAAGGACATGAAACAGGAGTGCATACACATTAACTTTCTCATGAGAAGCTATCTTTCCTTAAGCAGAAGCAAGCACAAAGTTGGTTTCTGAACAACCAATACTAGAAATCAAGATTATAATTTATGGTTTTTCTAGATTTACTGTTGCATCCCGGAGTTTGGGTTTAGATTAGGGTTTTTAATTTATGTTAAAATAAGTCAAGTTCTGCAATCCCGCGTTTCCCCCGTGTTGTTCCCCCCCGCGGTTTCTGGCCCCATGCTACCTGTTGCCGGATTCTTACCCCTGTGGCGCTCCTGTAACCACCCTGCCGTCCGGCCCCGGGAAACCCCGTGCTGGCCACCCCAAGCCACACGATCCCGCTCAGCCCGCGGCTCGGTGCCCGCCCCTGCGGGGTTCTCTGGTTGGTCGCTGTTGCTGGCGTCATTGCCACGGCAACCGCCCCTATTGGGTGGCAGGCCGTGGATCCTCTTGCCCCGCCCCTCCAAAAAACCCTATCCCGCTGGCACCTAGACGCCATTTTCTCCCATGCGAGTGCCGGGAGCGGTCGCGTCTTTCCATCGAACCGCGCCATGTGTGACCAATAAACCGTTCCTGCCAAGCACGGAGTAAATGGACAAATTTCTTACCTCTTTGCTGGGTCCCTAGCGCACGGTAACAGAGGCTGGCCAGCCCACGCGCCCGAGACACGGAGCCGTGTCCGGGAACCCGCGGCAGCAAACCCCGGCAGCACGTGGAAGCTACGCCACAGCCGGGCTCCCAAGAGCCGCGTGCAGCCGGGGAGAGCAAAAACCCATGCCACAATTGGCGCCCAATGTGGGGTCGAGGCCAGCACTGAGCTGATTGCGTGGACGGAGGTTCACCGCGGAGTTCCAGGAACAGCGCCGGGAGCCGCTGCTGCCGGCCAGGGGCCGCGCCGCCGCCAAGGGGGGAGCGCTGCCGCCAAGCCAGAGCGGGCAGCGGTCCGCGCCGGATCACAGCTCCGTGCCAGACGGAAACCGAGAGCAGGGGCTCTCCAAAGTACGTCAGTGAAGTCTCCGTCGCCCACGGGGGACCAGACAGTGTGTCCTGCGTGGGACAGGAAGTGCAAACTTTTGCAGCCAGGAGGGCAGAAGAAAGGACACTTCCCGGGACTCCCGGACCCTGGTGGCAGCTTTTCTTTGCAGAGACTTCAGTCTGGTAAGTATTAGTCGTGGAAACGTGTCCAGCTAATACAGGGAGGGCTGGCCATGTTCCCGAGGTTGGGACGTGCGGTGCGCAGCATGAACGGCAGCCGCTGGAGTCGCCTGCGTTTTTTTGCTTTTTTTTCTCTTTTTTACTGCCCCAGGGGTGAGGTGGTTTGGGTGGAAGAAGCATGGGGACCGTGCTATCTGCCCAACAAAAGGAATTTTATTCCCAAGTTAAGGAAATCCTTTTGGTGAAGGGCCCCTACCCAAAATATTTAGTGAAGAAATTTGTCCGGTGGTTGTTCTTTGCTTTCCCCCGTCTGTCTACCGAGGACGCGTGCAAAACAGAATTTTGGGAGCAAGTGGGAAAAAGGCTAGCAGAGGGGATCGGTAGGGATCCCTCCATAGATGACTGCTTCCCTAAATTCCATTTGTTAATCTCAGATGTAGTAAAATCAGACCCCGCGCGAAACTCGGTTGGGGAAAGGAAAGAATCATCCAGAAAATCTGTTACTCCCTCTGAATCTGTTTCCCCATCCCCTTCTCCTACCCCTTCTTCCCCTAACCCGGGTGGGCGAGGGGGGGCACCCCGTCAGTCTGAGATGCAGGGCAGCTCCACAAACGTGGACCGTGCTCCTGGCTCCCCCAAGCCATCCCGGCGTCCCCGCCTTAGCGAGATCAGTCGATTCGCTGAGGCCACGACCCTAAACCCCTTTTCCAATCCCTTTTTCCCAGTTGAAAATCCCAGTTTCGGCGCTACCCCGCGCAGTTCTGTTTCTTTAAACCCCTTTCTTTGTTCCTCTGAGGAGGCCGAGGCCACGTGGTTGATCCCTTTGTCTTCCCAAGATGGAGGGCGGCCACATGGCAGGGTCTCTTCTTCCCACAACCCCTTTCTGTTCTTTGTTCCCAGTGTCCCCGCCTTTGACCAGCCCCAACCTGCCTCCCTGTGGGCGTGGGCGCCGCCCCCTCAGGAGGTCAGGTTACTCCCTCACCCATTGTTCTCCCTCGAATGGGTGTTCCCTCGAGTCCTTTGCATGTCGTCCCTGCTGAGTCATTGACTCCGCCCTCCTCCACCGGGGAGAGCTCTGCCATCTCCACCCCGCTGCCTGAAGGAGGCAGCCCCCGTCCTGTTGCCCGCACCCTGTCCCCATCTTCCCATGGGTCCCGGAGACCCGGGCGGGAGGGAAGAGGGGGGAGGGAGGAGCGGGAACCCCTATCCCCATCTTCCCATGGGGCCTGGAGAGCCGTGCGGGAGGGAAGAGGAGAGGGGGGGACGGGAACCCCTACCTCCAAGTTCCCATGGGCCCCAGACGTCTGGGCGGGAGGGAAAAGAGAGGGGGGGGAATCGGAGCCCCTACCTCCACAGTCCCATGGATCCCGGAGACCCGGGAGGGAGGGAAGCAGGGGGATGTGGGTTTCTGAGCATTTTCCAGATTCCGTGGAACGGGTCGAGCCGACAGATGAGAGGCATGTAGAGGGATCGGAGGTTCGGGACAAGTCTGTCCTGGAAGCGGCATCCATGAACACTGCTGCCTTGGATGCTGTGCCTCCAAAGAACGCTGGTCCGAAGCAGCCTCCAGCAAAACGCCAGTGCTTCCACTGTAATCAGAGAGGACATTTTGTTGTTCAATGTCCATTTCTGGGCAGGGCACCCGCAGGGACAGTGGGAGGGGGGAGGGGGGGGGAGGGAGACCCCATTCCCCCAAAAAACTGAACAAACAACGCGCACCTGCCTCGCGTGAAGATAAAAGTAAGGCAGGCCACAGCACCTTAAGGGGAGCTGTGATTTATCAAGTAACTGTGCAGGTGGTAGTTCAGAACATCAGAGTGCCTTTGAGTGCGGCAGATGATCCCACCAATCGGGGGGTTGCATCAAACCACAGGCGACGCAAAAAGAAAAAAGGACCCTATGATCTCCCCAAAAAATGTTTTTCCCCAAAGCCCCAGGAAAACTTCCCAGCCACCCCAGTCTGCATGTGTCCCAAATCCCTATGTTTGTAATAAAGTTGTCCCAGTTTCCCTATCCCTAAACACCCTGAGAAGAACCAGCCCCAGTACCATCTCCAGGCCCTCTCCACCTGCTAGCAGTCACTGCAGTTGCAGCAGCAGAAGAAGCTGGGAGAAGAGGCCACCGCTTGAGAGACTGAATCAACACCACTGCTTTCTTTTTATATTTTATTAAGCGGGGAGATGTTGCATCCCGGAGTTTGGGTTTAGATTAGGGTTTTTAATTTATGTTAAAATAAGTCAAGTTCTGTAATCCCGCGTTTCCCCCGTGCTGTTCCCCCCCGCGGTTTCTGGCCCCATGCTGCCTGTTGCCGGATTCTTACCCCTGTGGCGCTCCTGTAACCACCCTGCCGTCCGGCCCCGGGAAACCCCGTGCTGGCCACCCCAAGCCACACGATCCCGCTCAGCCCGCGGCTCGGTGCCCGCCCCTGCGGGGTTCTCTGGTTGGTCGCTGTTGCTGGCGTCATTGCCACGGCAACCGCCCCTATTGGGTGGCAGGCCGTGGATCCTCTTGCCCCGCCCCTCCAAAAAACCCTATCCCGCTGGCACCTAGACGCCATTTTCTCCCATGCGAGTGCCGGGAGCGGTCGCGTCTTTCCATCGAACCGCGCCATGTGTGACCAATAAACCGTTCCTGCCAAGCACGGAGTAAATGGACAAATTTCTTACCTCTTTGCTGGGTCCCTAGCGCACGGTAACAGAGGCTGGCCAGCCCACGCGCCCGAGACACGGAGCCGTGTCCGGGAACCCGCGGCAGCAAACCCCGGCAGCACGTGGAAGCTACGCCACAGCCGGGCTCCCAAGAGCCGCGTGCAGCCGGGGAGAGCAAAAACCCACGCCGCAATTTACTGTTTTGTGGTTTTTTTTTTTTTCCCAAACTAATGGCCACAGTCCTTCTTCCTGACTTATTTTGCCTTGGGTAAAATAGAGCATAGTCCTTAGGGGTGCCAGCTCCTGAAATGGCAATAATCACTAATAATGACCATGTGCAACCGTTACTATGTAGGCCATCTGATTCTTGTAGCTTTTTTCTTTATGCAACACGAAACACAATAAAAACATCCATCTCTCTGCCATCAAAATTAGAAGTGAAAATTGAAAATTACTAAAGTATTTCACAATATTTCAGAGAAAATGCATCTTTCCAGCTGAGGGTGGAAAATAACAGCACTCAATGATTACAGTATAAATAAATAATGATATAATTAACAGGTCTTGGCTGGGAGATGAGTTGAAATGTATTCTGTCACGTCTGGCAAGGTCAGGAGCATATCAACCTACAGAAAACTAGCCCATTTTTTGAAAGTTCTCTCCATGAAAAATGCTCCTTAGATTGTCAGTGTCTCTCCGTGTAACATCTTGGGAGCTACACCATGTAGGATTCACTGAGTCCTAGCCATCTACCAGGGAATTTCTGAAGACTTCTGCCACATCTGCTGCCCAAGCAGAATGCAATCTGGTTTTACCTCATTCAATACATGCACATATTTGGAAAAGCAAATCTAGGCAAGTGAGAAAATATTATGATGCATTCCACTGTTTCATGTTAAAGAGACAGTATGAAATCAAATTAAGCCTTTTTTTGGGAAAAGTATATTGGAAGAGAAATTAAGCCCAAAGCTAAAGAAATATTCTCAGGGAATTAAATATAAAAACATTCCTTTTTTGGAATATGCTTTTCTACTCTTTTGTCAGAATGTACTGTATTTGGCATACAATGAAGCTCCAGCTTTTACAAAGACTTTCAGACAGGCAATGTTGCTGAAAGATCTGTGAGGAGCCCTGGAAAGAACCCTGTATGGACTGGGACTTATTCCTTTCTATTTCAACAAAAGAAAATATAATATTTTTTCTATTGTTGTGCGATCTAACTCATTACTGTTGAAATGCTGAAAGTTGCACCAGTGTCTATTTGGAGGTCCAGCTGGATTTATAGCTGGTTACACAGAGTCTTGAGAAGCTGCTATTTTTCTGTCTAGTAAAATAAATCCCTAGAATGTGTTGGTAACCTCATAGTGCAGGATAAGGGAGCAAAGTTGGCTGACAGAATGGAATGGTTGGAAAAGATCAGACTGAGCTGATGCTCCCCAAAAGACACAAACAGATTTTCCAAGAATAGGTGGAAAAGGAGGTGTACAACTGTGCCAAGTTATTTTTTGCTACCCAAGAACTGACTAATGAGAAGGCCAAGATGTCTCATTCATACAGATGCAAATACATAGGAATCATCTGCAATGCAGATAGACAACAAGAGGGACCCAAAAATGTATAAATAGTTTCTCCTGAGTCTTAGACAAGATCATATCCCAAGAAACAGAGAAATTCAGTAGTTTTGGTAGGTTCTGTACTGACACCCTCAGAGATTGATGAACTTTCGTAAGCCACTGTGTGGGTATAATAATAGAATATGACAGTAAATAGTTGCTTCATCTTTGTTGCCAACATCTTTGCTCCTCAGAAGGAAAGACTACCTGTAAGCTGCTAGGCAAAGAACTTCAGCTAGAGCCACTTCATCTCAGTGATCTCAGCCATCTCATCTCAGCTATTTTTTGCTCTGATGCAGAACTCCTCTTGGAGAGCAAAGAAAGGGAATCTACTCTTCATTTTTAAGCAATAGAAAAGAGGATGCATTGGTTGGTTAAATTAACTTATTATTAACTGTTGGTTAAATAGGTAGAAAAATCAAGTGCAAGAGAGGGTTTCAGAAAGCTTCTTCTGTACCATGGTCTAGATGTGTACTAGTAGTGCAATGGGTATCTAGCAATCACACATTACAATGCATAGGAAAGGTTGATTTCCACATAGTTTTGTTTCCTACAGTGGAGAGTTTTCTTTGTCATGGATGGGCGAAATGGGACCTAATATCACTGCAGCTGGAGTGGCTGCCACAGAGTTGACAGCCATACATTAGCCTGGTTTACAAAAATATCAGACTGGAATGAAAAAGTTAAAAAATTACCCAAGATATTATTCCTTAGACAAGAAAATAGAAAGATGTTTGAAACCATTCATCACTTTATCACCATTTTGTAACATTCCAATGTGTTTTGCATTTTTTCTTACTCTTATTAAATATGCCACTAACATTTCTTATGATTAGAAAAGAATATATTAAGAAAAACACATTCTGAAATACTTTCTAAACTTTTCTACAACTTCTATAGTTTGTGTGTGCTACCTATTACTACCCACCATTCATTTATTTCCATTTTTTTCTTCCTGTGATGCTATTTGTTACCTAATCAACCATCCAAAACTAAATGCTGGATGTGCTTCACTGTTATTCTATAGCTACTAAGAGACTTTTTGACATTTCATGTTTTAAGATGTTGTTATAACTTAGTTAAACTTTGACTAGTTCAGTTGAATTTTCCATGCCTGGTGTTTGTTCCAGCCTGTTGTTATTCATGTGTTTTTAAATTTAAAGAGTCATGGTTCAATTGTTTCTAAGAAGGAAGTTAGGGAAAAATAAGTTTTGTCCACATTTGAAAAAATTAGGCCATTTCTTGTACACAATTTGTTTAATACTTTAAAGAATGTATATAAAATTTGGCAGGGGAAGGGACATTCCTGCCAGGAGCCCTTTTTGCTGTCTTTGTGAAAGCTTTTTAAAAAAATGCATTTCACACATCCTTAGTAAAGCCCTTGATTTTCTAGTATCTATGATCTCTGGAGTCTCTAGCCCCACAAAGCATGGTAAGCACTCCCTAGGTGGGCCCTGCTGCCAAGGCAGCCTAGGGCCACTGGGGTCAGGACAGCAATGGTGGCGACAAATTCCTCTAGACTATGTGCAGGAACTTAAAGCAAGAAGCCTCTTTCTCTCTCTGTGAACAACATGACTGCCACTAACCAACAGCATGGAAGAGGAAGCCCACTGAAGTAAACTCAGTAGTGTATGTGCTGGACAGTATAAATAAAAAGGAGTAGTTGAAGGTAATGAATCTAATGTCAGACTGAAATGAATCTAATGTCAGACTGAAACCAGTGCTGTGTGCCTGTGAGAGAGTGGATGAATGGAGAGACAAGTGGCTGAAGGAAGAGTCAGTGGGATCAGACCAGAAACACAAGGGTTGCCAAATTCAAGGGGTTTTTTTCTTGGTTTTATTGTTAAAACTGAAAATTGTTATGTCTAGAAACTGATTTCTGATTTTTATATTATTCCAGTGCAACAATGTTGCTGACTTCAAGTGGAGTTACTCTCAATTTTTGGCAGCAGTATGAAGAGCAGAATTGGATCCTCCAGTTGCACTGGAAGACTTTCTGCTTTTCAAATGCACCAGTAAGAGTTACGGCTTTCCATGTGGCTGCTACAAATGTGTTCAGCCCTGGAACATATCAAGTTGTTCTACAAACCTACAACAGTTCTCAAATATCACATGCAGCAAACTAGGATTCTTTCAGCAAGAACAGTCAAGCAGGGCAGAAATGCATGACCCTTCCAAAACTTTAAATAATGTTCTTCCAAGTGAATAATGACATATTTGGTTTGCTGCATTTTTTTTTTTATATTGAAGATGCCTTCATAGCAGGTAAAGAAAAGAAGCAAACCAGTTCCTTATTGGACAGGTTAAGCCATATAGAAATGTTTGAATTAGAAATGTCATGAAAGCAGCCACTTAGAAGCTTTGTTTCCATATGAATATTAGTCTATTTAATCTACTTTGATGAGTGTTTACTTTTGAATAGGGTATGTATACTTAAGTAAAACAAAAACCACTGCCACACATGGCCATACTCTCAAGAGTGGATATAAAGCACTTGTTGTACAAAGCTCACTCTGGGATGAAACACTAGAGCAGGAGGTGAGAGGCCTCCAAGTCCTGCCTCACAAACACCCCACATTCTGCTCCCTAAATGTGGCTGGCTGTCAAGTAAGTCTTCCCCCAAAACTGGAAACTGAGCACATTATTCACCTCTGAAAGGCTCCATCGGTCAGGTTTCTGTTAACACTACATTCCTCACTTGACCACTCATAAAGGAAAACCCTATGACTTTGCACAAAAGGGAAACCAATGGCCTGGATATTGCATCCATTTTTAAAGAAAGAGATTTTGAAAAGAAAAAAACCCAAACCTCTGAACAAAACCTTATTAAGGCACATAAAATAAAATTTGCGAACACACACTGGGCCAACTCCTGATCTCAGATGAACAGAAAAACTCTGTTAAAACAGAGTGAGCTGGAAGAGAGAGAGGTGAACAAATGGGAGAAGCAGATGAAATAAGGAACAAATGTAGACAGAATGATTAATTTATTTTAGAATGGACAGAACCATTTATCCATAACTGTCTGCAATGAAACACATATCTTTTTCTATGTATACAATGTTTTGAGTTGGTATAGAGGCATTTTTTGATTGTGAGTGGAAAGGCAAGAGGGAATGTTTTTCTGTTTTTCTGGCCCTTGCTCAGAAAAGGATGTGCTTTGTCTTCTGTGGGAGTAAAGAACACATCGTACCATTTTTCTGAACTGGAGTTTCTATGAAGAGATTCTTCATGCTATGAAAATGTTATGTGCCTAGATATCAGAAGTCTCTAGATCTCAGTGATACTTTGCACTTACAACCTAATGATATTTTGAAACTTACTGAGTTTAAACTGCTGTTTTATCACTCACTTATATCAAAACAAAGATTTGTTTATTTTTCCAGTTTTATGCTGTGATAATTCACTTTATTGCATTTAAACTAGGAAAACATTGCAGAGAATGTAAGTAGAACTTTTGATTAAAGAAAATATGCAGAAACAATACTATTAAGACACCAGTATCAAGCACTAAAATGTGAGGGGGAATATCAGAATCAATTGCTGCTTGATCAAAATGAATGTGGCCTTCCTGCATGCAGACATTCTACTGCAACCTTTAATCATATGTCATCTATTATATTTTCCACATAGAAACTCTATCTGCTTCCAAAAAGGATGGTTCAAACTTTAAACAAAATATTGAATTATTGTCTTTGTCATGTGATGTGCAGCTGCCTCAGTCCCAGAACCTCTCCATTTCTCAGAGCAAATGACATTGGTCTGTCAGCCAAGGACCACAAGGCCTGCTGATTAAAACATTATACACAAGCCAGGTACTGTTAATACCTTAATATAAATATAGATGACAACTATAAAACAATCAGAAAGATTTTGCAGAGAACCCATTATTGACTGATACAAGCAGCTAAGGCTAGTGTAGGAAAATACAGAATTTAAGCCATATTCCAGAATTTGTGTGGAACAGCACCAAACCGTGTTATGCCCATAACCCCCTTGCGTAGCTGACATAAATCTATTAAGATGTCACTAACATGCTATCTGACAGCTGTCACATGAAAAGTACTGGCTCTGTTAAAACAACTCTGGGAAAAATAGTACCTTATGCAGATGACAGGAGCTGCCTGAAATCCCCCTCAGCAAAGCCAAATTTCAAGGACAGTGATTCCATGATAGCTGGCCTTTATAGTATCAGCTATGGGCAGATGTTTTTTTTTTGATCAATGGATTTTAACACAGCTTCAAAACAGCAACAGAAGCAGTGGTTCTGGTGGTGGTAGCTGTAATTTTAACATCATGTAAGTACGTATCCTCATATTCAGAAGTCACTCATTCTTGAGTTCTTGCAGAAGTGACAATTGAAGTGACAATTAAACTGTGGAGAGAATTAAATTTTGTGGAGAGTTTTCAGGAACCAATTGAGAACTGCTGCGCTTGAAAGAAATGAGAAGAAAATAACTGCCAAAGGAGGCTTCTCTCATTCAGAATTATTTCAGGACATCAACTTCATATCACTTTCAGGTCTTTTACCAAGCTCTTTTATTATAGTTAATTTCCTAATATGTTAGAGCAGTGATTGCCTGACTACGTGCTCTCTTCTGAATTTTCAAGGGCCTGGTTACCAGCAAGGTAATATTCAGAAGCCACACACTCTAAATGCATAAGAGAATGTAAAATATGGAATGGACAGTGTTGGCATGGGGACTGTGAGATCAGGATTTTACTATTAGTTTTGGCATGCCCTTTCAGGATGACTTTGTCAAGATCTTCTCCAGATGAAAATCTTTGAAGGTCTAAGACTTAGATCTCCCTATAAAATGACCTTCCTCATTTCCTTCTCTGACTTAGTATTTTTATTGTGGCCAGGTAGATTTCATGTTTTTTTGGGAGATCCAAACAAATAGGGTTCCTAAATAGGGTTCTTTCCACAGCATGAGTAATTAACAAAAGTGATTTAATTTATATCCTCTTCATGGATATTCTTCTGAAGTCCTCTTATCAGTTACAATGTAAAAATTATAGCAATGTCTTACATTATTATTATTATCCAGATTAGTCTTTGTGGGTGTGTTTGTTGGGGTACAGCCTCCCAGAGTGGTCATCCTTTCTCTTTCAAGGCTAAAATGAAATACATGGCCAAAAACTATGGGCTGTGGTGCAGCATCTTATGGAGAATAGAATTCTCAATAATTCATAGTAAAAATTCAAAATGTAAAGGCAATGAGCACTGGGGAGCCTGTACCAGAGAGAATGGTGAAAAGCCATTAACCTGAAATATTTATGGAGAACCTTCAGTTCAATACTATGTCTGCACACTGATCTATCACTTGAGTTGAAGGAATGAGTGGAATTATTTGCTTTGTCTGCCTCTCAAGCGTTTTTTGGCCCATTAGAAAAGAGTGGTTTTTTGTTTGTTTTTTTTTTTTTTTTTTAATAATTTTGATCAATAATTGCATTAATTCCACATTTCTTTATGTGTCCATTCATGAACCTGCTTCATGGAGGCAAAGGTCATATCTAGGCACCTGGAAATTAACTGCATTGATGGGAAAAGACATTTACTTTCTCACATTTTTATGAAAACTTTTTTAAAAAGCAAATATTTTTAGTCAACTAAATATTGCTTTTTGTCAAGAAAGCTGTTGGGAAAACCTCCAGTGCTGGTAAGAGCCATGTTCTTATGGATTTAGTAAGAAAAAGACATCAAAGAATTGGCTGGATTGTTTCATTTTTATTGCTGTTTTGGGGAATATTTAAAACCATGGTGCTAGACTTAGTGCAACGCCCAATATCCCTGGAAACCGATGATGCAGAAATGGGAGCAGTGAATGGAAGCACATCAAGCTAACAGTTACAGTGTCCAGAAACTTGAGCCACTTCAGTGCTAATCCCAGCAAGGATTAGTGATCTCTTTCCTGACTGGGAACAGCATCCAGGAGGCCAGGATAAATGGCAGGGGACATAAGGATGCAGTATCTTTATATCTATGCTCACTGTAGCAGCAGCTTCCCTGAGTGTCTGCCTGAGAGAGATCTAAAGTTTATGGGGTGGCATCCCACAGGAGCTGGAAGACTAACTGTGGGAAATTCAAATACTGGGGTCCCATTGAGCCCTTTTTAAATAGGAATTTAAAGGAAAATTATTTGCTAAGTTCATTCAGTGGTATTATGAGGGCTCCAAGCCAGACCGGTCACAGAGACCCAAAGTAACCTGGAACTGCACCAGTTTTAACTTGCTGACCAATAAGAGAAAAAGATGATACCAGGGGGCTGGAGAGACTTAGACAAGTTTCAGTCAGAGAGACCAGATGAAGAAAGGTGATCAAAAGAGAATTCCAGGGCCTTACCAATGGTAAACTTATTCAGGACACCGAGGAAAATGAGGTGGAAACAATGTGATTTCACCTTTTCTGGAGAAGGGGGAAAGGGAACTTTTGGAAGTTCAACACCAAAATGCTCTGTTGAGAACATGAAGTGGACATTTTTTATGCCTGGCATATTATGGTATATGGGGAATTGTGTTCATCATGTAGTGTATCCAGGATACAATATAATGGTAGGGTTTTATGCAGATATAACCTATATATAAGACTCTCTCACATCCCCTCTATACACGGCATTTTTACAAAAGGATTATTAAATTGCAACTGATTTTTTTTTAAGATGGAAGGATGTAAATCCCATATTAATGTATTTTCATTGTTTGTCCCCTATTAGTCAAAATAATGAGTTTTTCCAAATATTTCCATGGCTGATACATTTTTATTATTGCATATGAATAACACCCTTTATCTTTACACAGTCATGCAAGGTGAATCTGCTGTGGAGTAAAGGTCCAACTCATTGATGCTCTCCAAAAGACAACTTGTAGTCAATATATTTGGAGAAGGTTTTTCACGGACTTCTCACATTATATAGCTTTTAAAATTATTTTCATGTTGAGGAGAGGTGGAAGGAGGGAGAGGAGCTCAGACAGGTCCCTGTAAGGGACACCAATTTCTGCAGCATAAATACCATGAAGAGATAAAGAGACAAAGCAAATTTTGGAAATGCTTTGCATTTATTTGTGCATTTGTGATATCTTCCTATCAGCATGTGTGTTACCATGATTTTTAAAAGTGTTAAGTTTTCTTTTATAGTTCTTTTGAAAGTTTTAAAGTTCTCATAAAACTTCTTTAGCTTTCTGATAATGTTTACATATTACTAGAGTTCTCATGCACTGTTCATGTAAATAATGATTGCTTTGCATTCTTCTTTGTGAGAGGAAAGAATTAATAGACTGTTAGTTTGACCAGTGTGGTTGGAGAGGTGACAATTTCATCCTCCAATCCACAGTCACTTTTAATATTCTATATATTGCAAAGTCAGAAATAAAATTCACTCTTTTTCTCTCTTGGAAAAAAAAAAAACAAACCCAAACACTTAACACTTTTAAAAATCAGAGTAACACATGTGCTTCTACCAATGTTCTAATTTCACTTAAGCAACTCTTCCCCTTCCATAATGTTCTGTATGTGAAAATAATCATATTCTGCTCTCAAGTTTAATCTCATGAGGCCAAACCAACACAGCTCTTATAAAATTCCCTCCTAAAACATGTTCCTCACTTCCCATTTTAATTACTGACCATCTACATGTCTTCCAGTGTGAATACATCTTTCTGGAGCAGATTAATTGAATTTTTCACTAATGCTTTGTACAACACTGTACAGGGAGAGATGCTGTGTTGATTGGAATGTTTGTCCTAGCTCCACCCACACATCACTTACTGAGTGTGACAGTGACAACTGACAGTCATGTTCAGGCTGCTGTTAGGTATCTACTTGTTCTTCTAGACTTCCTCTACTGCCAGGGGTGGGAGTGATCACCTGGGCCCAATTTATCCTTTCCTCAGAAAGATGTCTGAGATAACTGGTCAGGACTGCCCTTAGAAAATGTCTTGGCCTCTCTCAAAGGACCTCAGAGAGGATGCTGGGAGGCATTTCAGATTATGCATCTGCCTTTCAGATGTTAGGTGTTAGCTGTTTCAGGTGTTAGGACTCTTGGTCACAGGATCTTTTCTCCCAGGGGAATGAAGTCACTGCCATGAGTTTTCAGGACAGGAATTCACAGCCCCCAGTGAATTCTTTATTCAGGGAATGGGGGAAAGTTAAGCACACAAGAAAACAAGTAAGGAAAAAAAGGTGTGCTGAGCAAGAGCTGCCTAACACAGATGAGCAGAAATGGTCAAATGAGCATAGCAGCTACAGTCCTGCCACTTACACAGTTACTGAAAACAGCAGAAATCTCATGGTTTTTGCTACAACTGATCTCTTTTGGCACAACTGCTATTGCTTTCTTTAGAGAAAAAAAAAAAAAAAAAAAGATGGGCAAGGTGAGACCAGTGCTTTGTTTCCTATTACAGTGCAAGGAGTGGCACATAGGCTCCGAAAGGAGAAGCCTCACAAGTCCAGGGGGTTTGAGCTCACATCTGTCCTCTCCCAAGGCAATAATCTCAGCTCCAAGTATCTAGCTGTGATGTGGAAACTATAGCACTTAGGATAGCCATACAAGACTGGTAAGGCCTGGAAGTTAACAAATAGAGAGGACCTACTTTTTATTTCAATTCTTTTGCTTACTTATTTTTGTCTTGCTCCTGAGTATAGGCACCCAGATTCTTGCTGAGACTAGAGGCCTCAGTTTTTTTCCAGATTTCAGTCCTCAGTTCCTTACTCAGCAAAGTTTTGAGGGATGCTCTCAGTCTTCCCCAGATTACTGGGACTGCAGCTCCATTCCTGAAGATCTAAAGAGGCTGCCAGAAACAAACAAATTGCAGTCTCTGGGAAACAGTGTGGAAAACTAGAATTGTTCCATAACTCTAAAATCAGACCCCTGTTTATTTTGATGCCCAAACACAGATTTAAATATTTAACTTCAGGCTGTGCACTTGAAAGCTCTGGTTTAAAATGCCCTTCAAAATCCTCTCTGTGGTGGTTTGGGGTCACTGAATCTCATCTGGCTTTCCATAATGTGCAATTTCCCCTTTGACAGCACACGAATAGCACAGCACTAGGACAGGCAATGCAGACAACATGGCAGCACAGGAGGCAGCAGGAGAAGGCCTGTGCTGGGGTGGAGGCAGTGGTGGGGCTCACTGTCCTCACTGGTCCCAGAACCCTGCAGACATTCAGCCCCAGCACAGGCCTCTGAGCAGCTCCATGGCAGCAGAAACAATCCTGGAGGATGAAAGGACAGTCTGCCTCCTCTGTGATCTCAGGGAGGAATAATCTGGTTTGGGTTAAAACATCCCTGATACTTTTACTTATGAGACACCTGTGGAAAGGCAGTGTGAGCCTCCTGAGGCACAGCAATCCTTACTAGCAGCTGCAAGCCTCCAGCTGGGCACTCTGTATTGAACCTCCATTATCATCTTGGGGTTTCTATTGGGCAGCTTGAGCCTTGCCTGTGTGCACCAGTCAAGTGAGGAGAAAGAAGCTCAGATTGGGAGGCTGGCCAGGATAGGAGCATGGCAAGGCCCTCCTCTGCCATGTAGGCACTGATAACTGTGCAAAGAGGGATACAGGCAGCCACCCCAAAGTAGCAGGGCCAAAAATCAGTCTCAGTGAGCAAGAGTTCACTGGCTAGAAGAGAACCAGGCCACTTGGAAATAGATAATGACTTCACTTTCATTAGTTGGTCTACACTCACCTTACAGAAATTGATGTTGGCAGAAGAAAAGGGAGAAAGTTGGACACAAGATATTCATCTTGCTTTTGCCCTGAACACAGAGCATGTTAGTGCTCTCCAGATCATGCTTTGGCAAGAACAGCTTTTAACATTTTAAATTAATGTCTTATTTTACCTCAGTGAAACTTGTTGAGCTGTCAGTCTTTATGACTGAAGCCCTTTATTGAACACAAAGCACTTGCCGGGATGACACAGCCAGAAGTGACACTGTTTCCTCCCATTTTATACTGCACAAAAAGAAGAGGCTGCTGTACTAATGATAGACTATATCTAACTATGAATAGAAATACTATGTTCCCACCACTAAAGCTACTCCTGGAACTCCTCAGGGTTCCTTTATTTTTATGACCTGTCAGTCATAAAGCAGTTACTTTAACCCTCTGATGATATTTATAAGCTGATATACACTACTATAAAAGATAGCCTTTTACAATTTTGGATGATTGCCCATGGGCTTGCAGTCCCTACCTCACTAGACATCATGTTATTCTCCTTCAAAGAGAATAATATTCACTCTGTAAAGCTTACTATTCAGAGCATATTTGGATATGCTTGACTGGAAATCACCCATACATTCCCTATCAACTCCTGCTGGAGCTTCTGGCTGGGGTTGCCACATTACAGGCAGTGAGGATTGAGAAGAGGTTTTCAGGCTTTGAGAAGAGCTGCGTTGGTGCAAGAGTTCAGAACTGTCAGAGGAAGCCAGGCTGTTACCATACATCAATCCAGGCAGCGCCCTCCTGATCTGATACTGACTGAAGCCCTTTATCAGTAAATGGTATCACTTCTAAATGGTTATCACTTCACTCTCCAGTTCAGCAAATCTGAACTTGTTCCTAAAATTGTTCTCTCCTTGATCTTCAGATCTAAACATCCTCTACATCTGGGTGATCATACCTGGAGTACTGGACCTGGCCTAGCTATAATCTTTACCAGCTTTTTGGAGTGTGTCTAGCAACATCAACTGGATGATCTTCCCCCAGATTACCATAGCATGGTATATGGTGTGGGATTCACTACTAAAGCCACAGCTCTCTTACATTTTCCATCTTTCTTCCACCCAGAAGATTTTCTGGAAGGTGAAGAGGTGGCTCCAAAACACAGCCTCATCTTGGAACAAGCATGGGCTGGCATGGTGGATCAGCATTTGTCCTGAATAGAATGAGGCGGGGAGTGTGTTTTTCAGGACAATAGTAAGGAATTTAAGCCTTTTACTTGAACCAAGGTAGAATTTTGCAATATGAGGATCAGACACTTTATGGGCATCTAGGAAAAACTGTCCCTCTCTAGAGGACAAGAGTTATTTAAGCCTCAGGCTACAGCTTTAGTGAACAATGAACCAACTTACACGACCATTAGCATTGCCAAACTCCCAAATATTTTCTTGTGGAGCTCAGTTCATGTAGCAGGTCACTCAGGTGTATTTTAATGAAGTCCTGCGTATAAATCCTGGCCTAGTGAAATAATATTGCTTAAGGTCTCACAGCATTGGGTAGAAGAAAAAACTCCAGGCTGGACTATGTTATCATCTGTAATACTATAACACACATTTTTCTTCTTTGGCAGTTTCAACAGCATTTGAAATCTTGCTGTAAAGTCCAAGGAAATCAGAATATGAGACCTCTGTTGAGAATTTTCCTCTGACTTACATGTTTCTCAAAAAAAAAGCGCTGACTTGAAGCTCAGAGAATTGAGAAAATTGAAAATTATGCAGTGTAAAGATACTGAAAATTGCTCTTTTGCTTTGGAGACCTGGGCAGGTTCAGGGAAATGACACTGTAACTGTCAGCAATAACTTTGCTGAAGAAGTTGTAGCATAATTGTTGATCTGTACTTCATTAGTGTTTTAAGAGTACCAATTTTCCCTGATTTAACTCCTGAACTAGAAATTAGGTAGTGCTTTTCTTTTAAAACAATTTTATCTCACAAAGACTAGGCATCATCCTCTGCACCTTTGTTGTTATTTTGTTCCAGTGAGTTACATTTGGACATTGAGCAATCAAACCACTAATGTTCATGAGCTGTAATTTTCAGTTTTCTAAGGAAGATGCACAAAATGGAAATTGGCAAACTTGTGATTCCATTTCAGGGTGTCTGGTGAAAATATTTTGGATCAGTAACATATCTGAGAGAAGACTGCAGAATTGGCCAGACATCCTGTATGTAATTTGCCAAAAAAGCCAGAGCAGCATCCAGTCAGATACTTTTTAAGGTTCAGAAACATTTAATTAGAAGTGTATTCACTCTATGAAGTATGACTTATGGAACAGGGTTATATAGGAAAGCTGAAATTATCCATTAATTGACAGCTTTATCCTGGGGATTTCCCCCCCTTCAACATAAACATTTGTCTTGAGCATTTTTTAAAAAATTACAGTAGACTAGAAGTTTGCCAAATATTTAGTGGTTTTGTGAAGTTGTTTGGTATTCGTGTCTACTACAATTCTACAGAAAACAGTTCTAAGAGCCATTTCTTTCACCACATGGCTGGCAATCTAGAGAGGGGTGAAGGATAGCAAACGTTAAAAAGATGTGCTAAAGAAAAATGTGATTTGAGCTGCAAAAACAAATAAAAGACATTTTTGCAGAGGCTGGATTCATGTCTTGCCAATATTTATTACAGTGTTTATCATTAGGACAGTGATTTTTCACATGCTCAGTCTATTCCAAATGATAATGTTGCCATGTTTTCAGCTCTTGGGCTTCCTGCCTTCCTGAGAGGAGATCAGAGGCTGATGAAAGCTCTCTCCTTCCCCACCCTTGTTTACATCCTCACAGGCCCATGGCACAACCCAGACAGCAGAACACAAGAGCTTCAGCTCCTTTTGAGTCTCTTCCAGACACATCACACACAGACCAAAGGTCAGGCCACATCTGGACTTCGAAGAGCATGGGCAAGGGGAGAGAGTGTGAAAGAGGCCTCTGCTGCATTTTGCCCTGTGGTCTAGTCTGGGGTAAACATGGGTGAACAGAGGTTTCTCACTCCTCATTCAGTCAGTGTAGAGGTCAGTCACTTCCTAGCACAGTCACCAGCCCAGAGCTGCACTGATCCATCTTCCCTTTTAAACAAACAGGTGACTTGATCCACCTTATTTGGCCCCCTAACTTACTGCTTGTGCTTCCACACCTGCATGCTGTAAAGCTCTAAGAAGGTTTCCTTTTGTTCTGTGATAGCTGTTTGCTACCTTTTTACTTCATTTTTTTAAGAGCCAGAAAGGTGCATGACAACAGGCTCAGCTGGTAGGCTTTGTTAGATAATTTATGCCACTTCAGTGTAAAAGTTAAAATTGGAAACATTGACAATATAACAGAATTTATTTTAAACTGTAGCTGGACTCTCAGATTTGCTATTCTGTAATCCCAGTTCAGTTGCAGGAATGCCTGCCTGGGAAATCCTGAAGACCATCTGAGGACAGCTTTCAGTAACCACATATTACGTGGAACTTTGCCAGGAGAACGTGGAGAAAAAGACCCCAGACACAGTGATCCCTCAGGAAGAAGTGTCAGGCCATAGGAAGCTGTGCAATTCAAAGCTATACAGTCAGTGCAGTTTTGAATTCTCTGAGGACCTTGAAAAAAAGGTTTCTATTGTGCCTCTGCAAATCATCTCACTGGAGAGTTTATGAAGTGTTTTAGAGACCTACAATCACAAATGAGCAAACTTGTTTCTTGCTACCTGCATTTCAAAAAGCAGGTGCCAAGTTTTTCAGTACATGTGCTATAAACTCTATCATATGGAAAACAGAAGCCTTTTGTGGCAGGAATTAAGTGATAACAGACTATGTTTATACTTATCAAGTAGTGATGATATGCAAAAGCAGCTTTTCTATTTACAGGCTTGGCCTTTTGTTCTCACAGACTGTTCAGAAGGAATATGAAGAGAGGCCAGACTGCAAGACAAACTGCAACATTTCCTCCACTGTCTCTGTGAAGAGGCTACTGACTAAAAAACCTACTAACCTACTACTAACTAATCACTGATTCACTTCCAGATCTTAAACATTTATCCTTTCATTCACAGTCTTCAACATTAGGTATTCATGCTAGCTGGCAAAAGGAAAAAAAAAAAAAAAAAAAAGGAAACCACCATTGACTTCCCTCTGTGCCAGACAGCTGCTTGCTCTTTCCCTCTGTGTCTGACTTCAGCTCTCCTCTCTTGTTGCCTCATTGCAAGAGCTGACAGGATACATGGACTTCCATCCTGGCTTGCAAAATGTAAAGGGTCACTCAAGACCATCTGAACATCATGTCCAGTTCCCATTCTCTATTGAAGAATGACCACATCTTCTGATACAAACAGAATAATAATTTAAACAGTACAACTTTCCACTTTTTAGGTAGTTAGGTCATGTATTTATTTCTTGCACTAGCATAAGATTACTGGGGTTTATGTCCAGCTAACATACTGGGCTTTATGTCCCATAAGATTACTGGGCTTTATGTCCTTACTTCACTGTGGGTTTCAACCATATGTGTCTGCTTTTCTGAAAATCCATTTCTGCTTTGGGGTCTCAACAAGATCTCAACTTTGTTCACAGTGAAGATAAAGTGCAGACCTACTGGTGGATTAACTCCATCTTAGCTAGGCTACAACCAAAGGGGTTTTGTTCACAACTTAGTAAGCTGTTTTGTCATTAGCTGACTAATTGACAGCACTCTAAATATGTTTTGTGCTAGTCTTTTCTGGCTCTTAAAGGTTGTGTACCTCTTTATACCTGGTGCATAATTCATGCTCTGTTACAGATGATTCTTGAAGACACACAATTAAATATCTAGGTTCAGGAATCTAACACCCTCTTGAGCTTTACTTCCATCCACAAACAAAAGAAATAGTTGTTGTCTGTCAGATGCCCTTATTTGAGAGAACTTGTATCAGTATTTATGTTGGTGTGATTCCACATCCTCTACTAGGAATAGGATCAGATGTACAGCAAGTTTCCCTGCTGGAGATTTTCCAGTATGTGGAACAGTGCACCATAAGTACTATAAATGTCAGCAGTGCTACTAATTGTGTTACATAGACAGGGTAAAAAGAGTAGAAAGGGCAAAATTCAGTAATTTTAGGCCTCCATACTCCAATCATCACCCTTCTGCTAACATAGGCTATTACATCTGTACTTCATCAGTGGAGGAAATAAAAGGAATACTTGGCACCATCATAAACACATGTAAGGCCAAGACAGTAATGTAATATGGATATGATCAGATGATCATAAGATATATTTAATTCAGGGCTTGATGACAGGCATATTTCTAAGAGTTTTGACCTAAGGAGCAATGAAACCTCATTTTGAATTCCCGAGGACTTTCAAGACTTCAGAATGCAAGGCTCTTTGATATATCTCAAGATTCCTCATTTTCTGAGACCAGTAAATCTGGTGTCTTTTAATTCCTACCTGGTGCTGAATATTTTCTTCTCTTGCTGAAGATAGTGGAAATTCAGGAAATTCTTAAAAGCAAGGGGCTTTCAGCACCTCTGAAGGGCAGAACCCCTGTTAACACAAACACAGTCTTAGGTTATATTTTAGAAAACACATATTCTGGGAGATATTTATCAGAAAGCTTCTATATGCATAAAGTCAGAACAAGATGCAACAGGATGCTTTTAATCACCTATGAATTTTGATCCTTTATGTCCAATAAAATCTTACTCATCTCCCTAGTCTTGACACCGAGTCTGATACAAATCAGAGTTTTTACAAATCAGAGATTTTTTTTTCTCCCCACAAACCCTATTTCAGGATTCATCCTAAAGTCATAAGTTTATCCCTCTTTGAATTCAAGAAGAGAAGAGGATCAGCAGAAATTAGAACATTTCATCTACTGTTGAACTTATTACAGAACCTGCCACTTCATTATTATAAATGAAGTTTAAGCAACAATCTTCTTCTGTCAACGCTCTTTAAAAGATCTGCAGATGTCCCGTATTTCCCAGAAAAGACACTGAAATTTACAAGGTAGTCCTTGTGTATGGATGGGCAGCTGTGCCAATAAAACTCTAAACCTTTCAGTTCTGAAAATGTTTCATGTTCTACTGAGACTGCATTACTGAGGCAGTAATGACTGCCCAAAGAGAGATGTACATTAGTTTTTCCATTATTTCTAAGCATAGACAAAAATTTCCCTTTACATGTACTTTCTCCCTTACATATTTTTAAGACAATTTCCTTGTTTCTTCTTCTAACATTGGTGATGTAAATCAGTTTCCTAGGCCATGCAGAAGAGAGAGGGAATAACTGTCATTGTGAATTCTTTCAACATTATTTCATGTTTTCAGAAAACTAAAATGACAAGAAATACAGTTGGATGATTTTTGACAACTGAATAATATGCTGACACACAAAAGGGAGATATGAGTATCTTCAGTCATCATCATTACTAGCATTGAGCAACTGGATAAATTTCAGAACCCAAATTCTCAGAATTTTTTTGTTTACAGTTCTAAATTACATACACACAATGAGGGGACTTAGAACACAAGTTGCTAGCTGATTCAAGATCTAACAGAACTGGATTTTGGCAGCTTTGTTCTGCTTTTAACAAAATCTCAGCTGTTATATTTTGTGTTTGCTATGATGAAATGAAAAAAGCTAAATGAAAGATTTTTATAAAAAAGAGAAACATTATACTCTTTCCAGGTTTTTCCTCAAAGCAAATGTTAATTACTGCCTTGAAAAAATATTTTTCCATACTCCTAAGACAATGTCAGAAATTAAATATGTACATGTAGCTCACTGGTATAGGTGCTCACACCTAAAAGCAACCCATATAACATCAACCTAAATATAGAGTGATTGAAAAACGGAAGGAAGGAAGGAAGGAAGGAAGGAAGGAAGGAAGGAAGGAAGGAAGGAAGGAAGGAAGGAAGGAAGGAAGGAAGGAAGGAAGGAAGGAAGGAAGGAAGGAAGGAAGGAAGGAAGGAAGGAAGGAAGGAAGGAAGGAAGGAAGGAAGGAAGGAAGGAAGGAAGGAAGGAAGGAAGGAAGGAAGGAAGGAAGGAAGGAAGGAAGGAAGGAAGGAAGGAAGGAAGGAAGGAAGGAAGGAAGGAAGGAAGGAAGGAAGGAAGGAAGGAAGGAAGGAAGGAAGGAAGGAAGGAAGGAAGGAAGGAAGGAAGGAAGGAAGGAAGGAAGGAAGGAAGGAAGGAAGGAAGGAAGGAAGGAAGGAAGGAAGGAAGGAAGGAAGGAAGGAAGGAAGGAAGGAAGGAAGGAAGGAAGGAAGGAAGGAAGGAAGGAAGGAAGGAAGGAAGGAAGGAAGGAAGGAAGGAAGGAAGGAAGGGAAGGAAGGAAGGAAGGAAGGAAGGAAGGAAGGAAGGAAGGAAGGAAGGAAGGAAGGAAGGAAGGAAGGAAGGAAGGAAGGAAGGAAGGAAGGAAGGAAGGAAGGAAGGAAGTTGCGGAAGGAAGTTGCGGAAGGAAGTTGCGGAAGGAAGTTGCGGAAGGAAGGAAGGAAGTTGCGGAAGGAAGTTGCGGAAGGAAGGAAGGAAGTTGCGGAAGGAAGTTGCGGAAGGAAGTTGCGGAAGGAAGGAAGGAAGGAAGGAAGTTGCGGAAGGAAGGAAGGAAGGAAGGAAGGAAGGAAGGAAGGAAGGAAGGAAGGAAGGAAGGAAGGAAGGAAGGAAGGAAGGAAGGAAGGAAGGAAGGAAGGAAGGAAGGAAGGAAGGAAGGAAGGAAGGAAGGAAGGAAGTTGCGGAAGGAAGGAAGTTGCGGAAGGAAGGAAGTTGCGGAAGGAAGTTGCGGAAGGAAGTTGCGGAAGGAAGTTGCGGAAGGAAGGAAGTTGCGGAAGTTGCGGAAGTTGCGGAAGTTGCGGAAGTTGCGGAAGTTGCGGAAGGAAGGAAGGAAGGAAGGAAGGAAGGAAGGAAGGAAGGAAGGAAGGAAGGAAGGAGGGACCGCATCTTCAGCTGGAATAGCCATGCTTAGTGCCTCTATGTACTTTTGTAGCAAAGGACCTGCAGGTGGATGCTCACTCCCAACCAGAAGGTGTGATGTGAACAGAAGGGGAGCTCACCTGTGAGACATGGTCAGTCCTGGCTGAGCTATTCTCAAATATACGATATTGCTTTTGGAAACAATCTTTTTTTAAGGGAGGGGCAGGGAATTTTCACATGTGTATTTTCCCCTGTGTCACAAGGCAATGCTGTATCTGTGTGGGTTAGAAGTTATCAAGCAAGCCTTGGCAAGAACATTGTATAAGGTCTCCATGCACTTCACATCTCATGCTAACTCTCCCCTGCAGCTGGCAGCCATGTGTTCAGTTAGTCCAGCACTGAGGAAAACCAACAGTGGCAGTACTGCCAGCCTCGCTGTTTCTGTGCATTGCAAACAGATCCCTCTCCCATGCATTCTGTCAGGGAACAGGAGCAGTTCTGTGATTTCTGCCATTTCAGTCTTGCACATAAAGGCGTGATGGCTGTGCTGCACTCACCTACACCCTGCAATATGAGGCGTGAGGTTCAAAGTGCCTGAGCCAGGAGATTCTGAGCATGCTGCTGCACCTGCCTTCTGCATAGTTTCGAAGAGGGAGTCCTTATAGTTTCATTTTTGCCCATAGGACAGAAGAATTTGACTAAGAGAAAGTATGAAAAGTTCAAGGGTTTCGTGTTGGTATTGATGGGATTTTGGTTGAATGTTTCAAGCTTGTGTGCTTAAATTTGCATAAATAAGGGAATCTACTGTGGGTGTTCAGGTACACTTGTTTCTGTATAAATGTAGAGATGAAGTCTGCAGAATTTAAAATGTAAATGTTTTGGTCTTTCTGAGGCTAAGATTAGGAACACTAAGCTGTCTATTTCAGTTGGTTAAAATAAAAATCAGTTTGCACCACAGTTCTAAAATCTTTACAGTAGTAAAATAGCTCCCATCCAAAACTTAATGAATTTAGAAGGCATGTGTCCATGTGGACACCAGGGAAATAACAGCTATTTGGCAAGAGCTTTCTTGGCTGTTACTCCTCTAGATCATCCCTTAGCTTTAGTGTTCCTTCACCCTCATTAATCAATCACTAACCAACTAATGATATGAGATTATCATCTCATACCAATTCTTAGATCATTAAAAAAAAATTGCTTGAGATGTGTTCCTTCTGTTTCAGGAATTAAAAACTGGGCTTGAAAATTTGGTATATGACTGACCTCATCAAGAAATAAGTCTGTTCCTGCACTGATGGGAACAATCCTGGTCTCTTGGGAAAGGAATGTATGAGACAGAAGTGCCCTTTTATCTCCTGACTGTATTTTGCTTAGACAGAGTAGAAAAATACTAAATGAGAGAGGTTAAACAAAATAGAAAACAAATTTGATAAGAAAAAACAATAAATGAATGGGAGTGATGAAAAGTGACTACAGACTAAAAAGAACAGATGAAGCCAAGAATTTGAAAAGGATTAGATGTTATGGGAAAACAAATTAGTGAAATATCAAGAGGAAAAATAAGTAAAAAATGAGATGCCCCTGAGAATTGCAGGCTGGGAGAAGGAAAGCTATGAACAGGGAGTTAGTCAGGAGTAAGTAACAACGATCAGAAAATGCAGCATGTATTTTAATTGGCACCAACATGAGAAAATTACTTCAAATACGGAAAAAATATTTAATGCCCTGTAAAATACCAGCTTTATGCATATAACAGACTGACTGGTCTGGAAATGTTTTTCTAGCTCCAGGCTTCACTTGACATCAAAAATTCTTGGAAAGGTAGGCTAGCGCTCTGCTTTTTCTACTCCAGGGCCCTTTTCCTGAACATGTTAGGAAATAGACATTGCTTTTTCTGGGCAATCTCATATGGGTGCCTCTGTTCAGAATATTTCTTGCACACCGACATAGATCACAGAAAAGATATATAATCCTAGGGTGAGAGGTCTGACCAGACACAGAATGTATCAGCCTGCTACAACTGCTCCAGTAAATTACAGCTTTTTTGAACATATGATGATGATGATTATTATTATTTTTCCATATGTACCACAATCAAAATAAGAACCTTGACCTAAGGAATACTCTCCTACTTGGAACTCCTAGCTATTTCTGTGCCATCAAAAGTATTTTAAGACCACTTCATGATTCAATTTCTTGTTAATTATGTAATACGTAGCACATATATTTTATCCTTAAAAAACCCTAAGTGTTAGAGTGACCCCACTGAAAGCATGCTTCACATTTAGGAGATAAGAAACATGTGGAGAGGCCACTATGCAATTGAAATTAGTGAGAGGATGTAGTGCAAGGGCTAAAGGCAAATATCAAGTTCAGTTCAGCCTTGAGCAAAGTGTATTGATTTGGGGTTTTTATATATCTTCCAATTCTCTTAGTTGGAAAACAATCCTCTTGAAAAAATGTTCTTAGCAAACTGTGCTAGAAGTCAGGAGTTTGGGTGGCTGTTTCTTGTTTGTTTGGGTTGGGGTTTTTTTTTGGTTGTTACAGGGTTTGGACTACAATACCTGCACTCTTGACATAATCCAGGGTGTGGCATGATGTCTGGTTACATGAGCTCTTTAGTGAACAGAACATAAAACACAGAGGCAAGGGAGCTTTCCAAAACTTCACAGAAGCATATAATATTTTATGTTTTTCTGTTCAGTAGGCCATTATCCAGACTTGCCCTGAGTTATATAAGAGTAAGTTTTCTCAGGGCAGGCCTGAAAGATGAGGGCACTTACCTGCAGATTTGGTCTTGCTCACTGCACTCATGGTGAACCAGTCTAAGAAATAGCTTGGGGTTGGGTTTGGGAATTTTTTTTAACCCCCTTCCCCATGATTCACAGAACTGATACTCATGTGGTTAGCCATGATTTTATAAAATGAGCTTTCACTTGTAGCACTGAAAGTTGCCCTTAAATTACAAGAAGAGAATTTGCTAATAAAATGCCACCTAAAATGACCCAAGTGCAAAAACTCTTTCTGTGTTCTTGCCACACACACAAGGGGCTGCAAAGGAAGGATACTTTCTCACCTTGGACACTACAGCAAAAAACTGTGGAACAGCGTTTGCAGAGGTGACTGGAACCTGACAGACAGATTTTACTACATTGTAGGCATTGACCTTCCAAAGGGTACATAAGCTAGACACTGAAGTCAGATGTATCTTAAAATACAATTTGAAATCATGCACACTCCCAGAAAAATGGCTCCCTAGTTTCTAACCTCTTCCTCCCCTTTAGCATTACCATCCTAAGAGTACAGCACCCAAAACCCATTATTAACTTGATAATTCTGAGTCACAGCATATTCAATTTCCCATCGATAAATACTTCATATAAAATTGATTTTTTTTGTTGTTGTTTTGTGGATATCCCATGGTTCAGGCAATTCTGTCTCAGTATGGATGTGCAAGCAGGAAAAGCAGCAGCTCCCTGACAGCCTTATTGATGTATACTGCTGACCAACAAAATGTAAAACAAATCTCTGATCATTTGCCAGGGTCACATCTGGGTGCAGAGAAGCAGCAGGATCACAGAAAGAGATTTTCCTTGTTCCTATTACCTGGATGGATTATGACATGTGGTTTACATTGGATAGACAAATTGATTCATATAAAATAAAAGCTTAAATGTAGTCTGTTTCTTAAGCTGTGCTTTCCTAAGGTTTGTACAGATTCAGAGAGGTATGTCTTACTTTCCTTTTCAAACCTTCCTGCTTGTGGCCTGGGCTTATAATAATATTTTCCTAGGGGGCTGTGTAGAGGAGAATTTCACTATTTTTTAGCTATTTCCGCTTCTAAGTATCATAGGATATCCTTATAAGCAAAGAAGCCCACAAGTTCTTTAACTTTACAGGTTAAGAGAAGCAACAATGAGAAAAGTGTTTAAATATTAAGAAGAGATTGAACACAATTAGAAAATATTTATACTTATGAAACACCTTTTTGTTACTTGATCAGCTTTACTTTAGAAGGATGCAAAGAGAGAAATATTGCACTTGAATTTGTGAGCACTGTTTCTGTCTGTCTGCAGTTTACTGACTCCAAACCTATTGGATTTGTTAGGCATACAACCAGAGTGCTTAATGCAAACTCAGTAGCCTCAGACCAATTCACTGCCACAAGACATTCTCATGGCAAAAGTCATGAACAAATCAGGAACTCTAACAATTTCTCTGGCAACCGCAGCCATGGAACCAGCAAATATCAGTTTCTTTCTTTGCAAACCAGGCTTTGGGCACATGGAGTGCTTTCTAATGCTGGCTTGCCTGTGCAAACATAAACTGCTGCTGTAATAGGAGCCACACAGGACACAAGATGATCTCCTGTGCTTATTTGTGAGCAGTGTGTCAAGAAAAGGTAGCCTGCACCAATGGAGTAAGGAGGGCTCCATGTGCACCCAGGTATCCTTGCATAGACCCACAACAGGGCCTACAAAACTACTCCTTGTGCTCATACTTGCGGTTCGTTTTCTTTTTGGAACTTCACAGATTTTTAATAAGCTGTTCAATAAAATTTAATGGAATTGGAGTTTCATGCTGTGCTGAAGAGTTTACAGTGTATAAAATACTGGCCCTAAGAGAAAAAAAAATATAATTGAAAAATATTTAGACATTGTACCAATGCAGCTGCTTCGATTCAAGAATTTCAAAACCCCATTCTGATCATTAATCACCACTCCCAGATGCCATGTATAAAAAGTATTACTAAACCAAATTCAGATGAGACATAGCAAGGATGTTAATTGGCTTCTCTGAGCTCATTTGGGATCTAATCCAAATATTCTGTTCAAATACATGACTGGCTATTGCAGTTGCTGTTGCCTTAACAGCAGGATCCAAAGGATTGACTACAGCTCTGGAAAAGAATCAAGGAATCCATACTCCCAGCCAGCCTGCTCTGGTCATCATACCTGGCCTGATCCCTGAATGAACAAGGGGAATAGGTATTGTAGGTCTATGGTGAAAAATAGCTTAGAAGTTGTCACTGTGTGATTTTATATTTTTTATGGATCTTTAATTTCTAAGCATATTTGCCATTTGCACATACACACTTTTCTGTGTGTCTTCTGTGGGTTTTTTTTGTTTCATCTTTTGTTTTGATAGTAATTCCCCAAGCCAGGTATCTTGAACCTGTGTGCAGGTTCCTGTCCTGATAGAGGAAAAGAGAGTTGGCACATGCTTGTGAGGACACAGCTCAGCCTGGAGCCTTGCTAATGGTGCAGACTGAAACAAAGAGATTTTCTGTGGCTCTAAGCCTGAGCTAAGCCTGCATCTCCAGTAGCTGGGGACACCAACCTTTCTGTATCAAGTCTGATATAGCACCACTGCCAGGAAGCAAAATCTGCAAGCTCCTTTGACCACCATCCTCTAAAGAGCTGTACTGGAGAGGAACAGTGAGTCAGTTGTGATGGGATGCCATTTACTCCAGGCAGGATGAAGGCAGAGGCAGGTTTTTTGGTAGTATAGATGACATCCCACTTTCTGGGTGGGATGTCTTTGCTGAGGTTCCTGCAGCCACCACGTGTTGTTCCTTATTGCTGACAGGGTTGCAATAAAGCAGTAACTGACAAGTTGGATCCAGGAACAGGGCTGCAGTGCTTTGGAGACACGCAGACCTCCCAGCATGGACCCGCAACAAACCTTGTGGGGAGACCCTCCTTTATGCTCATGTTTCTGGAAGTTGTTCACTATTCTGTACCCAAAACTTTTCTGTGACATTCCTTGGTGGCCCTCAATCAAATAGCTTAATTTATTGTCAGACATGTTTGTGGTAAACCTGTTAGGGTCCAAGAAGACAGACTTTCAAGAAGCACTGCAACAGCAGCTGGATGCCCTGCACACAGTGCAGGACGAGCCCACAGGCCACACACTGCTGTAAGTTCTTTATGTGAGAAAGCTCCCCTGGACAAGCATACATTCTTTACTGTGTATGTGCGGTATTTTGATCTTCATCCTACACAAATTCTCGAGTCAAGAAATCATGTACACTAATTATTCAGATTTCTTATAGATCATTTCATTTCTTGGGAAAAAAAAAAAAAAAAACCCAACCAAAAAGAAGACAGTCTGAAATGGGGATTATTATTTTAAATCTTTCCTCTTTCTCAGTGACATTTGCTGGAAAGAGGAAAACAACTAATATTAGGATGTCAAGAATTTATGCTAATCTGTCATACAAGCTGTACATCATGCAAATGTTATCTACAGGACTCATTCAGAAGCTTTAATTCCAATAATTAATGGAATTAAATGTCTAATATCTGGTCAAAACTTAAGAGATTACCCACAGTGAAAACCCATGGGAAACTCTCACCAGAAAAATGGCTGTTGGTGCAGTAATGCTCCTTTCAAAACAGAAGCAGAAGCCAATAGGTTGACAGGATCTGTTCTTGACTTAAGACAAGTTTATTATTTTAAACTGCTTTTGAGAATTCCCCTGCATTTTTGTTGGTAAAAATAGCAAGCTCTGCAAAGACACAACATAAGAGTTATAATAAATAACCCCTTTTAGAATCATTGGTCTTACTGTTCCTTCACAAGTCTAAAATCTGAAGAGAGATTTGCTTAGGGCCGTGTTATTATTCACACTAATACCCAAAGCATTAACAAAATAACTATGTTTAGGTGTTCATAAGTAATTTATCCTTTGTCTGAGAAAGCAATTCCCAACTGTGAGAGTTTCAGGAAAAGGTGGTTAAGAAGTTATTGCCAAAGACTCACATGTAACAAATGCCCCTCTGTGTTAAAAGTGTATTAGGTAACAGCAAGACCTTTCTGGTTTGGAAACTGTAATTTTTCATCTAACTCTCAGTTCCTAAAAGATTATTACAGAAGATCTTTGTCCCACTGAATGGGATTCATGGTGTGTGCTTGTGCCATAGAAAGAGGCCTCGATAAAAAACTCACAAAAAACTCATAAAAAACTTCACAGAACCCCACAAATATCACTGCATCCTAAAGGATCCTATAAGACAGAGGGCTACAAAATCTCATTAGTACTGTGAGTTAGTAATTGCTGTGTATGGTGATTTAGGTGATGAGGATTCTGCAATGAGGTACCTGCTGCTGAGTTATTTTCCAACCAGAGAATATCCTCCTGGCTCCTGCACTGGAACAAATGAGTCCGCAAACCTTGTCAAGGCTTTTATGCAGCAGAAGGATTAGGATCAAGGACAGAAAAGAAAGTTATAATTTGAAAGAAATGCTTAGCAGAAAACATCTGATGTGCCTCCTTGTTGTAAGTCCAGTTGCAGAACCAGTTCTGATTGCAAGTGTCACACAGTTTCTGCAAGGCAAGAGAGAGCGGCATTGTGGACACAGGTGGGCAGAGCAAAGATGCTGTGTAGGTTACACATGCAGGAACAAGTAATGTGGTTCTTGCCAGGAGGAATGAGTGCACCTCTCACTTCAGCTTCACTGACAGCAGATAATGGGTGATATTCTCTGTAGATTGTTTCAGTGTCTAAACAAGACACACATACAGAGCTCCAAGTAGATTTTTTTTTCCTTTGATAATTTTTCATCTTCTTATGTATTGCATAGCTTTGTGGCTGATGTAATGGAAGAATCACAGAACAGGCAAATGTTGACAGCTCCACCATGCTGTAAGACACCAAGAGTCCAGGTCTACAGGTAGAGTCAAGTATGACCATGACCAGTCAGAAGCCAAGAACAAGGGAATCAGAAATAAGAGGGGTATAGCATAAGGCAAAATCCCTTCCTAGTGAGGGCAAAGGGAAAACTTTGTGACACTGAAGTGCTTTTGAGGAAGAAAGGCCTGGCTCAAGGTCATGCTTGTTGAGCAGGACCTGTAACAGAGGTAAGAACAAAAAATGGAGAAGAGAGAAACAGACAAGATTCATAGGATTCATTGCTTTGCAACTTGCTTTTGCAACTACAAAACTCTGCCAGCTAGACACAAGGGTCAGAAGCAGATGGGATATGGCTGCCTGCAGCCAGCTTGAGACCCATATGTTGGTGCAATATTCTACCTCTGAAAGCATCCTGATATATTTTAGTCTAGCTTGTCACATCATCTGTCTCCTTCAGGCAAACAGACAAGTTACTTGATTACTAAGAACTGAGGCAGATGAGAATCCAGCCCCAATATGAAGAAACCTTAAAGCAAGTTTAACTTTCATCAGTTCTCTCACAGAGGAGAATAATGTTCTTCTACATAAACTAGGGGCCCACAGTGGCTCTGAAATTCTTCTGGAGTACTGGTTTTTGAAATCTTCTCAGGAGAGCAAGGTAGGTCCATGATCACTGCTGGCAGGACTAGGGGCAAAACAGACTAACAACCCAGTGCTCAGTAAATCAGTGGGTGAAAGGCTTTTGCTCCTACATCATTCATCAAAGGCAAAAGGCAAACCTCTGAATGTATAACCACAAAGAATGAGCTTTAGGTCTCCATTATAAACAGTAAAAATATTCACAATACAGAGGGAAGTTAGGATTGCACATGATTTGAACATCTCATAAAAAACTTCACATAAATGTACTTCTTATTTAGAAGAGCATACGTAGCAAACAACAGAGGACAATGAATGTTTGTATCCAGACTTGAAATATAAAGTGTCAAATTAATACCTCATGAACTTTTTTGTCTTTCCCACATATTCTCTCAAAATAGCAATACATTCCCAACCAAATGTCAATGTTACTTACATCAAAGAACTTGAATCAATAAAAAATAAGTATTGTTAATGCCAAAATCAATAAAAGTTGTACTTTTCAGTAAAAAACGGGAGCTTTAAACTTTGTAAAGAGTTGTTACCTGGGAGGATTATACTATAATGGAGTTATTTTATCACAGCTTGAGAGAAGCAAATACAGGTCTCATCGTTTCCTGGAAGCTGACAGTTTTGCCAATATACTACAAATGTGATGCACTGAAGTGCTGCCAGAGCTATAGTTTATTGTAGCAACAATTCAAGTCAAAAAGACCTGGAAACAAACCTGCCTTTTGCCCTTGTATCTCGGACACCTTACAGCCAGGCGGAGAAAAAGTGAGTTCATTCCCAGGCTAAGTGAGCTGGATGATTGGCTTCTTTGACTGCTGAAATCCCAAAACAACTCTGACTCAAACACAGCAAGCTATGTAGAAGGGATCCTGGCTTGGAATCTGATTTTCCTCCTGGAATTACATGATACTGAAAGAAAAATATACAGAAAGAAATTGATAGGCAATTTTTTTCACAATTCCCCAGAATACCAGTGGTTGATTAGACACCACGTGATAAGCTTGTGATTTAAAGGAAATCATAAACACCTCTACAATTAATCAAGGGAGAGAGGCCACTTCAGAAAAGGCAGAGAAGGTTCAGTGCCTTTCTGTTATGCAAGAAAACAAAGAAACCATCAGGGTTTGGACATGGATTCAACCCTAGGTGTGTACTGTAAACAGCAAGGAGGAAAACAGAAAGGAGGAGACAAACAGCAGGGTAAAGCACCAGCTTTTTTATTGTAGTTTGCCAGAGAGACAGGCATGGAGCTAGAGGTCAAGTAACTGCTTTTGTTCAAATATGATCAGATGAACATGGCTTGTGTGTACATCCTTTATGCATAAGCAGGACTGCTTCTCTCTACCATCATCAGGGTGTTTTTTCCACATGGAAATGACATGTAGGAACTTTTTATTGCCTAATTGCTAGCATTTAAAAAGGGATATCAACTTTCCCTACAAAAGGAAACCATTTCGGTAATTCTCATTTTCCCTACAAGAAACTAATAGTATGATATGATTAGCTGTTTGGTTATATGCCTATATTTTAAAAAGAGTACAAATTCAGACAACACAGAAAAATATCAAACCTAGTCAGAACCTTCAGATTACAATCAGAGCAAGGCTGTTGAGCTCCAATCACAAAGCAGTTTGCAAGGAATAGTGATGTCCACAACAGCCAGTAAAACTGCTAGTAAACATAGCAAATGTCCCCTGATTACCAATGTCCCAGGGGGAAATAAATTGAGAACATGACAGCAAACCAAAATCAGCTGATGGACTTGACTGGAATACAAGGGAAAGGAATCATGCCACAACTCACAGTAAGGATAAAGTGCCACATGTGCCACACAAAGCAAGCTTTTGCAACTGAGTACGGAACAGGGAAAAAAATATATTCAGTAAACAGACACATGGATCTTTGACCTGAAAATTACTGAGGCACAACAAAGGACCCTTAGTTTCATTTTTGCTATCACTTTCTGGATCAGGAACTTGGAAGTGCTTACCACAAGAAAGAATGTCGGCTTGGATAGCCTTTTGGTGGCTCAGAATGCAGAGTAAGTATCCACGGGACAGCTTTTTTAAAGTTAGCAAAGTTCCTTAGACCATTAAGAAACAGGGAATGCTTTAACTGCTACAGTGGTAGCTCTACCATTAGAGGAACCAACCACTCATCCTTAGGATAGTGCTAAAAGGTAAGGATAAAGGAAAGATGGGTTCCGACAATTTTTGTGAAAGTTATTGATGCTATGGAAGTGAAATGATGGAAATGGCTTTTCCTGCCACTTTTTTTTTTTTCACAGTGCATTGAATCTTCTTAGTTTTCTATACTGTTTCCATGTTCCCCAGACAGAACAGACAGGTAGGCCTTCTCACCCAGCAGCAATGGATTCCCTTCTACCATAACATTTTTAATGGGTGTAATTTCTTTTGGTGCTGACCCTTTCACATTTTTTCAGTTAACAAAAGACATATCCTGTTATGACTATGTTCTCCTTATTTTATGCATTTGAACTTTCCCTAAACCTTCCTTTCTAGGGAATTTTTTAAAGTGTGTGTGGCAGGTTCTTTAATTCATTTTTAGCTGTATCACAATATTGTATTTGGCTGCCTGATTAAGACTAACATTTACATGACATTTAGGGCACACTATTTTCTGGACTGTCTGTCATGAGTTGATGGACAGCATAAAAGCCTGGACGTCAAGTCTTGTAAATTCATCTGGAAAAAGGGAGTGGGGACTGCTTGGATTGGAGAGGGGAAGAATCTGGGGCTTGGACAGCCCTATTCTCCTGTGTGCAAATGTGGGGGGAAAAAACATCTGAACAGAACTCGTGTTACTATCTACACCCAGATCCTTTATCACTTTAGGTAAACACATCTTTCTTGAAACATTTGGAGTATCTTTTAACATTTTTAGACTAAAATAATATATTTAAGAATTGTGGCTGGGAATTTCAAATTGAGATTAAGGTATTCAAATCTCACCAAAATGGGTATTTGGCAGTCACTTCCCTTTGCAAATTCCAGTTTTCATTTACTCACTAACAGTACCTGCACACTATGACAAATCAATTAAAATTTTTTCCCTATATACAAATAATTTCACTCTGAAATTCTTCCAGTTATTTTAACAACATATTGTATTTGGTAGATGTTAATATTAAGAGATCAGAATTTATTTATACACTAGACTCTATGTGGAGTGTTGTTCATTTGCAATCTGATTTTCCCATGAGAATTTGAGAACTGCTTCTGAAACAACCTAAAGGAAGCTCTATCCCTTTGTCAAAGGATACTGTCTGGTATTCATTTCAGCAAAGTGGAAGAGAGGGACAGAAGAAAAAGGGAGGAGGAAATTGGCTTGCATTTTATCTTGATCCTTGTAGCAGACATACAGCATTCTGTGCCAAATAGATACATTTGATTTAAAAGCAAAAAAATGCCCTATGATTTTGAACCCTGTGACAAGTTAAGTTCTTAGCCCATCAACTAGCCAGTTAACAGGCAAGGGAATTGATGAGAAGATAAGCATGAACCCTCCTTACCTCTCTGCCTTTTCTCATTCACTCAAGCAGAGCAAGAGCAGAGAAAGGGCAGGTTACACCAGGCAGCTTTAAAGGATGTGTCTGTAGCATTTTGAGACTTTCAACCAACTCTGATCCATGCTGGATGGACAAGACAGAATGAGCAACCAGGGCGCCTCTAATAGTTTGTGTTCTCCTCCTCTTGCAAAACATCTCCATTGTGCTTTTTATCCAGGTATACTCTCTTTCTGATGGCCAGTTATCCCTAACCAATGTGCTCAGAAACCTTTCCTGCTTGCCACACCTGTCTGGGCCAAACTGGGCCAGTTTGCCCTGCTCTCACAGATAAGCACTGAATCTCCCAGAATGGGATCTGTAGGTAGAGTCCCTGTTGGATCAGGGAAGAGCCAACACCCCCATTTACCCCACAAATGCCAGTGTCTCTTTCAGACCATGGACGTCCTACAGATCCAGTGGAATATCCTTCCTTCATAAGGGTTCCTGAAAGTCTGGTTTTGTTATGAGTCTCTGGCACTGCAACTCAGAAAATCCAAATCAAATTTCCTCTTACTTAACTCATTATAAGTGCAAAAATCAAAAGAAGAATTTTTAATACGTCCTCAGCCTCTTCTGGCCTTTTGAGGAGCATGGGGAAGAACATGTAGATGTACAAAATAAGATTCCTGCTGAAATCACAACAAATCACATTATCTTCCATTTCTACTGCTTTGTGTTCATTAAAATCTTCCAATTGAAAATGCTTATTACTGGTCTAACTTGCATGTACAAACAGGACAGCCCAAAGCAGCACACACCCTTCCACATATCTGTTCAAAGTCTGAAAGCAAGCAAATAAAACCCAACAACCTAGTTTAGAAACTAATTATAGAGTCACACACTCAAAAATTGAAAAATGTCAAAGTTAAGGTTAAGTTTTCCTAATTCTGCATGTGCGTGATGACAGCATGCTTAGTTATGTGATCCTATCTTTTTTCCTTGGGATTGTTACAGATTCTTTGCTGTATCTCCTCAATCTTCCTGCCTTCTGCCTCATCTTTCCCAACAAGGCTTCTTCCCAAGCTTTTTTTGGGCTCTTCATTTTCGATATATCTTGATAGTCTATCCTTAGTCAGAGCAGCTTAGGGAGCTGCTCTCCAGCCACGGAGGGACACGGCTGTTTTGGGGAGTGGAGCCCCATTAGGGCTGCAGCTCCTGTCTCTGTACCTGACTCAGTAAATTGTGTCCAATGGATGTGAACTCTGGCCTCCATGTGTTCCTGAACCTTTCCAGATTCAGAGATCTTCCTCACCGAAAATATGTTTTACTCATCTTTGGCTATGATTTGTGGCAATGCAGATCTGTGAAATATGCTGGACTACATGAAGGGAAAATGTTTTCTAAGCACCAGGTTTTTTCCCCTGCAGTCATGGCGGGACTGTGTGAGCCAAGGATGAAGAAAGGGCTTATTAATATTCATCTGTTTAGATCTGTGAAACAATTTTATTTGACAAATTTATTTACCATTACATTGTTTGTCCTAAAAATGACCTACAGAACAGGGTTTCCCCCTCCATATGCAGAATCTTCATGTTTTTTTCTGGCTAATACTTTGGCATTTACTTTGGAAGAAGATTTCAATTAGTGAAGGTCCAAGACAGATCCATGTGGGTCACACAGAGTTGTCAGGGAAAAATACCAAGCTCTTCAAACACAGGGGCATTGTAGACTAGAATAAATCATATGTTGCAAGATGCAAAGTCTCTGCTTGGAATGCAGTAATGACTGTGTGTTCTATAAAAACTGAAAACTCAATGTGAGAAAATGTCCCTATCAAAAATAACATGCACTAGGGTTTATCTTAGTATAAGTCAAAGAAAGCTTAAAAAATAATTTTTATTTTGTTGTTTGTTTGTTTTTTTGGTTTTTTTTGGGGGGGGTGTTGTTTGTTTTTTGTTTGGTTTGGGGTTTGGGTTTCTTTTTTTTTTTTTTTTTGGTCAGAGACAGATGCAGGAATTACAAAGTTTTATTTACTCATGACTTTACAATCTCTTATTCCAGTAAGAGTCATCTGAAAACAAGTGCCCATGTGAGCCTTGTTTTCAGTCTTCCATTTTTCTCAGAAAGAGTCTACAGCTATGTGATGCTTTATATCAAAAAACCTAACAAATATTTTATATAGACCTTTTTTTTTAGCCCTTGTATTTCCCTTGTTACCTTCTGCACTACTATTCTTCATATGTTGCATCAGTACTTACACTAAAATAGGAGCTCTCTGTGGGAAGTGCATTTCTCTCTTCACCTTTGCTTTAACTGCCTTTGGAATACCCTCATGATATAAACTCCATGCATAATCATACAAAAGAAAAAAGGTTAATATCAAGTTAGGTACAATCCAAAGCTTAAAAAGCCCCTCAGGAAATGCCATAATGAAGACTGCCCAAATGGCATCAATATGCACCAGGAAGAGACTAATAATTTTTTCCAAAATGTCTCAGAACTAACTGCTGGGAGCAAGGGAAAGAAACACTTGGGACATACAGGTCCAAAGCAACATTCAGGAGGAGAACATTGTTTAGAGAGACTGTTTGATCCCCTATGGCTTGTTTCCATCTCATTTCTTTTTGCACCTCCTCCTCATGGCTTTCCTCTTATCCTAATGCTTCAAATCTTTGTTCCAGAGAATGAAAGGCTCCAGAAATTCCTGATGGACTTATGAAAAAAAAAGATCAGCAACAGATAAAAACAATGCAGTTATCCCTAATCTTGTTCTTGGAAACATCTTTACCATTTAATCTGAAACATTAAAACAAGAATTTCAGGCTAAGAGCAACATGGAAAACATCAATATAAACAGCTCAAATTTGGCAAAGTTAATTCAAATTAAAATAAAAACCTCTAAAGAGATCTCTTAGAAAATCTTGAATTTAAGAAGGGAGCATTTAACAACTTTGCAAGTAAAAAAAGACTATATATAAAAAACTACAGTATAATACCATAACAAGCATCACAGAAATGTGTTATGAAATTCTTGTGGATGGTATGATCTTTCTAATTGTCCAGACATAGGAAAAAACAGATTAATAATGACAAAAAAAGAAAAGGACAAATCTGATTAAAACCTCAGTAATCCAAAGCAAACTTTGAAAAGCAAAAGAATTCAGGGACTGAGTCAGTTTTTAATTTCTAGGAATAATCTGCATAAGTGAGAATTTAAGTCTAGGAGAAAACAATGCCACAAATTGGCAACACACCAGCTGTGTTTGTTGGCTTAGCAGCCATGAAAAATATACAAGTAGGACTCTCCACCTCCAGTGTTATTTCCATCTAAAAGATGAACATACAACTGCAAACTGTCAGATGCCCAGACAAGTTTCACAGGCAAATCAATTAGAAATGCATCAGGTATAAGCAGAATGCATTTGCAACAAGTTATGTTGTTGTAAAAGTATCTGTCAAAGCTCAATGTTTTCTTGTCTTTCTGTCTGCCACTGTAAGACACATATTAAAAAGTACAGACCCTTAAACCTGCTAGTTACCCCTGCTATTTTTCTGCATTGAGTAAATGTTGCTGTTTCTATGCACTCTTTGACCAGGAAATGAATTTGAAACAAGGGGGGTAAGCTCATCTTGCTGTGCTGTCTGGGCCAGTTTGCCCTGCTCTCACAGATAAGCACTGAATCTCCCAGAATGGGATCTGTAGGTAGAGTCCCTGTTGGATCAGGGAAGAGCCAACACCCCCATTTACCCCACAAATGCCAGTGTCTCTTTCAGACCATGGACGTCCTACAGATCCAGTGGAATATCCTTCCTTCATAAGGGTTCCTGAAAGTCTGGTTTTGTTATGAGTCTCTGGCACTGCAACTCAGAAAATCCAAATCAAATTTCCTCTTACTTAACTCATTATAAGTGCAAAAATCAAAACCATTGTGAAGTCCAATAGGAAGTATTCTTAATTCTAGCCAAATGATAGACTTTCCCCATACCTTATAAAGTATGTGAAGTTCCTTTTTAACAAAATGACTTTTCATCTTAAAAAAAAAAAAAGTCTTGAAGTTATGACTCCTTTAATCACAGTGTTTGGTTTGCAATAAGGTCATAGTATCTTTGTTACAATTCCTGGAGAACCATATGGCTCTGAAATGGAGACTGAAACAGTGTTAGAGTCTGTTTTCACTTATCCCACTCTTAAGTTTCTTTTTATTTAAGTTGCTGCTGGCTTGCTTGGCATGAAACTTCCTACTAACAGTACTCATCACTATTTTCAGCCAAATAGTGAAGGTAGGGCACAGTTAGCAGGCTTGGCATCTAATATTCTATGCTAAAAAGCAGAATTTAGCGAGTAATCTGGGGTATATCTTCCTTTTTTTCTCTCATGTAAGAGCAGACATTAGTCACTTTGTAGGAAAAACTATTCTTGTGCTTAAATTTCAAGGAACTTGCCATTTGGCATATATAATTTTTTGCAGTATGACTTTATATGACCCATTTACATCACACTGCCTCTAGTTTTTCCTCAGCAACCCCTCCTCTCAGACCTCACAGAACAAAATGCATATCCAGGTAACAAAAACAATCCAATTTTTTATGTGTTATACATGAACCAAAGAACATGTGTGTGAGGTTGGACGCCTGTGCTTGCATGGAAATGCAGCAGATTCATGACTAAAATCTTTAAGGAAAAAGAGGTTCAGATAAAAAAACAGAATACATGAAACTGCATGGTCATGATACCTTCGTGTCACTTCTAATACTTTAGATAAGATTGTCTGCAGGGAGATTGTATAATTTTTTTCTGTCAGTACTGGACATGTCAAACTGAGTAATGTAATATTACTCTTAGTATCGGTTTATCTTCTGGCTTTGAACACAGGGCTACTGAGCTGCTTCTCTGGAGTCTGTGAAAGGTGAAAAAGAAACATAGACAGTGTAAACTACCACAATCTCCATATGAGAAGAGGAAAAAAATCAGTGTTGAAAATAATTGCTCAAAATGAATAAATGGTCCCAGATCACAAAACGAAACATCCACCGTTATCATGGTGTTTAGCAAAAAGCCTCTTCACACAATGTAAAATTAAGAGTTTTTATTTTTATGGAGATATAAGAATCCTAACATTTTATTTTGAAAATAAAATCATGCCTTATTATTCTAAAACCGATACTCTTAGTTTCACTGTTTTAAAAACTATGAACTAGATTAAATGCAATTTGCATTTAGTTTTGCAGACCATTGTATCTTAACAAAATAAACTAATTTCTAACATACCAAGCTGTTTCTCCTGGATATGCTGCTGTCAGTTTCCATTTTTCTTGAGTTTTGGGAGAATATTAAAATTTGCAAATATGAAACACAAACGCAAAGAAGACAATTTTTATGGTTTAGAGGAAACACATAACAAAGAATCTGAAAAAAACCCCAAACCCAACACCTGAATCATCGCCAGCTTTGTAGCAAGATTTAATTTTTTTAATAATTAAGTTAAATTTCCAGATAAGTTGAAACTTAGAGTTAAAACAACATTAAACTGCTATTTCAAAATTATTTTCTTATTCTACCATATATCACAATCGGATTAATCTGGATGGCCTAAATTAGCATTTTTTTGCAATATAAATATATATTTTTAAGGAATATCCCAAGCCTTTTTAAAATCCACCTCGACTTGTGTGTGTGTGAAATTGCATGTAATAACAAATAAATAAATAAATAAACCTTTAGGTGTGTTCTGCACAGCTGATGTAAAGAGAATTACTCTATATGAAAGTTATGCCATTGATAGCACAGTTCCTCAGAGTATATATACAGAAGACATTAACAAGAGAGCAGTTGGCAGTGATACTCACTCACATCTTGTACTCACATACAAGATACTCACATAGATCTTGTACTGTTCTGAGAACACCTGGTGCAGCCTCAAAATTCAAGAATTCTTAAATTAGTTAGTGTGAACAAAGGAAAGCTCTGGACTGTGATTTTTTTTTTTTTTTTTTAATGCTTCACTCCGTTACTGAACCTGTCCTGTCACCCCAGGACACCAAGAAATCAAGAGAAAGAAGCTGAGAGAAGCCTGAAATCATCCATACAACCTGACCAAACCTGGGCTAGGATGCCAATTCTGTTTTGCTTGCAGAAGAGAACAGAGTTCTGGTCTGATGATGAGTGCTGTGTATTTTTGCAGCCTATTCTGTGAACAGAACATGTGCTTAGTGGACATCACTGGGGGCCACAAGGTGTGGCCTCTGCTGTCTTAGAGCATCTCTCTGACCTGTTTGTGTACTGCAAATCAGTAAATTTAGTAGGCTGACTCCTCAGACAGCCACTGCAGCTCTTCAGCAATATGGTAAACTTGTGCATCAAATCACAGAAATTCCCTTACCTGCTTGGGGCAAACACCTTACAGGAAGGAGGTATGTTTGCAAAGGACAAAGGAAGTTTCTCATGCTCAGTTTTCTCTTAACTGTGTGGCCTCACTGTGCAACTAAACCTAGAGAGTTCAGAAACTTCATAGCAAAAGCACCTTCCATATTCTTTGGTGTAAGACAGGACTTTTGCAACATTGCAGAAGAACTGCAGGCTGATGCTCTTGAACAAGTGCACACACCATATGAAATCTGTGTATGCCCATTTGCTGTTCACACACAGCACTACTATAAGATTTAACCAGAGCAAATTGGAAAAGCCATTAGGCAATATAAAACCGTGACTGCTGTTTGAAATAGAGCTTCACAAGTCCCTAAAAAAGCACATATAATTATCAGGTAGTAAAAGAGGCTGAAATGCATTTGGTGTTGATAATTTCTTCTGAGACGGTCGATTTATAGAAGTGCTTAAATATGTTTGCTGGAAGGATCCCAAGAGGAGATACCAGTGAAACAGAAGTCTCTCTTCTTTCCATTTTTTTTTCTTATACTCCTCTACTTCCTCAAGAATACTTATTGCCCAGCTTCTAGACCAGATGCATACCTTTTCATTGTAAATATTAAAACCTTGCTAAGAAAATGTGAGTTCTTTACTATACACAAACTCATTTTCCATTATAAAACTGATGAATGTATTAGCTAAGCTTCTTGGCAGATAAATATAATGGGATTACATACATAAAGGTCTTCAATGATCCCTGGTTTAATGAATGGCATCAGATCATTCAGAGGTATTAGATTTTCACTTAATTTAGCAATTCTGATACATAAATTTCTATTGTATCCCCTTCTGTGAATGCTGACAATGGATATAAAAGGTGAATTAGGAGTTCTTCTTTTCAACTATAGCTTTGTGCCTTCCAGAATATTACTTTAAAGAGTGCAAAGTTTGTATCCTGTGCTCTGACCTTTCCTGATGCAAATGGTAATACATATTGCTGTTTCCAACAGAATAATAGATTCCTAGAATATTCAAAGTTGGAAGGGACCCTGTTGCATCCTGGACTTTGGGTTTAGGTCGGGGTTCTGATGTGTCTTAGCAAATCCTGTGTACCCCCATGTATCCCTCGGTTTCCCCCGCCCCCGCAGTACCCGGTTCCCGGACTGGCTCCCATTCCCCCTTTCTCTTCCTGTGGGTCCTTTCCTGCTGTTACCCCTCCCCCGTGACCGGGGCCGCCCCGGATCCCCGGCACCGCCCCTGCCGCCTCCCCATTGGCTCCTGCCTTCCACACCACACCCCCGCAGCCCCGGGACTGCCCCGGGCCCTGGCACCGCCCCTGCCGTGCCCCTATTGGTTCCCCTGGGGCATGCCATGCCCCATGACCGCCTCGGGTCCTGGTGCCATCCCCTACTGCGTCCCTATTGGCTTCCCCAGACCACGTGACACCCCCCCGCTCCTCCCTCCATAAAACTCCCACGAGGCGTGAGCCGGGCGGCCATATTGTCCAACTCAGGAATTGGGAGCGCATCAATAAAATGCTCTCAGCTCCTGCCGCGAGGAATTTGGTCCTTCCTTCTCCCCCTTTATCAAGGTCCCTCGCGTGCAGCGGTAGAAGTGGCTGACCCACCTTCCCGGAGCCACGGAGCCCGGGAGCAGCGGGAGGACCGGGACCAGGGGAGCTGCGGTGCCCCACCAGGCACGGTGGCTGCTCCGGACCCGGGAGAAACACCAGAATGCCGCAGGACCCACAAGGATCATCAAAGTCTAGCTCTTGGTCCTGCACAGGAGACCCCAAAAGTCACATTATGTACCTGAGAGCATTGCTCAAACACTCCTTGAGCTGTGGCAGGTTTGGTGCCATGATCACTTCCCTGGGGAGCCTGGTCCAGTGCCAAACACTCTCTGGTTTAAGCACAGCTTCATGTAATTTCCTCGTGTCCTATCACTGGTCACCAGAGAGAAGAGATCAGTTCCTGCTCCTGCACTTCCCTCATGAGGAAGCTGTAGAGCACAAGGAGATCTCCCCTCAATCCTTTCCAGGCTGAAAAAACCAAGTGACCTCAGCCACTCTGCAAATTACTTCCTCTCATCCCATCACCATGGATGGCCCAGATTAGAAAGGTGTGGAGATGACAACGCTGCAGCTCTGATGTGATCCCCTTGGCATGACTCTGAGCCCCAGTGTCCCTGGGACTGTGAATTTTCTGGCTCTCTGAGCTCTACCCCTAATGGCATCTTGGGGCAGCAGGTAAGGTCCCATTCACCATGGTTTTTCCTGGATTAGAAAAACATGGAGGCATAAATGTGGGTGCCCTGCCATGATTCCCTGGCATGCCTTAAGTGTTCCCTGGCTGAATCCTTGCTAGTAGACATACACAACATGAAATCAAACATAGGGAAAAAATAAGGAAAAATACCAGAAATGCAGAGTGCTTAAGGTTTCAGATCTTGGTCTTGCCATCTGAACCGTGGTTGAAACCATAAAGATATTGGCCTCTGTACTCTTAATTCACTGCACGTCTGAAGATGCTTGAAGCCAACAGCTGGTTTTGTTTTGAGTTTGTTTGGGGTTTTTTGAGATTTTTAAAACAGAAGTTTCTGTTCCACTTCAGCATACTACCTTGTATCCACTTTGTTCAGAATTCCCAAACCAGAAATAAAAAGGGTGCAGAAACAGCATATATTTTTACGGTTTCTACAAAATAATTTGTGAGGGCAGAATGGTGTGGCCAAGCATTCAAAGAAGAGAATGGCAGAACTGGACATTGAATCTGTCTTTCAGTATAATATCCCTACACTTACACAAGTACCTCTGTCTTTCTGCTTTCTCAAAGGTTGACACTCTTACACTTAAGACATTCAGGTCTCTTTCCATATGCCTAACCCTGGTATTCCAAGAATCAGTCTCTTTGCATGTCCTACACACCTCTAACCATGCCCACCATGGTGGAACTGCGTAGAGTGAAGTGTGTTAATAATATCTGCACATGTAGTCAACTGCCCATTTTTATCAAGGTAAAAAGGCAAGAGCAGTTAAGATACACAAAACTGCATGAGTGTAGTCTATACAGGATGTCTCCTCCAGGATGTGAAGTGAATTTAGTGGATTTTTTTCTGCTGGCAACAGCAGTGCTGTAAGGACCAGACAGTCCAGGTCTCCCTGGACTTATCTGTATTTTGTTGGCTACTGTGTGGAGAGTAGCATAACTATAGTTAGTCTGTGTATCCAGCAGCAGCATCTTCCTGATGCCTTTATGGATCACAGACTAGAAGATCTGTGGTCTTTATAAACTCCTGAGCTACATATCCATTTTGGAAATTTTCATTTGCAAGTGGAAAAAAACATATTCTAAAATGAAGGGCCACCGTTCTTGATGTTCTCAGCAGGCCACCCTGTGGAAGTCAACAAACATAGTTGAATAGTCAAGCTTACTATTCCATTTTGTTCCTAGTTTATGTATGAACTGTTCTTATGTATCCCCTTTCCATGGCTCTGCCCTTTCCCCAGAAGGACAACTACAGAACTGCTTTCCAAAAACTGTAACAATGTACAAACAAGTCTCCACAGCACAAGGTGTACTTCCAAGGCATATCTTCCTACACCCTCATTTCAGGTCTGGCTCCTTTGGGCTGACAACCATGAACTTCAATTGGCCACCCAAATCCATTTTGTTTTGTCTGGTGCATCCCTCTAACACCACCACTTTGCGAAACAACACACTTAAAAACTCAAACTTATACTTGTTACTGTTTTTTTTCTGACACGGTAGACCCTTCCACTGTCACTAGTCAACAGAAAGATATGATATTTCTTAAAAGCCTTTTTTTTTATACAAGCCTTTTGTCCAAAAAAATTGTTTGAATTCATGTTCTATATACTTTTTTCTGAAACTTCTCTCTGGGCCACCCACTGCCCTCTAGACAGTGGCACCTATCCAATAACATGCTGTGAAAACTTTACAAGCTCTGGCTTTTCCTCATCTATAGCCTCCCAGATACTATTCTTTCACCCACTAAAGCCTTTGGCAAAACTCCATATGGCTTCAATGGAAGCAGAATCATGTTGCTGATGGATAAATGCACTTCTTCCATCAGATCCCCACAACAGATATAGAGTTGGTATGGGCCTTTTATTTTTCTCTATTGTATCATAAGAATACTGCAAAAGTATCATAAATGTATAATGCTGTACGTGCTTCTAACACTATTTTCTGAATCTTACACAAAGTACTTGGCTTCTTCCATTTTACTTCTTTTGATTTCAGGTTCACCTGAAAGATACCACTTGCAGAATTAAAAAGGACTTACTATCTTGGCCAAATGAAAAAGTACATTCCTGATATGGCATCCAGCTGAGAATTTGAATAGGAAGCAATATACTCCAAAGGCATTCTGTGTCTTCCTCCAACCCATCATCCCACCAGTTTTCTGTTCTCTCAACACTCTCAGACTAAGCAGTTCCTTTACAGGATTAGCTTACTCCAAGATGTTTTATTACCTTAACCATTTGTTTGTAATGGTGCTTGCTGAATGCAACCTTATGAAGGCATGGATGAAGAGAAAGGAAAAGGTTTGAATGCAATAAGCTGGCCTGAATGTCAGCCTAGAATGTGTGGTGAATTTTTCTATGAATTACAGATTTATGAAGTGTCTCTGCATCCTTCTCTCTCAGTGCACTGCTTGGTTACTTTCGTTCACCTAGTTCTGCGTTATTAATGTCAGGTGCTGACCTGCCCACCAGAACTACTCTGCTGTAGCAGGGCCTCTCCAGTACACAGCCCTTTTCTGCAATTTCTACCTCATCCTGCTGCCACAGCAGATATTCCTGAGGAGACCGAACATAGCACTCCTTGCAGGAAAGACATTTTTTTTGTTATGACTGACAAACTTTGCTGAAAAGGGTAATAAAACAAGTCATATAGGCTTAACACTGGATATAAGCAAAACAGCCATCAAAGTGGGCATAAGCCATGATAGTTAAGACTTGTGCTGTAAGCGTCCACCAGACAGAGAGACTTGGGATCTTGGAGATCTCTCTCCTCTCCTGTTATAGAGCTGGCCAGATAAACAGGGGAAGCTTGACTGCTGTGGTATGCCTTTAATCACACCAAAGTGCATTTATTATGGAGACAAAAATCAAGTTTGCTTGCTAAAATGTCATTATAGAAAACCTAAAATATGATGGAAGGTAGACTGACATTGTTGTAGTCTTACTTAATCATACATAATTGCTTCATTTACCAATGAATTCCAACAATACATGCTATGATGTCAAATGTGCCCAAGATTATATAACCAATATTTATGAATTTGCAGTGCTGAGTAATTCTCACAGTTGGTTTTTATTAGCAACAGATCAGTCTGTTCTCTACCCATTTTCATCTTGGGCCAAAACTGTTTTCATTTATTGCATGTCCGAAGGAAGTGGCAATCTTCATTTAGTCAGTCAAACAAGATATCATTACCATTCACTGCACATCTGCAACACTCAAGTATTGCTACATAGAGAAGAACGTGCTTTTTTATATATTGTCATAAGTCAAAGAGAAATAAAAGTGCTTGTGTTTTATTATCTTTAATATAATTATTGTCTTATAAGGCTTTTATCTTGCAAAATAATCTCTATAAGGCATTGTTTGGGTTTTGGAAATAAGACCTGCAAACCTGATCTGGAGCATAAAGCCCAGAACTAAACGACTGCCAAATTAAAACAAACAAAGAAACAAATAAACTCCAAGGTTTTACAAAAGTCCTTTTACAAAAGATTTTACAAAAATTCCAGTTGTGGTAAACATTTTGTTTCTGGCATCCATTTTGGTACAATACCCCATGGGAATGCTAGCAAACAGAATTAGGGACCCTAGAGATTTTATACACAAGAGCTCACTAGTGGCTAACAAAGAATCCAAGAAAACTCATGTCTTTGTGACCCAGGTTAGTTTCACAGATCGCAAACTTAGCATCTCTAATAACTAAGCTTACCAAAACTTGTGCTGGGATAACTGCCAGAGACATACCATTGCATCACAAGAGTAGTAAAATCATACACGTGTCTCTGGCAGTCCCACAATCTCTCTACGACACTGTGCAGATCTCAGACCTGAGTTTCTTTTCTTGTTAATGCAAGAACAAACTGCCGCGGGTTTACCAATATCTCCTACACATTTTGCACTCCTACACATTAACAGATCAAGGCCTTTAAAAGAAAAATCTTACCATAATTCTTCTTTGCTTTTTCCATTGCACTTTGCTAGTCCCACCGGAGACCCAGAAAGAATCTTACCCTGAAATCATAACAGGAATAAACACAATTGGCCTTTATCAGTATTTCTCCCTATCAGGATTTTTCCTATAAGGGCAGATCTTCTTTCATATGTTCTTTGACATCCAAGCAAAACTTCTAGCTGCTTTAAGCAGCCCAGGACCTCACCCTTGTTTTTGGAGAGAGTACCAGTGCTGCTGAGAAGCTACAAAGAAGGTCTAAACAACAAATACAAAAGAGAGAGAGAGAAAGAGTAGCTTGAGAAAACATGTGCTATAGCATTTGAAACCAGAAGTATTTTCTCATGACAGAAGGCACCAGCCACACTGTGGCACTCAAGCAATATCAATAGCAGTGCCAAAGGATATGGGATAATGAAGAACAGGAATTTGGGGGTTTTTGTGCTGCAAAATGAGGTAAGAGTTTCCAAAACAAATGTTTCGAAGGCAGAAATGACCATGCAAACCACTGATAACTCTGCATGCTGAGTGATAAATAACCATCTGAGAATTTTCTCTGCAGTGTTTATTTCTCTACAAGATTTTTTATATTATAACCAAAACCTAAATTCAGATACTTAAAATTTCCTTTAGAACTAGATAACTGACTCCACAATACTGCACTCAGAGTGCCTTAGGAACAGTTATTAATTAAGCGCAACATTAAGTGCCCTCACAGACTCCAGGGGAATCAGGAATGGAAAAGTAATTTTGACTTCAGTCCTTTGAGTCCCTCTTCAAGCTATTTTTTGTTTGTTTAACCTCCAGAAAGACAGAAATGATGGCAGAGATTGTTATTCAAGAAAAAGGCAAACATCCTGAACAGTGCAGCAGTTAGTATAGTGAAATCCCACCGTTGTATTTGCATATTTCTAAAGCATTTTACAGCAAGGCTGCTATCTATGAAATACAAAGAGTGATTTTACACAGTCACAACTATGTAAAGAACATTTTGCTCATACAAATATCACTCCATTAGATCAAAAAGGGCAAATGAATGAAGGGAAAGAAACAGCTGAGCATCGTATGAGGAGATGCAAAACGGCTGGACCACACTACTAAAAACATAAAGTCATTTCAATAGGACTACGTCCTATCAACCTCTAAACCTCTTCCAGACACAATCAATAACATTGTAAACCAAAAAAGTGAAAATCACAAACCACACTCCTTGCAGTATTTTGATACTCAAGAAGTTAATGACAAACTGTTTAATGTAAAATGGTGCCCCCATTAATGATGTTGATGTGACTTAAATAACTCATAGAGTAAAATGAAGGGCTCTGAGGAGAACTAAGAAATAGATATTAGCACTCAGGAAAACATGAGAGAAGTATGAATACTAGCTAGCCCTGGAATGCTAAGAAATTGGATCCTCAGTTACAGTAGTTTGCAAAGTAACTGCAACACCTCATTAGAGAGGTGTGTGAGAAAGGAAATCAGAGCCAACAAAGGACCTAAGTTTATAAACAGTGAGTAAAGAAGCAATGGTGATGGTTTCCAGCATGATTTAATCATCCTGCACAAATGAGGCCAAACATTGGTCCTTGTTCAGATGTATTCACAAAGGACCACAAATTCAACTAAATTAGCATTTTTTGTTGGTTCACAGGTTGTAGAGACCTTCCATGCCATGAATCAGGTTAGGCAAACTAAGTATGACCTGTAATCTAGTCACAGCAAATTTGGAACAGCTACTGTTTTATATTTTCATTCCTCCTACTATGATGGCTGCCCAAGTGGCATGGTTTCCTCTTACTGCTTTCACAGATAACACCCCTTCCAAAAAAATGTATGAAAGTGGAATCTGAATACTTCTGGTGAGAACTTTGATACACATGTATGTTTAGAATTTGTGATGTTGCTCAGCACTCTCCACACTGAATTCCTTGGTTTGTACAAATAGTGTTGGAATACTAATAGAGGGCATCATGACCTCTGTGTAAAACTGTGTTTTGTTTAAACATAGATTAAAATAATTTCATCTGCCTGTTTCTGCTTCTAATGGATTTTGGTTCAACTGGAATTAGTAGGAACAACCAAATTAGAACTCTTCCTACCAAAATATATAAATGTCCTCTAATCTGTCTTTTCCAAATTCTTCTGTGATGAGCTTTAATCTCTCAGGAAATAAAAGCCTACACAAAAATGTCACCAAAACAGATTTATGAGCAGAGTTGCTATTGTTCACCTTTTTACTTTGTTAACAAAATGACCCCATGCCAGCAAAACATGGTGGACTTCAGCATCATATAAAATAACTTCACTTTTTAAGACATTGTCTGCTTAATTTCACTTTAACTACTTAGTAATAAAATACCTAGAAAGAAGGAGAAATAGATACTTTTAAAATATACTACCATGTTCTATAATCATGATATAAAACATTAATAGGAATGATACTACATATTACATAGTATAGTGTGTATTTTTTCGCAGAGGAAAAAGAAATAATAAGTTAGATAGACACAGAAAATTTTATGGGAATGATGGGCTTCTATAAACAACACAAAATCAAGTATTAGCTCTCTGTACATAGCTGTGAAATTACTACTGAATGCTGTTGCTTGGTGTATCTTCTTCCATTCAAAATATAAAAATCAAGCCAGTAGAAATGAGCAAATAATTGCTTTTTGTTTGACAGAAAATTCTTAAAATATTAGACTGAACCAATTCTTGTTTGCTTTTCTCACTTTTGAGGAAAACTGGGGAAAACAAGCATTTTCCTGCAGACTCAGGATTTGATTTGAGCATTACCAGAACATTACATTCTGCAACAGTTGTACAAAAAGCGAAGAAAAAGCCAAAGGGAGAATACTCCTTTTTTAATCTCAATACTCCTTTTTTATCTCCCAGTGCCAAAACCTCCTCACTTACTTTGCCCACATTCCTCAAGTGTAGTCATTCATCTCCACTTATCTGTTCTCTTCAAATGCCAAAATGTTAATTTGACTTACAAAACTCCCATCATTTATTCACATTGGTCAGGAATAGATAATTCAATTTGGATCAGATTTTTTAAATATTCAACTACTGAACCAAAAATCAGTTGTTAGCACAATACTCAGCAGAGGAAATATGGGCTAAAGTTAGTACTTTTATTTGATGGAAGACTTGACTTGGTGAGAGCTTACATTGAGAAGATGTATGTACTACAAACGCATACACACTATATCTGGTGAAGAATGGAAATACCATCTAAAAAGAATAACAAAATATTTCCATTTTCAACTCTGAAGTTATACACTTGAATCTTAATCTAAGAGAAATGTTTCCCATTTAGACAAGAGAAAGCTTTTGGATTGATAAGGACAAAAGCTAGTTTCCTAAGTGACCAAAGCTGAACTCATAGCTGTACTATTCAAAGTCTATATTTTCTTTAATTGTGATTTTATAATCTCACAGGTTATAAATCAAAATGCATTTGGCAGTCTGGCAGTCTGGCTTTATGTAGGTTGAGTTTGCTGGCATGCTCTATTTGACTCAGGAGTTAAGATAATTTGTAACAAAGCTCCCAGTTGGAACAATTTTCCTTCATTATCAAATCAGAGCATGTTTTTAAGAATCTGCTTACCAGGTTTAAAAGGTCAGCTGACTTGACTTCCCTTATTACTGTCTCCTCTAGAGTTCAGATTTTGTTCACACTTCTGGCATGAGTATTAGCAGGATATGATGTAAAGGTTTCACTCCTATGAACTTACAGAGTCTCTGGAAAGAGCAAAAAACTCTCATATCTTAAGACTGGAAACTAGCTCAAAGACAGAAAATGAAATGCTGAAATATGCTATATCAAAGGATGTAAAGCTAAACCTGAGCTTTGCAGCTTTGATACCCTTTTTGCACCAGTGTGTCCCGTACCCTGTAATGCCACTTTTTATCAACATTCTGTTATCAAAACTCCATTCAATTTTTTTGTCAGCACAGGCATATTTTCAAGTGTCTGGGTACTATTCTGCCCATGCCCCCCCAAATGAACTTCAGATTTCTGGCACCATCCAGATTTCTGCAACCTACTCAATGAAAACAACCCATGTTCCATTCTTATCTTAGTCAAAAAGTAAGAAGATGCCTGACCCTATTTCTCTCTAAGCTATTTGTTTTTCTGTCTAGAGCTCTTTTTCTCCAGGGAAAACTTTCTTCTGGCACTGCTTCACTTTCTCCAGCTTCATGCCAATATAAAGTTAAATACTGGGTTCAACTCCCTGTAACCGCTGTCATAAAAGTCCAGGAGAAAGCTCCTGCCCATGTTCAGCCTATTTCCTCCTGGGGAAATATCCATTTGCCTTGGGGCACTTGTCTTCCAAGCACAGGCAGTCTGATGTCTCCAGGCAGTCTCATCCTGTAATTAGCCAGTACTTCTGAGGGCTTTCTCACTGCAGTGGTCCTCTCCCTGGCTAACATTTGTTATGATAAACAACTGAGAGAATTAAAAAAAAAAAAAAAAGACAAGGTCTTATCAAAAGAAAGGGGGGGATCTTATCAAAATGTGTAAACAGTGGAGGAGGGGAGTAAAAAAGATGAAGCCAGAGTCTTCTCAGCGGGTTGCACGGACAGAATAAGAGGCAATGGGCACAAAGTGAAATACAGAAAGCTCCATTTAAATGGAAGAAAAATATTTTCTTTTGCTTTAAGGCTGGGCAGACATTGGAAAAGATGCCCAGAGAGGTTGTGGAGTTTTCATCCTTGAGTAAACCCAACTGGATAGGGTTCTAAGCAGCCTGCTTTGAACACACAGACTGAATTAGAGACTCCAGAGAGCTCTGTGTCACTCTGGGATTCAGTGGCAAAGATGTGTAGGACTGAATGCAGGTGCACAGAAGAAAAGATGAGTTCCAGAATAAGAATAAATGAAAATACAGATTTAAATTATGCAGGGTGGAGGATAAAATTACACTTTAGGAAGCTGGAGTGAGAAACAGGCAGTATAGAGGAAAGAATGAAGAGAAGCATGGTAGGACATCCTACCAGGCAAATCTAGAAGCTCAAGGTACTAATACTTATTTAAACATCTAAGCCAGCATTCTTGCTAAACAGGCATCTTGACCTGGTGGGACTGTAAATCTTTGCTTGGGCATTTCTCAGCCTAACAATCAGTGGGTGACAACCCAAACATTGGTTAAGTAGATGCTAAGAAACACATTGAACTAATTTATTAGTGTGAAATGTCTGTAAACACAGAAGGAATGCTAAATTGCTAAAAGTGACCCTTCCCTCTCAAGCTCCTTCTTGAAGTATTTATTATTAATTAACCTCTATTTTTCTGATTCCCGCATTGTGCTACTGGAGGTTTGTTGAAGTTTTGAAGTTCTAACACAGAGCTCCCATTAGCCATCACCAATCAAACCTTCACCAACTTCCCTTCCCTCCCCAGCAGTTTGTGAAATCCCCAGTTTGTGAAAGTCAGGGCAGTCCAGGAAAAGGGTGGTATGTAAACAAATGAGGAACATGTGTTTCCAAATGGAAAAGGGGATAGTGCAGACAGTGAAATTAGAGCAGCAAGGCCTGAGTTAGCAGCTGTGGTAACAGAGGAGTGGGAGGGTTTCCAAGGCATTAGAGGGAGCTGACAAGGGAGCAAGAGGTAAAACTCAGGTACTAGATGATCACTGTATTTCCCAGATCCATGCCGGCCTGGATTTTTATTTTTTTTCTCTTTGATGCAGCTAATATGGTGTTTTCTGTCCTCTAGCGGGTATTTGTTTAACTTAAAAAGCAGTCATATGGGAACAATTTCCACTCTGTTCCCAATCAGCAGGACCATAATGGCAGGTGGTTGCAACAATAGGCTCAGAAGCATGGAAAGAATCAAAGGCAGCACCTGCCTGGGTGAAATATTGTTTCTACTTTTTCATTTCCATTCATATTGAATGTGTTTTTTAAGGGCACACTCATAGTGAATATGCTTTAGTAATTAAAAAACAGTCAGTCTAAAGCATAATTAATAGGTTTCTGAGGGGCTAGTATCAGTATATCCCTCTAAACCTCACTTAGAAGGAAACTGAATAGGTGCACTGAAAGAAAAGCATGCAGCATATTACTTTCTGCTTATGTACCCTTTTAGCAATATAGATGGTCCTAAAGAAGTGCTTACTCAGTGTCTGAGTACAGTATCTACAGCATACAAACTTACAGTCTGGTTTCTACTTAGACAACATTCAGATAACTTCTATACAACATAAAAGAGCAAGACTGGCTTCATAGCATTTTTCCTCTCAGTATCAGAGACCTCTTGGAGGGAGGGCAATGTCACAATCCCGCTTTAAAGGAAGAAAAAATAAGGCAGATAAAAGCTGAGTATTGATGCTAAAATCAAAGATCAAGCCAGGGTTAGAGTAAGCAGCAGGACTCAGATCTCCTGACTCCCAGGCTGCACCCTCCCACATTTCATTTGTCAGCTTAAATTTGTGAACTTCCCTACATATGTTGCCAGGAACCACTCAGTGTTTGTAAGCTTTTAATGGGTTAATTAGCACCAAAGCATTTTTTCTTCTGTGGTCTAGACATAGAAATATCCAGATTTTGTTTCCCTTGAAAGGCAGCCCATCCTGGAATATGCACTCGATCATCCATTTCTATGTTTTTCTAGGGCCAGATGAGGCTAAACATGATTTGAAGATTTTTTTCCCTTTCATTTCTTTAATGTTTCTTGTCCTTTCTTTCACTGACTACCAGCTTGTTTGTTTTGTTTTGAGGATGATGCCAACTGTAAAATAAAAAATGCAATTTCCAAGGTAGAGAAATTAGAGGATGATGGATTAGCTGTTGCCAAGAAAAAGTAATAATTCCTGGACCTAACAAATAAGTCTGAAAATAAAGAAGGGATTATTAAATGTTACATAATTTCAATAGGACAAAAGCAGAGAGAACTTTCAAGAGACTGCCCTATTTTAAATTTTTTTTAACACTCTGGAGACTATGGACCATATTGTTCATTTAGGCATGCAGCTGTAAGTATGTGGTTCTTCCTACTCCAGCTTAATTACCCCAGATATCTCTGGTGTACCGAAACACAATCTCCCTCTTACCAATCTCTCCCATGTGTACATGCTTGCAGGCAAATACTGTGTTGTATGTGTGGACCTCAGCCAGGCACCATGGAATCAGGTTTGAATTTTCCCAGAGGGCAGGACCTTCCTGTTTGTGGGGTTTTGCCTCCAAATTTAGTGGTCCAAATCCACATACTTCAAAATGTGTTTAAGTACCAACTCTAATCTAGTTGTCACTATCATTCTATTTATATCTCTTTTTTTTTTTTTATTTTAAATTGGAAATACAAATTTTAAGCACATTCTTGAAGTAGTTTTGCTGGTAGCAGCCAGTTTGAAAAAAACGTGTCACTGGCAGTCATTTGTGATTAGCTGTGCAAATCTTTCCTTGTGTTCCCATTAGATAAAATGTTCCAGTCTGTATTCTAAACTGTGTATGCCACACCACACAACTTCATGTTCTCTTCTTCCTACATTGCATGTCACCACCTGCTATAGACTGATGTACTCCACCAGTTTCATTTCTTTTAGTCACAGACACACTGTCAAATACCTCCTACCTGTCGTTTCACTGGCACACAGGAAAGCACCAGCCAGGAGAGTGTCAGAGGTGCTTGACCGAGACAATGGCACAGAGCAGGGGTGTGTTTGAGTTTGTTTATTTTTTAAAATCAGCTATGCACTCGTCGTTAATAAATCCAGACCACAAACTGAGGTCTGGATTTATTAATACAATTTTGTCTGTTTATGTCAAACCTGGATAAAATAAACACTGCCAGAAACAAATTACTTTCATGTACTACAATATGAATGTACAGTATTAAGACTCCCTATGGACACAAAGGCCTTGGGAACTTCATTCATATTTATTGGAGATAAATACCTATTGTCTTCCTATCAACATCAAGTTTATGAATGCTGTCATATAATAGTGACATTTAAATCCTTAAAAGGTCTTGAATGGTAAAGCTTCAATGGTAAAGCAAGTATCAATATGATAAATTATTATTTATGAAATTATTATTTCTTAAAATGAAAACCTACTATTTTGCCACTAAAATAGTAAGATAAATGTTTGGAAATGTAGATAATTTTAGCTTCAATGATCTGCCAAGGCTTAATTCCAGTTCTTTGCTAGTGTTACTGCCACGACTACAGTGGTGTGAAGCTATAGCAATGAAGTGCCAAATGAAAACCAAAAAGCCAAAGGAGTTACCCAGCAATGAAAAACATTTAACTTTATGGTTCTGCATCCCAGTCTCATTTGTAAAGACAACCCCCAACTACTTCCCTTATGATTCCTTTCTAGTCAGACTCCCAGTCCATCCTATTAAAAACTAAATAACTAAAAATGTAATGGTCAAAGACCACATAGAAATTAGAAGTATTTTAGATAACATTTTGCATATCTTTGACTGTTGTCAGGGTGATCCATATGTAAGCCAGGAAACCTGGACACTAAATTAGGTTTTCAGCTGGATTGATCTTGGTTTCACATGTTTTTGTACCTCCCTGTCATATTTTTCCCTCCTATCTTTTATTTACTGAGATTGCATTTCCATGGCAAGAACACACCACACTTAGCATACTGGGCTCCAGTCTCATTTGTGAGCATTGGCTGCTGGATTGGTAAGACCTAAATTAGGGCTTCACTTGCAGGTTCACTTTCCTACCCTATTTGAGCTGGTGTGGATGAGCAAGAGACACGGTCAGGCAAGGGCATAACTACAACACACCTTAGACAGAACTGAGGGCAAGGCCCTCTGCTTAGGAGCAGCTCCTGAGAAAAGCAGCCAAGAGCTCACCAGAACTTCTCTTGGATTCAAGGCCAGCTGTAGACACTACACAAGCAAAGGGGAGAGGAGAGGAGAGGAGAGGAGAGGAGAGGAGAGGAGAGGAGAGGAGAGGAGAGGAGAGGAGAGGAGAGGAGAGGAGAGGAGAGGAGAGGAGAGGAGAGGAGAGGAGAGGAGAGGAGAGGAGAGGAGAGGAGAGGAGAGGAGAGGAGAGGAGAGGAGAGGAGAGGAGAGGAGAGGAGAGGAGAGGAGAGGAGAGGAGAGGAGAGGAGAGGAGAGGAGAGGAGAGGAGAGGAGAGGAGAGGAGATGTTCTTCAGAAAAATATGCCTTTGGCCAAATACTAAGCATGGAAGACTTTGGCCCAAAAGACCAATATTTTATGAGGTTAATGTATTATCATGGAAATTACTTGATAACCAACGGTAAGATAGATAATAGTGATGCCTGTGTCACAGGTGGGATTGGGAACACCATCTGTCTGCTTCCCATATTCCCATGATAAGATCTTTCTTTTCCTTGCTTTATAATATTGAACTCAGACAGTTTAGGCTGAAATTTTCCATGTCAGGTGTCTGCCCAAAGCTGATTATTTTGGAAAACTCAGTTCAACCATTTCTAAAAATAAGACTAGAGGAAAATATGTTGGTTCTGACTATGTCTAAAAAGCTGTGGCAAACTTTTTGTTGAAAAGCCCTAGAACTACAGTGCTTTTAGGCACAGGTGTACCATTTTCTGGGGTGATGAGGCTGAAAGCAGGGGAAAAGCTTTGTGTCAGTGACATAATTTCTGTTGTTCCACTCAGTGCTGGGCACATATAGTCAAGTTATAAGCCTCTTAGAGAAAACATTTTGCATGGACTCTGAAAAGGCCTACTTGTATGTAACAGTTTAATATTCCTAAGTTATACCTCTGCTCAGACCATTTTGCACCTTAAGGTTGGACAAAAGAAACACTGTAAGTAGGGCCTATGACAGGAGATGGGAGTAAATAGGGAGATGAACAAGGAAATAAGCGTGAATTATATTAAGATATAGAAGTAGTATGAAGGAATTATCTGACTAGTCAAGGTGACAGAAAGAAGGAAAGAGCATCTAAAAAAAAACAAAATTATGAGTTCCTGTACCAGAAGATGGGTGCTAGGTTTGGAGTCCTGGGGAATGACTTCAAGGAATTAATTAGGAGGGAAATGAACCCTGCAGATCTGTCCCTATGCATAGGCAAAATACTTAGAAGAGCAAAGTCTATTTTCTTGCTGCATATTTTGGCCATGCTAAAGCCCTGAGAGGCTGACAGGCTTCTGAGGATGATAGGGGAGGAGATGGGATATGCAGGGCAGCATGTGCTTCTGCTAAATCTCTTCTGTCCCAGTTTTTGCAGGAACAGGATCTCCCGCTCTTTAGCAGTCGCTTTGGCAATTTGACATGGGTCACACCTCTTCTTCCCAGGCCAGCCCTGAAAAGCCCTGACATTATCCATAGCATGGCAACAGGCACTCTCCTCTCCTCTCCTCTCCTCTCCTCTCCTCTCCTCTCCTCTCCTCTCCTCTCCTCTCCTCTCCTCTCCTCTCCTCTCCTCTCCTCTCCTCTCCTCTCCTCTCCTCTCCTCTCCTCTCCTCTCCATTTGGGGAAAATGAAACAAATTAAAAAATCTATTGAGACACTTCTGAGATATGTGTGTGAGAAACACAATATGTATTGGATGCAATACATATCAATACAATACAAGATATATTGAACATTTTGACCATTGTTACAAAGCTTTTCCAGGTCAGCTGTTCCGGGATGGCTAAACAACAAAACATAAAACTTGGCATTTGAGTAGCCTGTAATGAGTAGTGCTTGTCTGGATAAACTGGGAGGAGGAGGAAAGAGGAGAAAGATCACCACATATGGCTTGTCCTACCAAAACCTTGAAGACCAACATGAGGGAGTTTTCTGCAGTTTCTGAACTTCATATTTTGTGTGTGAACCCACTGTTGCCTCCCCTTTGCCACTAAGTGAAAATGAATTCACACCCTGGGTCACTCTTCTGAGCCCCAACTGAATTTCCACTGTTTAACAAACTCCTGGCGCCTGCATTCATACATTGGTGATGATTACAAATTAATTACCACAGGTTGCTATCTCTGGTATTTAAATCTAGAGGACAGGCTTACCAGACTCTCCTCCAATCAATCACTAAGATTTTTTGCTAACAAACCAGTGCCTCACTCTCTGCTTGGCATGTTGGCTGTGACCACTGTGAGACCATAGCCATTCATTCAAACTGCTGTCATTATCTTAACTTTCTAGCTACTTGTTGGTACCTTAGACCAATGTTACTATTTTTCCTTTAAATCTCACCCAAGCCTTCTTTAGAAGTGCCCACTTTACATAAATTAAAACCAAGTCTTATCAAATCTCTACTTTTACCCCCTTCAGGCTGGCACCCCTTGTTGCCACTATTTCAGACATGATCTGGTGCCATTTTGTAGCAGGAAATTTGGATTAATAAAACTGTTATATTGTTTCATCTCCAGTAAGAAAAAAAAATTGATAACTCAATGCCATTTCTCTCAGTTCTGTGAAAAAAAAAAACATGTTCCCTGTATCTTCAGTGTTTTCCTTCCATTCTTAACTAACAGATATTGTCTAATAGATTGCTTTTGTTCAATCTAGAAGACATTTTGAGGCAGGATACAAAATCTTGAATGCAATCACACAGCACATACAGAACAACCAGAGGATCAGGCATGGGCTTAGGAAAGGCAGGTCCTGCTCAACAAACCTAATCTCCTTCTATGACCACATGACCCACCTGTAGGTGAGTGAATGAGGGAAAGGCTGTGGATGTTGTCTAGCTGGACTTCAGCAAACCCTTTGATAGTGTCTCCCACAGTGTTCTCCTGGAAAAGCCAGATGTCCACAGCTTGGGGAGATGCATCCTTCTCTGGGTTAAGAACTGGCCAGAAGGTTGAACCCAGAGGATCATGGGGAATGTTCTGTATCCAGCTGGTGTCCAGTCACTAGTGCTGTCCCCCAGGGATCAGTGCTGGGGCCAGTCCTGTTCAATATCTTTATTGATGATCTGGACATAGGGACCAAGTGTACCCTCAGTAAGTTCATGGACAGCACTAAGTTGGGTGGAGTGTTGATCTTCAGGAGGGTAGGAATGCTCTGCAGAGGGATTCGGACAGGCTGGATTGATGGGATAAGGCCTATTGCATGAAGTTCAATAAGATTAAGTGCCAGGTCCTGCACTGGGGTCACAACAACCCCATGCTATGGACTGGGAGAAGAAAATGGCTCATTGGAAAAATAACCTGGGGTGCTGGTCAGCACTGGCTGAACATGAACCAGCATGTGCCTAGGTGGCCAAGAAGGCCAATGGCATCCAGGTTTGTATCAAAAATACACACACAGTGTGTCCAGCAGTACCAGGGTAGTGAGTATCCCCCTGTACTTGGCATTGGTGAGCCACACTTCAAATTGTGTGTTCAGTTCTGGGCCCCTCACAAGAAGAAAGACACTGAACATTTTGAACATTCTGAACAACAGAAGAAAGATTCTGGACATTTGTCCAGAGAATGGCAAAGCTGGTGAAGGATCTAGAGGGTAAGTCCTGTGAGGAGTGGCTGAGAGAGCTGGGGGTTGGTCAGCCTGAAGAAAAGGTGGCTCAAGGGGGACCTTATTTCTCTCTACAACTACCTGAAAGGAGGGTGTAGCCAGGTGGGTGTCAGTCTCTTCTCATAGGTAACGAGGGACAGGACAAGAAGACAGAGCCTCAAGCTGTGCCAGGGGAGGTTCAGGTTGGACATCAGGAAGAATTTCTTCATGGAAGGGGTTGTCATGCATCAGAATGGGCTGCCCAGGAAAGTGATTAAGTCACCATCTCTGGAGGTATTCAAGAAATGACAAGGCGTGACACTTAGTGACATGGTCTAGTTGACAAGGTGGTGATCAGTTAAAGGCTGGACTCAATGATCTTGGAGGTCTTTTCCAGCCTTAATGATTCTATGACTATATGACAATCCAGTGGAAGAGGACCAGGCTATATTCACAGTTTCTACATCACACAGCAGATGAAACAACAATCATTAATGTGTGAGGGTGCATGTGCGGTTAAACAATTACCCTCCCCTGGAAGGCAAGGTTCTAGGCTGCAGAAATGGGACAAATTTGTGATAAGCCACAGACATTTGTCTGTACTCTGTGTATGACAATAATGCCATACCACATCAAACCACTTTGCATTCCCTGGGCTCTCCAAGTTTTCTGTGTTGCTTTTTGTACATATACATTACAGTACTGGGTGAATTTATCATAGATACCTGTAGTCACTTATGTATTGCCGAGCCTGCCTTCCCCAACCCCTCCTCCTACAATGCATGTAGGCTTGGCTGATTGTACAGGCTTCCTCTGTAGTCAAGGAAAGGGACACAAGATACCTCAGGGAAACTCACCAGTTTCCAGTATAGATTGCAGAGGTAATTAGAATAATTGCCTTCTGGAACTGTTTATCTGCTGACCCCATGAAAAGACTACACATGGAGCCAGACTAATAGTCTATACTGTAAGACATTTCATATTAGCTGAAATAAATATTCCCCAGCATGTTGGCATACACACACTACAGGAACACCATAGAAACCTTATTAACCCAATTTCACTTAAATCCTGTATCCCTGATGGTCAGAATACATCCAGCTTTCTAATACATCCTGAAAGACAACCATTGGCCAATGATTTCTTTTTCCAGGAACATCCTTACTCTAGCTTAGAGTGGAATCAGACTAACACTGCAAGCAGTAAGTGGCATAAATATTTGTTTTGGCTCCTAAATATGAAATTTAGCTCATTCAGCATTCAGGGTGTTGGCAGGAGTAATGGTATAGTGAAAGCTTTGATTTTTAGAGTGTCTGCTCCACCTGACACAATGGAAAATATAAGGCTTTTCCTTGTACCTATGAGCTTTGAGCAAGAACATTGCAAAGTTCAGTAATGATTTAACAGAATCTGAGCTGTGAATATATGTACATTTGAAATAAATGAGGTTGATAAAAAGCACTACCGAGTAAGTATAATCAATTGCTTTTGTATGAAAAAATATATTGTCAATGACAGGATAGTACTTACATGTCTGTGTGTCTGCCAGCATTATTCTCAAATTCATCAAGGCTTCTGCTGAAGATATGGTTTCACTAAGTATTTCTTTCTTACATCTTATCTGGCAAGTACCAAAATAATATGAATACTCCCTACAAGACAAGTTCCCAGATTATAGTTGAATAATTCAGACACAAGGAGAAGATTCTGTCATGGTCACAGAGCCAGCAGTACAAGTCAGGTGCTCTCAACTGCATGGCTGGGCCTCTTCAGAGAGCTCTCTCCCCTTCCTTGCAGTGTTCAATGCCATCAATGCCATTCATATGCTTGGTTCAAAATCTCATGGTATTTTTTTCTCTGCCTCTATCATGCCTCACTACCTACTCTACATGGCCCCTTCATCACCTTCACTTTGTCTTTTGGACCTTTCCTGGAGCTTCACTGCAACTTTGCTCTCCCCTTCTTACACAGACAGAGCTACCTGTGGCCTTTGTGGTCCTGAGCAGGTGGAGAACTCCCTTCCTCAGGTTGTTTCCAGATCACTGCAGAGGGCTTAAATTTTATCATTGTGCTCAGGCTCAGCCACAGAAGGTCTTAAGCTATTTGGGAATACCACCAGTCACAAACCTGTGCCCTTGCAAACTGTGAAGGCCTCAGAGATTTCTTTTCCTTTGATGAGTTTCTTCCTGTCTTTTATGACATATAGACCATTCCTTACAATGACAAAGATATTTTTTCAAATGTTTCCCTTTGAAAAGTATCAAGTTTTTTCTGGATAGGAGACCACATTTTCAAAAGTAGGATACTGTTCTCAGCACTATTTTGCACAACAGTACATATGGTACATGCTGTAATATTACACCCCACTGTTTCAAGCAGAGAGATGACACCATTTTTGGAAAATATCAGTTTCCAGTCCTTCCTTTTTCCTTCCTTCTAAAGATAATCACACAAAACTGGATGATGATCCAGAAACAGAAGTTTTACTACTAAAGCAGCAGAGGATCAAATAACATGGTGTTGTCTGGAAAACAGAAGACATCTTCCCAAACAGCATTAGAGTGATAATATAAAAGTAAACCTTTACTTGAAAGCTTTCAGGTACAATATGGCAAAAAAAAAAAAAAAAAAAAAGCTTGTGGTACAGTTATTCTACAATTTTACAAGATTATTATAATAATCTTGTAAATAATAATAATTATAATAGTTGATTATTACACCTATTATATATTGATCTATATATTGTCTAATTTAAAAGTTAGTTGGTTAGGTAATAATTCCCTGCATTCTGACTCACTGGAAATGGTCCAGGGGCTTCTTTGCTCACTTTAGTTATGTCTAAAGTTATGTCCAGATTCTGGTTGGAAAACAGTCCTTGTTGGTTCTCTTCTTGGAATAAGACTAAACAATATTTTAGGAATGTGTTTAGAAGGTTAGTTTATTGTTCCTAAATGCAGGGAAAGAGGATAGAAAAGTACTAGGAGCTACAGCCATTCATTAGCAATCTACAAAGCTACAAATAGATGAAAAATATCAAAAGGCATCAATAGACTCGGACATTGAACAGCCTAAAGAACACCTTTAAAGTTCTAAGCTGATAACAGACATATTTTTTTGGTCAGATGTTCTCATGAAATAGGAGTTGCACAGCAAACTTTGATGAGCAGTGTGGAGGCAGAAAGCAGAGCTTGTGTAACAAGGAGCAGGAGCAGCACATGTTTTGTATTCAGACAACAGCAGCGTTGAATGACGCTGCTTGGAGCCACATCCAGAACTTTTTGGCCAGGAAGACTAGTTAGCTGTGTGCCAATGTCTGCAAAGGTAAAGTGGGAGGGAATAGAGGGGGCTCTTGGAGACCTGAGAATTTGCAGGTAAATATCCTGTGAAGGAAAAGGGTAAATGACTCCCTTTCAAAGAACTGTGACAAGTGTTCAGGCTCAGAGAAGTAACGTAAACAGAACAGTGGAACTCTTTTGCAGATGGAAAATTAAGATAATATCTCTCACTTTGGATCAAACCACATCCTATTTTCAGGATTATTGAGCCTAGCCACATTAGACATGCATCTGGCATAAGGTACTCTTCTCAGCCCAGCAGTACCATAGCAGACACACATTTTAGCTCACAGAAGTTGTTACATTCCAGTTTTTCACCATTAGGGACTGAAAAATTAGCAAGAAAGGATAGCCCAAAATGAGCAGATAGGCCTTAAATGCACAAAATCCCTTTAAGTCTCAAACAGTCTTGATCTTTAATCACTTAGATACTTTAAATCTTATGCTCAGCCTAAAGGTATCAGGCAACCCAAACACATACTATGAAATTGCAATCTCTTCCTACGTAAGTATTTACATCTTCCCAACTTTGATTTGAGACTGAACACCAGTAATACCTAATTTTCTTTTTTTTTTTTTTTTTTAATCAGTGCAAAGAACAATCTTCTTCTTTAAACAGATTTAAAGCAGCCCATGATAATTCCTGAATCCTATGCACTGACCTACTGCATACAGATACTGAACTAATGTAATAGTGGCATAGTCAGGCTGGAAAATTACAGTGGGGCTAGATTAAGACTCTTCATACACCTCAGACATAAGGGAAAAGCCTGGGTTTTGGTGTGGTGGTGCTTTTTTGGTTTTTTTGTTTGTTTGTTTGGTTGGTTGGTATTTTTTTAATAGAATCTGTAATAGACAAATTGGAGTAGTTTGGGTTTTTTTGTTTTGCTTTGGGTTTTTTTTTTTTTTTTGGTGGTGATATTTTTTTTAAGAGATAAGCAGTTGTTTCAGGTAGAGCAGGAATACAGGGATTCAATAATTTTTCAAGAAATACACTTGAAAGAAAGTGAGAGAGATTACGTCTTGAGACTGAGAAACGAGACTCTTTTGTATGAGAATTTAGGGAAAGGTTGAAAGGTTTACGTTCTAGGAACCCCAGGAAGAGGAAAGTCAGGCCTTTGTAAAGGTGAACTATGTACAGACCTGGTAAAATTTTATAACCTGTTTCTCTAATGCTATCCTTTGCTTCTGCTGTTAGAATTACACAACAGTTTATCTTAAACAGACTGGCATTTTTATTCCCACTCAGTCACAAATCTGCTAGCCCAAGAGAAGAACCACAGTTACCAGAAATACATGAGAGTCCGCTGAGTAAGCTCAACTGATTGACAGGCTGCTCTTCTCTGAGAAAATTAAAAAAAAAAAAAAAAAAGCATAAGGACTTATAAATGCCCTAGGGGGTTCTTGTGGAGACCCAGAAGGGACCCTCTCCTTGAACTTACCAAGCTTTTAATTCCTTTATCAGCAAACTTCTTGTTACATAGAGGAAGAAGACTAAGAAGATGAAGGAGAACGTGAAGGCAAAGGAGAACATAAAGGAAAAGAAAAAGAAGAAATAATGGAGAAATGTATATTCAAACATGCAGATACTTAAATTCCTCCACCTCTTACCCTATAAACTGAGGTCAGAGATGACTGCTGCTTATGTGAGTGAATCATGCTTGTACTACTGAACTACCAACTTTCCCTGTCTCTTATTAAACAAGGCCCTCCACAATTTAGGACTGCACCTTTTTGCCTGATTGTTATTGTCACAGTATAAAACCTCATATGTTTAAATCATAGAATCATAGAAAGGTTGGGGTTTAAAGGCCACTTAGCTCCAATTCCCCTTCCATGGGCAGAGACACCTTTCACTAGACCAGGTTCCTCAAAGCCCCATCCAGCCTGGTCTTGAATACTTCCAGGGATGAGGTATCCACAGTTTCTCTGGGCCACCTGTGTCTTATCACTCTCACAATGAAGAATTTCTTCCCTATATTTAATCCACAGGCCCTCATAGGAAGTTCCTCTCCAGCTTTCTTGCAGGCCCCCTTTAGGTATCAAAAGGTTGCTATAAGAGGATCTCCCCAAAGTCTTTTCTTCAGGCTGAACAGCCCCAGCTCTCTCATCCTGTCATTACATGAGCAGTGCTTCAGCCCCTGATCATTCATCTTCTGGCCCTCCTCTGGGCCCAATCCAGCAGTTCCTCATCCTTCTTCTGTTGGGGGCCCCAGAGCTGGATGCTCTCTTCCCCCTCCAGGTGAGGTCTCACAGTGTGAAGCAGAGGGTCACAATCCCCTCCCTCGCCCTGCTGGCCGCGCTGCTTTAGATGCAGCCCAGGACATGTTTGGCTTTCTGGGCTGTCAGTGCACATTGCTGGGTCGTGTTGTGCTGCTTGTCCACCAATACTTTAATACCTCCATGTCCTCAGGGCTGTCCTCAATCCATTCTCTATGCAGCCTGAATCTGTGCTTAAGATTACCCTGACCCAGGCACAGGACCTTGTGCTTGTGTTGAAGTCCGTGAGGTTTGCACAGGCCCAGCTCTCAATCCTGTCCAGGTCCCTCTGGGTGGCAGCAGTAAGTCACCACAGCTCCACAGAATGGACCTTAGTGTCTCCATGCAGCTCCCTGCTTCTGCATTCCGTGTCTCCTAATTGAACATAATCATTCAGGGAGTGTGAAAATACAGCCAAAGCTATGCAAATTATGTGAAGTATTTATTTTCTCATATATTGCTGACAGCACTGGAGAGGCTGAGCACACAAACCAGTGTTCCTACTGTGATTCAAGCAGTGGGTTTATCCTGTATTGCAAATGCTTAAAATTCAGTAATCTGCTTTGATGCTGTATGTGACAACATAACTTGAGTCATTTCAGAGCAGCGTTAGGTCTAAATCGTAACAGAAGCAAAACACAGTAAAAGGTTACTTTTTTTCCACTATGCCTTTGATAAACACAAGCTAAAGCTCTGTTGAATAAAATGAAGCTAATGTTTTTGTATTTCAAAGCTGAATCACAATTGAAAAGGTTTCTACGGAAATGAAAGAAAGAGGCCAAAAGAAAATTGTGTTTTCTTTTTCCCTTCAAATGGACAAGCTTTGCAGTGGTTATATAATATTTAAGTTACTGAACACAGAACATTACTCTGTTCAAGAATAAATGGTTCACATATGGAGAATGATTCAGCCAAATTTACATTCTGTGAATAAATGTTTATTTATGAAATTACACATGCAGCATAACCAAAATGAAGCAGGGACAGGCTATGACAGCTCTTCTAAGATATGTACAATACCAAATCTTTCATGGAGCTACTAAACTGGCATATACATATACAATACGTAGCTAAAGCCACAAGAAGCAAACTGCCAGATAAGAAAGAAATTTCTCACTACAGTGCTCCTGCAGGCCATGGACAAACTAGGTGGACCTGCAGAGACGTTATGTAAAAATAGGTTTTTTGAGACATGGGTGAGACAACAGAAGAATAAATAAAGAAATAGGATAAATGTTCAAGACAGCCACTTTCTAGCTCTGCAGTTAGGGCAGCATTCTAATTCAGACCAGAAGGAAAAGCAATGATTAACAACTTTAATAAAGTCAATATAAGTAGAACCTACATAAAAAAACTTTAAAAAGCATGGCTTTCTAAGCTGTTGGAAAGGCTGAATAAGTTTCTCAGTGTGAAAGCTCCAAAAAAAAATTATTCAATTTTGGCTTGAATGCATATTTCTTTGAAACTTGAGGACAGGGCCACATAAGAAAAATACATGGACTATACTGAAACCTACTGCGCACTTGAACTTTGCATTATATAATGCATTAACTTACAATTTACCATGGTGGCCTCCTTAGACCTCTTCATATAATCAACACAAAAGGGCTAATAAGAAAAGGAAGAGTTTTGCATTAAACAACTGACAGACATTATTTTTCAATCACCTGTGGGTTTTATGGTTTTGTTTCAATTTCCAGGTAAGAAAGCAGAGACTGAAGAAGCAATTTCCCAGAAGGTAAAGAAACAGCTAACATATGGGGCTTAGAACTTTGCTTATGGTGGAGCTGTATCCTGTTTCAGATGCCAATTCCTTCCTCACACATACATGCCTGTGAACCCATATCCTTTCCTGAAATTCCATTTTCCCACCTATGAAGTAATTGTAATAACCAGTCAAAAGAGATGCCTGTTTATTTCTGTTAATAGAAATATTTGTATGTCCAGGTGACAACTAAGTGGAGAACAGAACTTGGGAGCCTTCATCCTAACACTTCTTCTTGTGTTTCTAAGCCTCCTAATTAAGCACATCAGCAGCAGCACCAAAACTCACGGGTTTTCTAAAGTATTTATGAAAACATGTTAGAGTTTTAAAGAAGCTGTAAGCCTTAAATTGCACAAAGGCATGCTGCACTCTGAAAATCAGAGCTCAGTATTACAGAAGGAAGACCAACATCAAAACACAAGAGATAAAGAATATATTTTAAAACAGCTATAGTTATTCCTTCCCTTTTGCCATTTCCAACAAAGCTAAGACAAAATTTAAGTACTGACACTGCTAAAGCACAGTATTTCCTATGTCCTTGACACTGCTTGCAAACATTAGGGTACTGAAAAATCTAGGCAAGTGGTTATAACTTTAAAGCCTATTTTCAAAGTTTTGGGACACAGTGAGAACTACAAAAAGGCAAGTTATAGCATATGCAGCTAAATTACTGTCAAGAAAGGCACCTGCACATTTATGTTTGGTAGGAGGAGTAAAAGCATTCTTCATTGAGGCTGTGGTTTCTAATACTTGGCATCAGCATGACTTTATAAAGGGTGGATGTGTTCTGTTGAAAATCTCCTGACAAATTTTTTGCTTGTCTATAAGCAAGAATGTAATAATTCTGCTTGAATGCTCTGAAATTATGACTATCTGAAAGAAGCAGCTTGCTGAGGCACAAAAATAATTGAACTTTTAACTGACACTGTCATCACCACCCTTGTTCTCATTATAAAAATCCTGTGCAAACAACACGTATGTTTAATTGACAATTATAGAAATTGCTGTTAGGTAAATAATTCTATTGTGATCACATATGTTCTTATATGTTATTTTGATTAGATGATGTTCATAGTGTGTAAGCTGAGCACTTCAATGGTAAAAAATAGTATAGATAAAGTAAATCTAGATATACTTTAGATATAGATAAAATTAATATTTGTTTTTGGAGTAGCAAAAGGAAATATTTTTTATGGATGCCACACAGTTACAATTTAATGTGTGATAAACATTTTTATGCAGAGATACAAAAAATTCAGTGTTGCCACTGGAAGGAAAACAAGTTTTCTGAAGTGCTTTTGGAATCTTGCACATATTTAGTAAGCTTGGTCCATCTTACAAGCTTGGACAGCCTTTGTGTAGATTTCTGTACATGTGAAATACTTCAGTTCTGTTCCAAAAGACTTCAGAGAAACTGGATCAGACACCATAAAAGGGTGGGGTTTTCATTCTGTTTCTCTAGACAGCATATGGCCAATTCATCTTCTCCTAAAGGTTTGAATTTACAGTCACATTTTTCACCTACAGGTCTTGACCTCCCTCATAGATAAAATATCATAATTCCTGTTTTACAGCTGAGCCCAGTATAAGGCTGAGAGAAGAAACTTCCTCAGAGTCTTGTGGGGAATCACTGCGATGGGTCCCCAGGAATTTGTTCAAGACTCTTGTCTTGGCCAAAATGAACAAGATCATGTATTAATAATGTAAAGTACTAACAAGTCTCCTACCTGCAAATGGCTACAGGAAAGACAACCCCAGCAATGAAGGGTGGTTTGCAAAAACATACCAGAGGAATCAGCTAAACTAGAGAGCCTACACAAGGCATTGCATTATACAATTAATTACATCTGTGTTTGTCATCAAATTCAGAACCATCAAAAGTCTGCAAAACTGAGTTGTTTTGCCACTGTAATACCTCGGACATTTCTGGGAAGTTCAGATTTTTCTAAGAAATACAAGAGAGTGCTTATCAGTAAAAAGAGATACAATGAGTGCTTATCATGTAAAATGAGTGTGAACTGGGACAAGAACTGGGAACTGCAGCGTTCAGCAGTGCTTGTCTCTCTCAGGGCCTTAGACCAAACATTTAAGTTAATGTTTTCTACATATATTACAGCATTTGTTAAAAACTATGAAAACTGTATCCCACATGCATGTAAGCAACAGTCAAGCAATCAAGCTTTATTGATTTCAGCTCTTATAACTTGCAGATAATAACACAGATATAGAACATAACATAAATACAGCTTGATAAGAAACCACAGCTCTCTCACCATGATTAGGAAAAAATGCAATCAATCACCATGACAGCCAAGAGGACTATGACTCCATTTCATGGCAGCCCTCTAGAATACCAAAATAAAATTTGCTTCACATATTATTAAAGCAAATTGATGTTTCATTAAAAAAACAGAAGTAAGCAAAGTGTTGCACAGAAACTTTGATAGGACTTGGAAAGTGTTTTGTTTTGTTTTGTTTTAATTTGGTCTTTCAGTGCGGGTCTCCTGTTCTGATTCTGAGCAGAGGCTTCATTCAGACAAAACAGGGACCAGTCTTTATATAAAGTCACTCTTCCTTCATCTTCAAAGTTTTCCCAGGGAAAAGTTTTGTTGAAATATAAATGTTTCTGCGGTGCTTCTTGAATGACAGGGACATTTTTTGTTCAGCTGAAAATTTGCTCTCTCCAGGTCTAGCCTCCTAAAACACGGCTGGACCGGCAGGGGCGTATTCCCATCCTCCTGCTGCTCCACGCCCCTCCTCTGACCCGCAGGACTTCAAGCCGTGAGGGTGCTAGGAGATTGGACATATCCATGGGGAATAGCTACTCTAACAATTTCCTCCATTCCCCTCTCCCACAGCTCATGAATTTGTCTAGACACGGAACAATTTTCCCCAGGGCGATCATACTCCTCGGCCCTTCCTGCCCCTGGGCCGGACTCAACGGCGAAAGTAAGGCGACGCGGGAGGCAGAGCCCGCGGTCCTGGGCGCCTTTCCCCGGGACAAGCCCTTGGCAGGTCGCGGGGACTCTGGGAAGCGCCTGGACGAGCGCCCCGGGACAGGAACCCACGGCCCCGGACCCGCTGCGCCGCCTGCGGGCGGGGGACGGCGCCACCTGGCGGGGCTGTGGGGGGCCGCAGGTGCAGTGTCCGGGGCCAGCGCCGCCCCCGGCCCGTCACTGTCCCCCTCCGCCCCGGTGTCACCCGGAACTCTCTGGCCCCGTTTCACCGCCTTTCGCAGGAGATGCTGCTCCCACCCCTCGGCTTTCCGCGGGCGGCGCCTGTTTCGGTAGCAGGCGGGGCTGTTTACGTAAATGCCTCTCCCACGTGTACGGAAAGGCGACTTTTCCCGTATGACCAAATTCTTGTGCAAGAACAGGGGAAGGAACAAATTAAACCCGTCCCGTTTACATAGCCCCATGCTGTCCCTGTGTCTGTGAGGTGCTACGGGACAGGCATGAAAGTGCCTGCATGAAAGTCTCTCTGAACCCCACCGGTGACCTGGCCTTGATGGGTGGCACCGGAGATTTGTGAGCCACTGACATGACGGCGACTTCTAGACCAAACCAGGCCTTCCTCTGCACCTCCTCTTCCCCCAAATGGTACTTGTGGCAGCATAACACATGTCGTGCTACTGTACCTCCAGAAAGGGAAGATCTGTGTTCAAAAGCAGCAGTTAACCACGAGCATCCCGTATAGGTGCTCCACAGCCGCCTTTCCACCGCCCTTCACGGCCAAGTGTTAAAAAGCTGGCGAGCCTGCCTGCAGCTGATGTCGAGTGAAAATTAAGTCAGCATGCTTCACTTACCTAAATGCCATTGCAAACTTTTCATGATGAGCTGCTAAGCTCCAGTGAAACCTGAAATGAACAGAGCTAATGCCTTTATTAATGTTCAGTTCCTTATTAAAAAGGTCAGCTGGGCAGAGGGCTCGACACAGAGCTCGCCCTCACAGAGCTCGCCCCCGCGGTTGTGGCTTTCCCAGGCGGCCAAAAGGAAAGAGGTGTGCAGAGTCTGCCACTGAAGTCCTGTTGCTGAAATACCAGAACAATACCTGTCCTCGCTCCTTCCATGCTAGCAGCACCAGGGCTCTCTTCCTCTGCCCTTGTGTCTCCGTGCTTCTCACAGCCTAACCTAATCTATTCTTTCTTAGGTGATGGCGACGGGTAAAAGTCAATCAGGGGATGTGTTTCCCTCTTCCTCAGCTAGGGCATTTGTCTAGACTCCTCTACTGTGTTCAGTTTTTGATTTATAGTCCTTTTTATCTCCTAAAAATACTCCCATGATCCTAAGGGGTTTTTATTTGCATGTTAGTCCCAGAATGGCAGCGTGGAGGGGTGGGAGGCCAGTTATCTCCAGGTAGTTTAGAGAAAACAAACAGAGCAATTAGCTAATTAGCATTTCAATATCGGTACTTAGCTAGAGTTAGTAGTTTTTTTAGTGTTGCATGGGAACTAGGAAGGCCCTGCTCGCGTCTCTGGGGAACAGGTGGAAACTGTTCATTACAAAACCCGAAAATTTTGAGGCTATTACAGCATCAGAAGGGATGTTTGCATCCTCAGGTACAGATAAGTGTGAATTTGTGCTGCCTGTCTTTCCAGATGCCGGGATGCGCACTGCTCCAGAAGATGCTCGGATGCACGAGCATGGACTGGCACCTGAGCCACCAGAACACAGACATGCACCAAAATGGGTGCCAGCCTGAGCTGTCACCAGCCCCTGTGACTTGCAGATTGGGTGGAGCTACCATCACTATGCAGATACACCCCAAAAACATTGTAACTCAGCTGTGGGTTTTAAAACATTTGGGGGGGGGGGGGAGGAAAGCAGCACATTTGGGTTAAAAAACAGAAGTTTTTTCTCTTGGTCACCGAAACAGCTAGGAGTGTTTGGGTGGAGGGTGAATGATGAGCAACACTTGACCAGGTGACTGCACTTGTTTACACACCACAAGAACTCCACAGACTCCCTTGGATCTATTCGTTTGGCACTCATAACAAGAGGATGGGTACCCAAGTCCTAATCTTGCAGATACCTGGGGGTATGTGAGCATGGATTACTGCTTTACCTCTGCCCCTTTTCCCCATGTTCAACTCTGACTTTTCAACATTACTTCTGCTTGCCATGTAGCAAAATTGTTGATTACCGTGTAACATAGGCATATTATGAATACCTAAACTATCAGGAAAGATAACTTCCATTATGGAGTGGTTCTGGGAATCAGTCCCTAAACCATGAATATAGCCAGACCTGAGTGCATTTTAAAGCTAATTCTTGTCCTGGCTGGGCCATTGAGGGGTGGGCTAAGAAAAGGTTCAAAATGGTCAATATGAATTGGCCCCTTTCAACTGCTCCTCTAAGTGTTGGGTTAGTTTTTTCCCTCCTTTTGAAAAGCCCTCAGAGAACAAAGTTCTAAGGGAGAGGAAAAGGAAGACCAGAAAAAAATCCCAGACTTTATTTATGCAATCCTGATAATGGCATAAATTCATGTCTGAAGGATGAGGGTAGAGGTTTTCTTCTCATATTTTTTTTAAGGACAATACATCCTCTTGTTTTAGATGGCACATATGCAGGCTAAAGGAGCTGTCAGAAGATAGCATTTTTGGGAAACATGGTGCACAGGACAGCATGGGAACCAAGCTTTGCTATTTCTAAGGATTCAGCACAACAGCTTTGTTGCAGATGGAATAATGAACTAATTTCTCTCTAATGCATACAAGGTAATCTGTGCTTTATCCCAAATGGCATTTGTAATTAGATAATAATCTGTTTTATTGTCTAAATGGAACAATCAATTTTAAATAAAAACAATTGAAGTAATTAAAAAAATTACAGTAATCCCTAGATCTAGAAAACATGCCATCTGGACTATAAGATTTCAAACAACACAGTTCAGGAAACACATCTTGAAAAGCATAGGGTATAAGAATCAATGGGGAAAGAAATTAAAAAGAGCAGGACATTCAGTATTTGTTTGCAGCTGAACGTTTACTTCAAGGTTATTGCTTCAGGCAATTTGCTAGCTAATAAGTATCAAATTTTCCCACTGTAGTGTCACCTTTGGAGAGTTTTCTGCCTGTGTGCCCTGCCATTACCAGTCATTTGTAATATTTCCAGCAGCTTGTAATATTCCAAGATCTTCTCACTTGCTCTCTATGCTTTTTTTTTGTCTCCCCAGTCTGACTGTGCTCACCAGATGCAGTGACAGTTAAACAAAAGCACCATAAAAAAACAGACCAAAGAGAGGTCTAGCTAAATGCAGTATTTCTCAGTGGTTTCTTTTCTAGTGGGTTATCCTTGCTGGAATGAGTATGCAACTCTGCTAACCAGTGGAAATTCCAGAGATGTTCATAGCAGAGATATTCAGCTCCACACAGTTCACTTATGGGCAACTGTTGTGCATCAGTCACTCTAAACATTCACTTGAATAAAGAACTACTAAATGCACTTGGTAGCTTTTTGTGTGTGTGTGTCTCATTTTGCTTGTAATTCTTGGAAGTGCATAGAAATAAATATGTGGCCAAGAGAAATATCGTGATGGCAAGGTTTTGTAGATGTTTGTGAGAAGGCAACAGAAACATTTACTTACCATGCTGGAAATTAATTTTAAGCTCAAGAATTATCCATTCAAGACCAAGCCCCCATGTTGTCTGGCAAAATACCTTTTTGCAGACTCAAGAAACAAACTTTCTTGGTTCTTGGAGGAAATTATTTGGAAACAACTCATAGTGTGGACATTATGTACCCATCTGAACCTTTCACCAAGCCCTTCAGAATAACCAATTCCTCCTTAACTGTATTTCTTTATTGCTAATTTCGAGCAATGCTGGGGTTGAGTTGTGAAGAGAATCTGCCCGGGGAACCTCTAGCAGCAGATAATATATGATGTATGTGAAGGGAGGACAAAGTGCAAGGATACCCCCAACCTTCCCATTCAGTGAAAAAAAAAATGTGAGTAGGGGCAGTATTACCAGCCATGTCCCTGAAAGGAAAGCCCTGAGGTGTGGTCAGACCAGTTATGTGATGGGAGAAACAGACTGGAGAATACATAAGAAAGAAATGCTAAACTACAAAAGTGGAACAGGTAGGAACTGTCATGTAGCTTCTTCTCTGCGAGGTCTGTCATTTGTCTAAGGCTCAGAACTATCTCTGTTCCATGTGATTAACACCAGCTCTGCAGAACTGCCAAATCATATGATGAAACTACGGAAAACATGAGCTATGGGAATAAATCTCACATCACTTCAAGTTGCATTTCAGGCTCTTTCCCTCCTCCCCTCCCCTTCTATAAATGTTCTTTTTGAACTCTTGTTTCACATTCTAAAGCCCTGGAGTCTCAATATGCCAGGCAGGAACTGATACGTAGTGCATCTGTAAGATGCATGCCTTGTAGCCCCTTATTCAAATGGTGGTGTTTCATTAGCAACAGCTTAAAAAATGATTCAAACATTATATTCATTACACACAAACACTTCTCACAAAGCCTTCTGTTCCCATTGAGGCTAAAAAATTCCATTGTATGCGTAATCTTTTATGAGTGCATTCTTTGAATACTTTATTTCTTAGAACTGTAACAGTTCTGTTTATAAAAAGAAATTATATTGATAGCAATGTTAGGAACTTTCAGAAGGGACCACTTAGATCTTTAAATTTCCATATTAGTCCTGTTTCAAGAAAAATACAAAACAAAACAAAGAGCCTCAATTACATAGTTTAAATTCTTTAAGAAACAGCTTCACATGCCAGGCTAAGAGGATAGAAAACCCAATCTTTACCCCCTTCATCAGATCTTGCAGCCTTCTAAGGACAGCTTCACACAGGAGTTTTTAATTTGGCACAGGTTTAACGACCAAATCAGGTTTTCAGGTTGGACTGGGATATTTAGAGAAGATAGCATGCTGAGGGCTGAGAAGAAGCACAGGGCTAACTGCTTCCCGAGTTTCACAGGGAGCAGGGAAAAAATCCCCAGGGATTCCATGTATGTCAGCCAGGATCTGTGTCCAAGGAAACAGATTGAATGGTGTGCCCACTGTCCTCTTCTTAATATCCACACACTTTTTAACATGAGTTACTTCTACTGAAACAATTGCCGTGCAACACTTCAGGACAGGACCTTGGAGACTAATCTGACCACCTGAGTGCTGTTCAGAAACAATTCCCACTGAATCCCCTCACTTTGAGCACAACAGCTGTGGAAATCTAGCATGCAAGCAGTTGGTCTGAATTACAACTTCTTTTAATTTAGAAGAAACATTCTTCTTTTTAATTAACATCCTGTCTCTCAGTTTAATGAAGAACAATGATAAATAGCACATTGCTTTAACTGTTACAGTTACCAAATAATCAATCTCAAGGAAATATTCCCCCAGGGAAGTATTCACTCTCTCACAATGACACATGTTGGAAAAAGCAGTCAGCACTGCCATGGGTGACCCATTTTTGTGTGCTTCACTCTACTGCTGGTAAAGGCTGTAGTCTTCTACAAATCTGCTGAGAAATGAGGACACATGGGGGGATGGGGATAATGCTCTGCTCTATTTCTTCTGCAGAGATAATTATGCAGTGTCTGAGAAGCATTGTATCACTGGACAGGTAGACATTAATTTCAGGATTCAATAACTCAACAATCAGGGAGAAGAAATAGATATGACATCCTTCTTTACAAAAAAGTTCTTCAATGCCTCAGTCCAACTTGTCAGAATTAAGTGCAGATTTAAGAGTTCTCTTTCCACAGAGGCACTGCACTAGATTAGAAATAAGGGCATTAAAAGTTTTCAGCGTTCAAAGCCTCTGTTGTTATGGATCAGCACTTCATGGGCAAATTAAGACATTTCCCTGCTCTACCTGATCTCCTTCTATAGCTTTTATTTGATTAATACTTTCTTCATGTTGCTAAAACACTGTTTTGAAGGAAAACAGAAAATTTGCTGCTGCAGTAAAGCCTTGGAAAGAGTGTGCTGGACAAAAGTACCCGCAGTGACTGTGAAATATACCATTTGAAAGCTTTGCTAAAGCTACTGTATGGACAATACATGGCCCCCTTTTTGGCATGTATTTTGCCATATTTTCTTCCATAACAGAGAAGTAAGTCCCTTTGACCACTTGGTTCTCTTGATCTGCTTGAGATCCCTCTTTAATCCTCACTCTACCTTCTGTTTTCTTTCCACATCAATCCAGCCAAAATTTATTAATCACTGCACAGTTAAACATTTATATTTAATGAGATTCCCTCCAATCAGCCTGATTTGAATGCAAGTAGTCACTCTGGAGATCCAGGTGGGACTGAATACCTCTATTACCTCCTAATCCAACTTGGAAAAACACAACACCCCATTTGAATTAGTTGTTGTTGTATGATGCATAGGAGTCTCATGTTAGAGGAAGCAACTGAATTGTACCTCTAACATCAAGGCATGATCTTTTTTACCCAGTCTTGGTCTTTGTGCTGCCTGTAGGGAACCTCACTTTTAATTTGCTGTTCTTCTTCTTGCCATTTTCCTCTTGCCTCTTATACTGTTGCTGTGGTAGGAAATCACTCCTTACAGCTTCTGTGAAGCTTGGTAGCAGCACAGGTCTAGCCCATTTCCTTCCTTTCACTTTGAGTGCTAGTCTGAATATGAATGAGTAAGTTTAGTTTATCTGCAAAAGCACTTCCTTCTTTTTCCTCACATTAAAATAGTGCAAATAAAAAATACAGCAGAATTTATAAAGTACTTAAAATACATTAATTAGTTTCTTTGGCCTCTAGGTGAGGCCCAGGTAAAGCCTCAAGTGTTGTGCATGAATGACATAGGAACTTACTGCAAACAGTCTAGAAGAGAGCAACAAAAAAAAGTGGAGATCTACACAGTAAGACCTATGAGGAAAAACTGAGTAAGCTGAAATTGTTTTCTTCGGTGAAGAGAAAACCAAAGTGAAGAGAAACAGCAATATTTCAAAATGTAAAGGGCTGTAGCATTGTGAAGAGGATTCCACTGATTTTTGTACTCATTGGAAATAGCATTGGTAGAGGGACAGGCTATTTGAGGGAAGGGAAAGAAACCATTTAGTTTAGTTGTTTTTTTCTGTGTTTTCATGAGAATTTCTTTCTGCTTTGGTGTATTCTTTCCTTTTCACTACAGACACTCTTTCACTAGACTTAGTGCAGATTCTTTTATTCTATAGTACCAATTATCACCATTTTGAACTATCTATGTTGCTATACTCAGAGGAGTGACCCAGCATTTTCCTGGATTTCCTTTGATTTTAACTGTAGTTAATTTTTTCCTTCCTTTTCAGACCTCTTCTCCAATATACTGGATAGGAGTACTCTTCTGCAGATTGGAAACCAGTTCACTGAGGATGATTATTTGAAATACGTTGCTATCATCACACAGGAAACTTTGTATTTAATGTTCTACACTATGTTCTGGCTGCCAGTCTGCTGAGCAGCATTCCCAGAGGTAGCCAGGTTACTGTGCACCATGAGCCACTGGCTTCAGACAGTGCTACACCTTGGAAAAGAAGGTATATTAACTCAGATTCATCCCTATGGCAATTAAACCATCTAACTTTGAACTGGCTTGAAGAACTGCAAGAGTAAGCTCATCATGGCTCACAATATATCACAGAGAGGTTATCAGAATTTCAGCACCTTTGCTTCCATCCTTGAGCCACTTCCCTGAATGATTCTTTTAGAACTTGCAACCTAAGCAGTAAAAATTAATGTTCAGCACTTGCATTGCATGGCAGCTGTTCCCTGATGGTCTGAAGTGACAGACATGCTGTTACAGTGTGTCTCTGTGCGAATGGTGGCACATACAAGATTCTATTAGGGCCACAGACTCATTCTTTAGCAGAGCTAGGACTAAAACAATTAGACTAAAACAATTGTATTAGCTAGGACTAATACAATTCTCACCTTTACAGAATAGCTTACACAAAAGTGCCCAAAACCTCAATTCCTTAAGATTCCTGAAGAGTCAAAAATATATTTTGTAATGGCAGGTTTTATGGGAGAAGTTAAAATTTTACTTTTATCTTGCTTCTCTGGTTTGTTGTGGGGCTTTTGTCTCACACTGCCATTTGAAATTCAGGCAGCTATCGGCAATGTCTGAAATACATTTTAGCAAACAGCTCTTTGTTGTTACAGGGGAGAAAAACAGTCAAGAAAACAAGACATCCTGATGTTCTTTTTGTTGGTAAAGCCTGACTATATGGTGGCAAGGGTGAAAAGGTCTTTCAAGAAGGTATTCTTTAGCTCAGAGGTAATGAGAGGCATGAGATGTCAGTGAACTGCCAAATACCAGCAGGTCAGGGAACACTGTAAGAAAAAATAAAAACTTGGTTTTCACCCAAGTATTTTATGTTCAAATTGTAATTGAATTTAGGAAGTGAAAATAAATGGGGGAGAGGGAGAGGAAAGACAAAGCTGCGTTTGACATTAAATTTATTGAGTTATTTGGAGAGTGTTTCCCAGAACAGCGTGGCCATAGAAATCTTTGTATAGGAGAAAAAACTAACACCAGCAACCCAAGTTAGTTGACAAGAGCAGAAATGACAGTATCTACTGCATTTTTCACCCTTGCAAATCTCGTGCCACCCTTGCACAAGGGATTCCTACCCAGTAAATGTAATCAGAGAGCTGTAACTATTCTGTTATGGCTATTTCTGCCATAGCTCCTTCCTGTTGACACTCTATTCTGGAACAATTAGTAAGAGTAATGATTTCAAAACGAAGTCAGTTTTACTCCAGAGCGCAACGTCCACATGAGGGAGTAACACTGAAGTAAAGCCATTTCTGCTGTAGCAATACTGATCAATTCTCCGTGTAAACAAACCCTTTGACTCTGATACTAAATTACTTTAATACAGATGTCTCTTGAGATTAAAATTCTGTAGTCCAAGAGAATCAATATTCCAAACCTAAGAGTATGGCTTCAAAAAACTGCCCATAAAAGAACCCAGAAACACATTAATTCACTTATTTGTGCCTCATAAGTCAAGTTATGTTGTGTGAAATGTAACAGAAATAACTGTAGTATTATGCAACTCTCTCACGCACAAACACTTTGGAGTGTGTTTGGTATAAAATTACTAGAAAGTTGGATGGGTGACAGGAGAGGTCAACAAAGGATGGGTAAATGCTACACAAAGATGTATGAAAAGTTCAGTAGCTGCTGCCCTGTGCTATAGACCTGCAAATGCATAAATGTAATGCTACAACATGTTGTAGTCGTTCCTGACTGCCACAAAATCCTAAGCATAATCTTGGAAGGAAGTACTGATCCCTGTTCCTGTATTTCTACTCATTCTGTAGGATGAGGATGGGGAGAAAGGAAGAACTTTCTCTTCTAGGGAAGAAGCATTTTCTCCCATCTCAGGATAGTACAACAGCAGCTTCCTAATTCTTTTCATGGAAGCCTGCCTTACCATAAAAATGACAAAGAGCAGGCTACAAGACTCTAAATCCCATGTGCAAAAATGTGCAACAATGGCATGAGGGAGAGTTTCTCTGGAGCTCTTTTCATGCATTAAGCTCTTCCTGGAGGCTTTGTGAGTCCAGAAAGAGAATGGCCTCTGGTTTTCCCTCAAAGGAAGGTTAGCTTTGCATTGTTCACAAACCTGAATCATGCCAAAGTGACAGCATTTAGCTTATGAGGAAAAGAATATATTGAGAATATTCTTCTTCAGTTATCATCCCACCCTACAGAAAAAACTAAATAATTAAGAGCTGTGTTTTTCTAAGCACACGCAAATGCGCAACACCCTTTCTGGCAACTTTCCCACCAGATTTAACATCCTACCCACACCCACCTCGGGAGTACATCTGTTCTAAAAGACTGTAAACTTTTACTTTAAGAGTGAAAAAATTAATTTTCTTTCATTCCCTAAAGGGATTTGGTTACTGAAGCTGAACATTATCAAACTGATTCATTTGAACATTCAAAAAAAAGTTTTCCTTCTCTCCATAGCCACAAACTGAGGAAGTCTAGGAAAAGCTGAGGCCCTAAGAGATGAAACTACAGCACAGATGTTTTAGCCTAGGTTCATACAGCTGTCTCCACTTTTCCATTTATAAATGAGTTTAAATGACAGTTCCAAGAAATTCTCACATGCAGGTAAGTGGCATTCACAAAATTGCAGTAATGCATCCAATGTAACAAATGCAGATTTCTTTCATGCAGATCCATTCCATCAAATTCCTGCAGTTTTTTCCAGGTTTGAAGAAAATATGCAAACTTATGCTTAGTAAGAGAGTGAGGGTATAAAGGATACTTCATTTATAGAAGCTGCAAAGAGTGCTGGTAAGTCTTACTGCTCTTCTCTCACAGTGAAGAGGTATGTTACATCTACAGGCACTGAGTGAAGCTCTCACTGCAGCCACTTGGCCTTGTTAGAGATCACCATAAACAGGTTGTGAAATCAAGAGACTTATAGCAAAACACTTGAAAAGTGTTCAGGGACTGTATATATTAAATCAATCCTGATTTATTCAACAAAGCTGTCAAAGTTATTTATACAGGGGAAGACACATACAAGACTATTTGCCAAGACTTTCATCCTTACATAACACAAACAGATACACACTTGAAAACACCACACAGAACTTGTCTACCGCAGTGGGTGCAGACTGACCCAACCTCACTCTGCTTGTACCCTGCATAGGAGGGAGAGAAGCCAGTCCTGGTCTGAAATCCATGCACCCTTCAAACATTGTGCTCCATCTACCATATTTTTTTGCCTTTTTGCCTCTCAGAACCAAACAAGAAAACCAAAAATCTAATAGTCCACCCCACCCCCACCAAAAAAAACAAACCAAACCAAACCAAAACCCGTCTGTCTGCCCCAACACCCTAAAACAGGATAAGGAAAGTAATCTGACTTCTTCTGGTCCTACTGTTCAATAGACCACTTTCTACCTTGTGTCCCAGTAGGGATGGCATAATGGTTGCAAAGAAAAACAGATCACCAGCTTATAGATTAGTCTTATATGGGAACTTTGGCTTCTTTTTATTTGACTGTAAGTACAGAATTCCGGTTTTGGTCAGCATCATTATGCATTTTGACATATCTAACCTGAAGAATATTGATGGCATGTTTTGGATCATACAGAGAAAGCAGATCAGATGACATATTTTTGACACGCCTCAGACACCTGCTCTTGGACCCAAACAGAAAATAAGTATTTTCTCTCAGAGATTCCATTTGGTTTCATGTGAGGAAAGGAATGACAACAATCAGAGTATAAGGAGTGACAATTTCCTGATTTGCTATCTTCTAATGATAACTACAGTAAATCCTGGTCTAAGTCATTTAATCTCTTTTCCCAAAATATGTCCATTCATTTTGAGGGTCCCACTTTAAGCCATCTTAATCCTTTGTGTTTGTACCACCAAGAGAAGGAGAATGAATCCGCAAAGGGTAGGTACTCAAGGCTTTGTAATACAAGGCAATATAAAATTGCTTGCTTTGAGACTCAAATATAGGGATGATCAGAATGTAAAAAATTCTAAAATTTTAAGAATGACAAGCATAAGGTGTTCATCACTGTTAATACTAACTTTAAGTGGAAATGTAACTATACAGTGTTTCTGAATAGCAGCCTGGAAAGTCTGGAACTGAACACGTGGAGCAGGTACTGGTACAGTCTCTTCGGTGTGTTTTTCCAAACCAGTGAAACAGGGGCAAAAATCTTCAAGAGTTTAAACGGTTTTAAATTGGAATTAAGATTTTGCCGCATTCTCAAAAGATTATGCTACCTGTATAAATTACAGAAAATCATTTTAAATCCCCTACCCTTTATTTAGTACTGTTCATAATGTGGTTCATAAAATAAAAGTTTATGTTAATTGGCAAATAAATCCAGCTCCAACTCAAGAGAAACAGTAGCAAAGACCTTCAGGAGCTATAAATATGTTTGAAAGCTGCTTGAATAACTTGCAGATTAAATGAATATGCTTTCAAAGAAAAAAGAAAAAAATACAGGAAGAGGACACCCTGATTACCTACATCAAGAGAATCCAGATGAGTCTACATGGATATTCAGACTCTCTTAACCTCTGTAATGGTTATTCCCTGTAAGAATAGAAAGATGCTGAGGTAAAGTTGATTTCTTCCTGACTGGGGACTTTGTAATCAAAGTTACTGACCTCAAAGTGTTTTAAATAGGTTGAATATTCTACAAGCAATGCAATGAAAATCCAGATGCCATGGAGAAAGTAAAAGGATCAGAGTAGGGATTTCATCCCTTCAAGATGTCAACCTTAAGACTCCTCTTAGATGCCAACCTAAGACTCCTCTTAGATGCCAGATGAAGAGATGGAAGTGCAGCTAATGATTTTAAGTTCTTATTTCAAATTGTCCAAATCAAAATATCTCAAAACCACCCTGTTTCACCAAATAATAAAGCTTGGTGACCTCTGTGAGAAGCAAACTCCAAGGTGAAAAGAACTATACTCAAAGTGCCTTCTAAAACAACAGATTTTATTTGTTTGATAAATGGTTATGCTTTCTATGCTTCCAGAAAGGCTTTCCATGTGTTTCCTTGTATGGGCAGATTTGACTTCCTCCAAAACTTCATCAAAATAAATATATCCTGCAAGTCATAAGGAAAAGAAAAAAAAAAAAGATCCAAGCAGATCTTGGAATTTAGGACTCCCACAGACACAAAACAATTGTTATCTTAAATGTGAAGAAACAAAGCAGAAATATTTTCTGTTAAATTCAAAATTACTTGTACTGGAAATGGGACCAAGGCAGAGCTAACATGTATCTATAAAAAATCAAATTGATGAAAACATACACTGAAATATCCTCCAGAACAAATAACAATATTCAATGCATATACTGTATTTTCCATTTCCCAATGCTGTTAAAAAATTAACTAATTAAGTTGGCTGACAGTCCCTGAAGATAAACAGCAGTGTAGGTTATAGTATTTTTAAATGGGAAATAGGAGCATGAACACCATAAAGCAAGGAGGCTCTCCTGACTCCTCTTACAGGCACAGTCTTGCCTTTGCCCATGTTGTCTACATAAACAAAGGTGATCTGATATTTATGAGCTCAGTTCATCTATTTACTAGAAAATTAAGACAGTTTTCCTTTCTAAAACATGTAACTGTCCACATTTAAGTAACTTGAATTTGCTGTTCCTTGCAATGTACTGAGAAACATTCTGAGATTCTGCACAGTGTCATGTCTACAGAAAATATTGAGAATAGACCAAGTAGAAAATCAGCATTTTGGGTGGCACATGATAATGAAAGTTAATTTAGCTTCCATTTTACAGCTAAAAGGCAGCAGGGGTTTCAGCCTGCTTTGGATAAAATATCTTTCTTTTCCATTCACATGCTACAAGGTTCTGAGTAAAAAAGTGCTTGCAGAGTTTGCAAGCCCATGGCCAAAGAAACATCTTGGCCTGTGTCTGATGAGAGCTGCAGGTTTCTTCTTGTGAGTTTGTTCTTGGTCTGTGCTTGCCACAGATTAGTGGTTGTGTTTTAGACCTCCAGGTATAAGACATTCAGCTACCTTCTGCAGTGCAGAGTGAAATAGTGGTATTATGGATTTTTCTTTGGTTTAATTGTCAGGATTGAATTAAAAACTTGAACAGTGGCACAAATAATGTCAAAGGCAGAGGTTTTCTCTAATAAAGTATTTTTAAAAATGTAATAAAATTCTAGCATTATTGATTACAGTGTCCAGAATAGGAAGATAAAACACTGCCAAAGGAAAATGCCAGAATCAAATCCTTTCTGCTCAGAATGGAGAGCTAAGAAAATTTCAGCTCTCTTTATTCAGCATTTGAAGGCTGTCTTGTATTCCTTTCAGACTCTGGTACCATACTTCTCTCTTGGCAGTGGGCAGGCAGACCTGGCATGGCTACTGGCATGACCAAATGGGTCCTTCTGAGTTTTGGAGGTCATGGATTTCACACAGCAAGCTCATGAATAGTAAGAACTGCTGGGGTTATTGCCATTGGTGAACTTCCGTGTGAAAACAGCACATTAGAGAACCCCTGGACAATTAAAAGCAGTAACTGAAGTTCCTGGAGTTTACCAGCCATCCCAAATTAACAGGAATCTTTCCATTCCCATCTACTATCATAGCAAGTTAGAACTTGCAATGCAATACATAATTCCTAGGAAAGACCTTTATCATAATAATTTACAAGTAGGACTTTCTATCAGAGACTCCAGATATCCCCTGCAAGTATGTGCAGCCCTCGACTGCCCTGATTTACAGGTGAAGCAAGAGAGGCAGAAATAGCCAGCTTATATCCTGTGTAAAGGAAAGACTTTAATGAGGACTTTGAAGTCACTGTAAGTGATAAGGATTCAGTCTCAAAAACTACTGCACTATGGAGCTCCATAAAGGGCAATTGTGTGATTGTCTATGATGCTACCGGATCAAGAACTTCATTTTCAGAGGTTCTCACTAGATTTTTTTTCCCACTGACACTGGAAGCTTAGGCTTAGACATTTACCTACTGATCCTATGAGAAGTATGTGCTTCAATTCTTATGGCACAAGACCTGACCTGCAGTAATGAAAGTTATAATGTTGGTTCAAGGGGCAGAAAGCCACTGAACCCTCCACTTACACAGATTTCACAGTAACAAGAACACTTAGGTCTTGGCAACAGGTATTGTGCATGTAAAACTATTCCCAGTCATATGAATTTTAATTATAAATATATTCTTAAAGCGTATGAATTCATTCTTCAAGAAGAAATGTTATCTTCACAAGAAAAATGAAACAATTAATAGAAAGGAGTTTTGGGAATTGAAACAGAAGCTGCATGCAAAATCAAGATGGAAAACAGAAGCCAGATATAGAATTTTCTTCTGGGATCATGAACCCTTCCCTAGAATTTGATCCAAGAATCCATATCACCTACATGTCAGTGGGGATCTGCATATTTGCAGGGATATCAGTGAGAAGTTACACAAATAAAAGGATCTTCTTGCAGGAACAGGCTGGAGGCTAGAAGAGCTCCCATGATACTCATACCTCTAATTAAGAACAGCAGATTGGAAAGGACTCTTGGGTCATTGAGTTCAGTCCCATGTTTTTGTAGGTAACTATGCCATATAATCTTTTTCATATGATGGCTCTGCTTATAATCAATTAGATTTTTTTTTGTTTGGGGGTTGGGATTTTTTTCTCTTAAGGAAGAGCTTCATAGCGTCTCATTTCTTTTAGAATCAGAAACCTTTTTAAAATCCAGAATAATGGTACACAAATAGTTTATATCCATCTGTTCTGTGTCAGCAATTTCCTTAGTTTAAATAGCACCTCTTCTAATGTATTTATAGAATACAATCTTATCCATATTTTTGTTTTGCCTGAACATGCTGGCTAAGCTTTCTTATTCTTCCTTATAGGATCCTTCCAATCCTGGACAATCTGAGCAATTTTAATACTTGTTTCTTTTTTAATTAAGATTTCTTAAGTAACAGGTAATCTGGCTGTACTGAATATTCCTGACTGATTAAAACCAGCAGCTATAATGTTTCCCAACAATGTTTTTGGAAATATCTTGAACTGAAGCAGGATGAAGCCCTTTTCTGTCAGACACACTAAATAGAAATTTCACAAAAAGTCCCACTGCCTTCAGTGGGTAAGCCCTCTGTGCTTTTTGTTTTCCAATATCCAAACATAATTTTCCAGTAAAAATATAATTTTCGTCAACAATTAAGATTTTGGATAATAACAAAAGCTAGCAACATGTATTTGCACACATTTATGAAATGAGAAGCAGTAATATTTGTACCAGCATTGGAACAAGATCTTTCTGAGATTGAATGTTAACTTGGTTGAGTTCAAAAGCAACAACAGTATTTTCAAATTATTTGAGGAATAAATTATTTGAGCAAAATTTGTAACAATATATATAGAATATTTATCACAAATAAGAATTTAAAAACTCCACTGTTGTTCACATGAAAGAAATTAGTCGTATCTCACTGCTGGATGCTATATTTGGCATGAATTCCAAATTTGCAACAGGGTGGAGTATTTGATCAAAAGATCCAGAAAATTTACATGGGTAGCCAAAGTCAATCTGTTTGGCAAAACATACAGATGATGTTTCTCTCACATTTCTTTGGCATTTTGGAAAACTTGCAGTATCACAGGAAAAGTCTGTATTCAATGCACTGGAAGCAGTAAGTCATTAAAAGGTGTTTTCTGAAGGAATAAGTAAGCAGAGAAGACATAGTATTTGAGGCTGCAAATAGTCCTTTTTAGTACACTCATAGTACAAATCCTGGAAATTCAAAATTGTGCCTCCATCTGCTACATTGCCCACTCTTTCAAAAGTGGCAGCTGATACTTCATACTGACTTGATACATCCTGAAGTGATACACATTTCTGATTCTGCTGAAAACTGTGCTCTTTGGACTAGGTCCTAAACTAAAGCACCTCAAAACACTCATAACACATGAACAAGCTGGTAAGCATGCTTAGTATCTTCATATATTGTATAAAGTTGTTGAGAACAATAGAAGAATGATCCAGCTACAGGATTCATCTAATGAAGAACTCTCATTTATAAGCATTTTTCTTTTTCAACCATGTTCCAGTTTTGGAACATGGACTTAATTGATTTGTAACATTTTTATGGCCAACTCATGCTTCCAGAGTAATGGCACTAATCATACTGTAAATCAGAACTGGTCCTATATTTACTAGATGTGCTTGCAAAAATCTTTGAACATTTTTAAAAGACAGATTCTTAAGCTGGAAGTCTTCCCATGTTTCCTTCTTGGTAACTCTCTTTAATCAATAGGTGGGATTAAAAATGTCACACTTTTTTCTAAAATCAAGCTATATTTGTTATTGGTGCAATTGCTAATGCTAACATTTCTATCAGTCAGAAGAAGTCTCCATTTAACAGGAGTGATGGTCCAATTCTCTCTTGGTCCTGGAAAAGTGCTGAGGTTAATTAGCTGTCAAAATAAAATAGACATGTGTTCAACAAAAACTAGTTCTAATATTACAACTATGTTTTCACTGCAATTATCACTATTGCAAGACATGAATTTATCAGTACTTCCAACATGAAAAAGGATATGTAGACATATGATTATTGTCAAATATCAGGCAATTTAAAAAATAGTATCAAGAAACTCATTTTCATGTAATTACTGAAAGTCATGTGGAATTTCCAGTATTATCTGCAACTAAGTCTAGTCCTTCTCTAAGGTCTTATACTAAAGTGTGGTTGAACTGGGAGAATTGGGAAAGTGGCAGCTTATTTGCCCTGGCTGTCGGTGTGTCTCAGCACAACTTTGATATAAAGCAAGCCAGCTCTAACCCCAGCTTTCAGGAACTGGGCAGTGAAAGAAGAACAAATAGTTTCAGCTTCAGCTTATCCAGGAACTCAAGAGGAATGAGTTATGCTGTCAGTGAAAACTACTTAAGCCAAACAAATTTAATTTTTCATCTGTGTTTGAATGCAGACATGCACAAACTTGGCACACAGAAGGCACAGGAAGTGTATGTTATTTCATTAATTTATCGTCAGCAGTAGCAGTGAGATACCCCTAAAAGCAATTTGTGGGTGCTTTAAATACACTCCAGCACTTGATCAGAACAGGACTGAAAGGTAGAATGATATAAAATCAATCAGTGGTACCCTTCTGTCCCTCCTTGAAGTCTGATTTCAGTGGGATCAGAGTCAAGCCAGTCCATGGCATAGTTGAAATCTGTCATAAGATTCAGATCTGTCTGGACTACTGCTGCATTAGTCATGGATCTCTCTGGCCTCACTTCCTTCCTCCTCTTCTGTGCCCACCCTGTCAGAGCTTGTGTTACTGTTCCAAAGGTGCTCCTGCTTTAAAAAATGACCTCTGAGGTCTGTTTGCTTTTCCACAGGCATGGCTCTTACTGCAGTCAAATCCTCCAAATCCGGTAGAACAGAACTGAATCTCTGAGAAGCCAAAGAATACTCCTCAATTATATTGTTCCCTGAAGCAAGTACCAGAGCCCAGCAAAGAAATATTTCTCACCTCAAAAGAACTGGCCAGGGAAGGTAGACCTACATACCACAAATTGTCAGAAGACTCAAATCTCTAGTACTTGCACTATGGGAAGGAAGAAGGGAGAGAAGAGCAAACTGCTTCCTAGCATGACAGGATGATTAGAGGTGAGCACTAAGGAGAAGAGAGGGCTTGATGCTCAGCTAGCTTAATCAGCTCTGTTTAAAACACTTGGATGTACAGTCCAATGAATTCTGAGTGTGTGTGCCCATTTGCATGTCCAGCTCTGACTGAGGTTACATCAGTTTAGCACAGCTGTCCAGTGGAAACTGTGCTGCACGGCAGCAATAAACAAACAAAGCCCCTGAGCTTTCCAGTCACTTGGGCCAACTGTGCCAGTTCCAACCCAGACAGAAATAGGCTGATTTTGCATGGGAGGGGTGCATCAATTCTGTATATTAACAGATGGTATCTCACACTTCACATGGCTGTAAAATAATGTTATTAATTTATTTAGGGAGCTATGTTACTTGATTAAAGAAAAAATACATTTTGATTCTATTTATATAATGCTTGTTTGCTGGTACACTGAGTACCTTTAGGCAAAGAACCAAATTATTCTCAGACCAAAAATAATGAACTAGGACATCTTTTTTGATTAATATGGTCTCTTGTTGCCAAATGCTTCACATTTGAAGTAATGGCTTAAATCTTGGTCGTGCTTCCTAGGTAAGTCTTTTCTCATAACCTCTTTAGAAAATATTTTCAATCAGTCCTTTTACATATTAGAACTTCACATGTAGTTGTGAGACCAGATATTTGATATTTGACCACAAAATTCAAGGTCTCATTGTGGACTTCTCATTATGTAGGTGCATTTGAATATAGGGGTTTGGTTTGGTACCCCCTGCTATTTTTTCTTAAATCAATTGTCTTGCTTGTTTTATTTTAAAGGTACTTTGCTACTTTTATTTTTGTAGGCACAGGGTAAAGCAAAAAGGAAGTAACATTGTCAGAAATAATGACGAATACAATTAAATGTTGTCATGAGGAAAAAAAATGAAGAAACTCTGTTTCAGGTTTTCTCTTTCCTTTCATATTTAAACTGAAAATATCTGTTAGTTGAACAATTTGGCTAATGTCAGTGACCAGAAGCAGCTGAGTACTACATGCAATAACAAAATGAATGTAAAGCTGACTTCCATGCAAAATAACCAGCAAAACTCATATTCCACTTTAGCTCTTAAAACAGGACTTACATGAAATTCAAAAGGTACATCAGTTTGTGGAAATAGTTCAAGACCTGTCTACTTCCTTTAAAAATCCAGGGTACAAAAAATCAAAATCCTATTTAATTCCTTCCCCATTTATAATTTTACCACCGTATCACTTTGATTTCAGAGAGATACAGGAACAGCCAAGCTGGAGTCTGCAACTGTAGGTAGCACCATCACAGTAATCGAATAGTGCAGCACAAAAGTACTAACCAGAGAGATCATTTTATCAGGGACCTCTCATACAGACCTAAGAACTCCTGGTCAAGGCTCTACAGATCCCTTCTGCAGTTGCTGACAATTAAAAAATGATACAGCATAACAATCTAAAACAATTTGTGTCTTCAATTTTTAGCAAATCAAAAGGATGTGTTTGTTTTTGTTTCATTTATTTTGGCTTAATTTATTTTCAAAACAATAGTTTCGAAAACATACTTCCAAATATTTAGTGGGTTTCTTTTTCTATCTGAAAGCTTTGTTTCAAAGTGTTTCAAATACAAAACTTCAGAAATGAGACCACTTATTTTGAACAGAAAACATCTCATACACTAGCATATATTTATGAAATGCTTTCTTTCACAGTTTTTATGAGCAAAGTTGTGACCAAGACATTTTTCAGCTCTGTTTCATTTTCATTTACTCCTTTCTGTAGATGCACAGTATCAAAATGTCAATATTTAGGTCCAAAAGCCATTCAAGAGTGCCAAAATGAAAGGATTCCACTCTATAACTTGAGAAGTCACTTGCGTCTCCCAAATTTTTATTTAATGTGGCAAGTATTTGCTCTCTTGCATTACACACAGAGTTTGAATAGGCACTTTGGATCTGTAGAGCCAGACTGAGAAGTGGAAACCTGTCAGAGAAGTTAGATAGAACCACAGGATAGAATCATAGAAACATTTACATTGGAAAAGACCCTTAGGATCATTGAGTCTGACTGTTAACCAGTACTGTGATGCCTTTGGCAGATTTCAAAATCTCTGGTCCAAGAGAAAGCACACAATGAAGGAGAAATTTTGAAAGACAGCAAGAATTAGCTTCCTGTGTGTCACTTATGCATATAAAGATACTACTTCATTCACACCGTGCCCTGCTGAATTTCTAATACTGCAATTAAACAGCTAATGGCATAACTCTATCTGTAGCTGTAACCTCACAACAAAAAATGAAATGTAGTTATACTCATTGTTACCACATGCCTTTTACTTTCTTGGACAAGACTATCTAACACAAAAAGATTTATTAGTTTCAATTAGCTGCTGCTTCTCTCCATGACTACCAGCATTTAGCTGACTGTACACCACAGCTCCATCTTCAGCTTCATTCATCCAACAGACACTGGAGTGAAAAATACTGCTTGCTTTTGCTCTAACTGGCATGACCCCTACCTTCAAACTAGGTATCTAAAAATGTTTTGTCCTCCTCTGTCAATGAAGAGACAATGTATCACAGTGCAGACTCTGTAAGTGTTACTCAGCAAAACCAAGGAGATAGATAGCTTTATTTAGGTAGGATTTTTAAAATAATTAACTGGTTTTGGAGCACCAACACCACTGACTTTCACTGGGATTTAGACAAAAAGGAATACTGGGGGGAACTCCACTTTGACTGGTTTTTTTTTTTTTTTTCTGCTATGCTACACAGTAATTTTGAATCTTTTGAGGGAGATGGGGGAGAAATGTGAAGAAAATGTGAGAAAAGTCAAGAAAAATAAACTGGCAAACAAACAAGAACAAAAGTCCCAAGAGATTTTTAAAGAAAGCAAGCTGCTTTGGTAATAGCTGTTCTGAACAATTACTTATTTGAAAGTTTTTTAATACCACATTCAAAAGTTATCATTTAAATGTCTCCTTCCAGTTCTAAGAGAACAAAAACCTGCATCACAACACCCACTGAAATAAATCTGCCAGAGATGGCAGGGATTGCATGAGCTGCAGACATTTTCCCTTCCTGGCAAGATGGCTGCACAATTCCAAGAGCATGTGCAGACAGCATTTTTTTCCAGTGTCTGCCTCCTTGCTGGAAGAAAACCCCCAATGCCCTACCCATACTGATTCTCCTTGATAGTGCCCCAGTGATGCCTTGCAACTGCTGAAAAATCCCCAGGGAAGATGCTCAGATCTGTGAATATGTCATCATGCCTCCTTCAGTTTGTTATCTGTTTTCAGGAAAGCGACAGGCCCTGATCTATTTCATGAATCAATTAAATAAAATCATCCAAACCACCACACCACAAAAGACCTCATCATAAAACCAACCAAACAAAAAAACCAATCAAACAAAAAACAACAAAAAAACTTTCAAATTAATCCTACTACCATCATTTGTCTATGTTCTGTGAGGTTTTGAGGCATTTTCTAAGTTACTGTTATATTATCATATGGATGGCCTAGGCAGAGAAAAAACAACCACACCTCTGACTTAATTCCTTTGTTAAAAAGGAAAAGATATTTATGCCCGAATTAGTACATTGCTGAATCCAAAGATAACATCTGTAGGAAATTTAAATGGAAAGTAGCATGTGTCTATCAGAAAACACGTAATTTGTAATAAATTTTATTGTCAGGAGCTCAGGCAAACACCCACATTATACTTTTTAAGAGAACGCTAAACATGGAATAAATTACTCTAAGCCACAACATATGCACACCCCTTCTTAGATAATGGAATGTCCTTTGCAATCAGCAGGTTTAAGTCCTCTCTACCCCATTCACACTTTCATTAATCGAGTCTACTCATGGCTTTCAGATATGAGAAAACTTTTGCAAGTGTGAGGGCCACAGTACTCATTTCCATGTTTTACACTTTACACATGCAGCAGTCTGACACTGTGCTGATGCTGCTGAACATTTACTTTTGCAGCTCCTCAAAACAGCCTGCTCTGAGAGACAGCAGAATTTGTCCATCTCTCCCTCCACATATGGGAAAGGGATACAGATGCCATTCCTACAAAGCTACAAGTCATATGAAATCTAACCCTAGAAGGCAAAGAGAATCCAAGCAAAGAAATCTTGTGACCAATTGGATGCCCAAAAAACAAAGTTTCTATGTGAGATTCAGCAACTGATCAAAAGTATTGTTTTGTTGCTGTTTTGAAGGTTAACATTGCTGATATAAAGAGCCCAGTGACATGCAACTTCATCCAATATTTTGTGAAGAGAAATCTAAATGCTGGCTCTCTCTTCTTATTTCAATCAGTAGCTAACAATAAGTTCCTTCTTTTCTGTCTAACGAGATCCTTCCTTTTGTCCTTCCCCAGCTGCAGGAAAATAGTGGCTGGGATGTGGGTGTTTTATTTAATTCTGCAACAAGTCTAAAAGAGTGCAATTGCTGTGCTCTTAGATATTCAGATTAATAAATCTGTCAAGATTTTTAAATTCCATGGGGATGTGCTCTTAGATATTCAGATTAATGAATCTGTCAAGATTTTTAAATTCCATGGGGATGTTTTTTTCATATTACTATTTTTTGTACAAGGCAAAGAACAAAGAAGACTTCATCTAGCTTAAGGAATATAGGCATTATTGTAAAACAAAAAAAACAAAACCAAACCAAAACAAAACAAAACAAAAAAAAAACCCAAAAAAACCCATAAATCTCACCTTTGCCACTGGCACGTGTCTGTACTGAGGATGCAGCTATTGTGGAAGCTGATGAAATCAGCAACAGCTGCAGCCTCTGCCCACTGAGGGCTTAGAATTTGACACTTGTAAGAGACAGCCAGTGATCAAAATAATGGAATGAAAGGGTTACAGCACCCTATGGCGTTTACTGGACCAGCTGCTGTTCCCATGTAAGTAAACAGTGGTGAGGCCAACAAGCCTCGAACTGTGCCACTTCTTTCCACTAGAGACCTTGGGAAGGGGTTCTGCTAATGGTGACAGGATGGAGCACTGCTAGAATACGGCTGGGAACAAGTCTGACATACCACTGAGGTCTTTCCATCTGATGTTTCCTTGATATTGTATGTACACTTCTAGATAGAAGAAAAATCTATAGCAGCCATACAAAAATCAGAATCTGGTTTTAACACATAATTATGCTAAATGCTAAATCAGCATCATTAAATACCATTCCATTTTTATCATGCAACAGATACCCTTTCAGTTGTTTTTTTTAAGAAACATTTTTCTGCCTTAAGTTCTTATATTTGGTCTGTAGCCAGAGCAAATTATTTTGGGAAAGTGTAAGGCCACTTGGACAAGAGATCCCTGGGAAAGTGGACTTAAAAAAAAAGAGGTGTTGTCACTTGTCACTTCAGAAAAAAAGATTGCTTTCCTTCACACTTTTCTTGCTTACAACCATATCTTCAAAACCTGGGTTAGAAGACAAACTCTATAGACTACTTTTTTTATTATGTAAGAATGTCCAGCATTTTCTCTCATAAGAAAAAGCACAATTTTTGGAGATGATCACCAAACAACCCAGACTACGACTTTTCCATCATGGAGCATTTAGCACCTACCTACCATGTCACTACTGTATATATAATTTGGAATTAGCATTGCATTTCACTCACAGAGGGTTTATTATGCATGGTAACAGCCTATCAAGACAACAGAAACTTCCCAGACAAAGACCTCTTCCACATCCACCACGATATTACAATTCTATCACAACAAAGAAATTCCACAGTTTGTTCAACCCACTTCACAGAAAGGGGGCAAAAGGAATCACATGTCTGAAAAGTATTTTCATTTCCTCAGACTAACCACACATGCCTTCTATCACCTGTCTGCCCCTAGCACATGTAGCACAGAGTTTCAGCTACAGTCAATACAGTGTAATTCAAATTTACCTTGACTGTGCCAGGTATCAGTTTTCAAGAACCGTCTAAAGATTTAAGTGCCACTCAGTCCTCTCCAGGTTTTTATAAACACTGTGCCTGGAGTATCTTCCTTTATGGGCTATTTTAAACCAACAAGGAAAAGAATGCAAAATATTTCTATTTCTTACCCAGAAGACACAGAGTGCCTAGTTAGTCCTTCTGCAAAAAGGGTCAGCTTGATGCCTTCACTTGGTGGCATCTGTGCCATTTAGACACAAGGAAAAAGTTGTCTTTGCCTTTTAACCATTTGCAACAATTTGTTTTGTTGGGGCTAGAAAATTGCAGCTCAGTGTAGATAAGAACATCAGGCTCTCAGAGGTTTAAATAGACATGGAATCTCTGACATGGAAGGGATTTCAGTGCAGGCAAGGAAGGATGAAGGTACAAGATAGATTTAGACATATGAGCATCTTACTCTTTCTACTGTTTTTCTAGCACATGTGGAAAGGATAAAACAAATAACATTTCCAAGTCCCCTGAGGTGGTTCCTAGTGACAGACCTACCTCCTCCCACAGTGAAGGGTCTCACAGGTGCCCAAGTGGACAAGCCAATACGGCTGGGAAAGGCTCCCCTGTTATCCCCCAGCAACTGGGACACATGGTTCTGTCCAGAGCAAGGCCCACTGAGAAGCCAGGGTACACTCAGAGAAGTGTAAAACACTATTTATTTTCTAACTGTGCCACAATACCCCCTTACTAACAATCTTATATTGCTCTTAAATATAATTTTCCTACATGCTCAGTTCTGTGGTTCAGACTCAGCAGTGAACATCAGTATCTAGGTGTACCTGCACTGCAGCTGTGATAGAAGCTTGGCAAATAACCCCAATGCACATAAGTTCAGGTATTTTTCTCTTTTCTAAAGACTTACTGGTTTAACTATATATTCAGTGACATTTTAACTATTGTAATGATTCCATAAGCACATTTTTAGTATTCTTGCCAGGGCTTTTCCTACACTAAGTGTTTGCATGTGTATATTTTTGTGTATGCTAGTTTTTATAATAAACTTTTTAGTGTACTACTCTTTCTGACTGCCTGATGCTCAGGAATGGCTGTCCTACACTTAGGGGTTTTTTTTCTATGAGGCTTTTCAGTAGCACAATAAATTATATCCAGATGCACTGACTCAGTGTTTGCTTTGTCAGCTTCCCCTCTACCTTAATCAGGCCTTTATACACATCACTGTGCACAAATACAAACTCCAGGTGTAAGTCAGAGTACATGCCACAGGCTACTTCACAAGCCTGCAATTATAGATGTAATCAGGTATCCTGCACTTTGGCTCACAGACCAGGATATTTCATCCAAAGAGCAGTAGATATTGGGTGAGGCCCACAGATTATTATCTGGAAAAAAATGTCAGCCAAGAAGGGTTATAGTAGTGGCCCATAAAATCATTACTGTTACAGGGAAATTATAGTTCTTCATTGTCTCTTCCACACGAGAATTATGGGCATAGTTGTTGCTCAAATTCAAATTCTTTGGGTGGCTCTGGCAGCAATAAGAAAAGTTAAAAGCATTTGGGAAAACCATAATCTGTTTCAGAAATACATGCACAATGTGCTAGAAGCTCTCTGGAGAAAACTGATAAGATTCTGCCCAGTCACTACATAGAAATGGTTCCTTACAGCTTTTCTTTCACTTAAGGGAGTGAGACTCCGAGCAACAGGTAATATTACAGAATTAGACTTAAGTCCTCAGCAGATGCAAACAGAATTTGACTTGTGAGAAAGAGCTTAAAAATGGCTAATCAGGTAGGAAGACTGTGCACATCATGAAAAAATATATGAGGAAGCTAGGAGTACAAGCTGCAAGAAGTCAGCTGTATTGCAATAGCTGTATTTGAGATCAGTTACAAACAAGAATGGCAAAATGCATCTCATTGTCTAATTTACGTCTTGCAAATAGTTGGACAAAAATAATCAAATTCAGATAAGCAAGCATTGCGTCCAAAAAAAAAAAAAAAAAAGGCCAGCAAGCCCCTTCCCAATTCCAGATGTTCTGCTCCGTTGTACATCTGGACGTGTACAATAAGATCTGGCCCATGTCTCCATAGTTCTTTATAGAAACTTTTTTCCCCCCTCTTTTCCCTCATTTAACCACTATTTCAGACATTTTAGGAAGTTATTTCAGATTTTACTCCACAGAGTGCAATAGCAAATGCAACATTTTATTTGTGTTCTCAGGTAGCATAAAGCATATTTTGTGATGCGTGCAAGAGGGAAAATGAGAGCAACAAAACGATGGGGAAGGAGACAAGGAGGGAGGAAGTTAAATAAGAAAGAAGGAAAACCCTCCAAACAAACAGAGGGAGAGACCATGGGAATTACCAGCCTTTTGCCTAATCTACATTCAGTTCTCTCATAACTACAGATTCTAGACTTTGCATTGCTTCAATTTCTATATGATGGTTTATCCCTCATCTTCCTCTTTGGATTTTGTATGAAGACTTCTTTCTCTCTGGGAGGAATCCTTAAGGAAATAGCTGCTCTTCTTTTAAACTATGCTGAATTGTGATCTGCAGTTACAGTCTCCATCACATGGGCAATAAGTATCTAGATTTATACTTTGCTCATTGGTGGCCCTAAAAAGCCAACAGGATGCAATGGTCTCCTCTCTTTGGTCTCCTTTCTTCCCTTTGCAGAGGCACCTTCTGGGTGCTGTGGAACAGGTTTGCTCTCCCAGACCCTGAGATGTGACCTCCTCTGTATGGCCTGCATGTTTTTCTCAGGCCATAGTGATTTTCTGAGCCCTTGCAGCAAAGAACAACTCCACTGCAACTCCCCTGCAACACATGTGCAGCCCAAATCTCTCTTCTCAATGACTCTTTATTGCTTCTTTAACTGTATTTACACTAATTTTCATTTACTACGTATTATCCTGTGAGTACATATCACCTCTCCCTAATAAAATGTTAAAGCATCAGTTTTAAGTGAATAAAAGATTGAATTTCAGATACGACTGAAAGTTCAAATATATTTACAATTAACATAAGTTTGAACAGGGGATGAGATGGATTCTCCAAAGAAATGTCTAAATTTATGGTATAAATAAAGATGCAACAAGCTTCAGTTTTTAAAAAATGTTTCCCTTGCCAATGTTTGATTGGCAACAGTCAAACCACGAGACAGTTCAATTAAACAAAAAAATGTCTGCATTATATTGTTCTGCTAAGAGATGTCCACAAGCAGTCACACACATGCACACAGTAACTCTGAACCACAGCAGCTTATAATTTAATTTATTCTACAAATTAAGAGAATATTGGATCATGATTCAGAAACAAATATGGGGTTCTGTAAAAAAATTTTATAATTGTTTGCTATCTTCTGATACTGGCCCTGATTCCTCATTTTACACCTGTATGCCTCACAATTAGGATATAATGTGAAATCCTGGTTTTGCAGTACCCCACTCACCTACTGGAAGTCTGCACATTAGCTAAGACCCAGGACTTGCACACCGAGCCTGCTTTCTTCTCTTGCTAAAAGCATCAACATGCCATCAGTAGAATCAAACTTATTATCTAGAAGGTTATTAAGTTTCTCTCCTAACATCTATTTTCCTAACTTACTAGGATAGTAATCTGATTTTTTGGAGGGGTGAAATCAATTCAGGAAGAAGAGGAAAACTAAAAGGTAGGGGAAAATGTCATTTAGAAATTGTAACTTTTTTTTTTCTTAGCATTATGGGATTTATCTGATTTCTGTGATACTGAAAGATAATGTGAAGTGGGACAGTGTTTCTCTAATATCTTAAAATATAATTTGGAAAAGACCTTTGGCACATATTTTCTTTTTCCAAGAAACACATTATTCTTTATTAAAAGCTCTACCAACAAAGGGCATAAACTGGAAACAATGGGCAACTGAAACATACAGAAACATACAGAAACATACAGAAGAAGATGGACATGGGAGACAACAGAAAACAACCACATTTTTAAAAATTATGTTCATGTGAGAGGAAGTAATGTGAAACATGAGGATTGAATACATGGGAAAACCTGGAAATATTAATGCTGAATGATTTACAAGGAAAAATAAATACTGAGTGTGGCTGGAGAGTTCATAGGAATAACTTAGGCCTTTTAGTTCAGAACTGATCCCTGAACAGATCAGCATTCAAAATTACTTAAGTAACTTTTTAATGTGAGTATATTCCACTTTATAGACCGCACACAAAATTTTCATAATCCCAATGGCTCTAAGTACCTACTACTCAAAGTATGCAATGTCATTTAGTGTTTGATACTGATTCTCCAGTGCAACACAGAAGTCTCTAAAGTTGACTGTCCAGATGTTCCAACACAAACAGATTCATTTAGAAATCCTTCTGCAAATAAAGAATTTATATGACAGCAAACTCTGCTTTTCGTTAATGCAAATTTTGACAGCAAACTCTGCTTTTTGTTAATCCAAATTTTGACTTTCTATTCATTTGCCTCTTCTTCTTTGTAATGTGCTTTTACATACTTCTGAAGGCTTTTAGTGTCCCCCCTAAACTTTCTCTTTCAACCAAACTACCCAAGCTCTCCTACATTTCTCATAGGTAAGAAGTCCCAGACCACTGTGATCCTTCTCTGCTGTATTCTGAATATTCTGCCTCTGCAGAATCATAGAAGCTGGGTGCCTGAAGTGTGCCCTTTTCAATAGTTTCTTATGCAGAAAGACACCTTCTTGCAGAAACAGACATGTTTTAAAAGTACTGTGTGTTATGTGAACAAATAAATGCAAACAGAGAGAAGGTGGCACCCCAAATACTCAGATGGTAAAAGGCAGAACTGGTCTTCTTTAGTTTAAATAAATTAATTTTCTGTCTCTTGATATCCATAATCTATGGGGTTTTTTTTGTTCAACCTGTGTTATTAAGCACCAACTGAATGACAATGAATAATCAATCGACAGGAACACACTGAACCCATTTCACTCCTGCACATGTATCAGTTGCTGAGCAAAAATTCAAATACTCCACCTAAAAAATAGCAGGGTGCTTAATAGTTGTGAAGTTAAATTAAGAGCTATAAGCCACCTCTCTAATGACTCACTATGAAGTTTTTTTATATCAACCCAGTATAGCACAGCTACATATATACATGCATACAATAAAAACCCCCACACCCCCCAATGCTAAATCAAATAATTACATGGAAACAACACTTAAAACCTATGTTCGTTCTTATTGAAAGGTCACAGATTCTTTCCTCATATAGAGTATAATTTATTCTCAATTGTTTTAGGAATGTGGAAAATATTATGACATGAAATGTAATTTGGGAGCATTAAGAAAGTTAAATGTTTATATTCAGTAAACGCCCTTGATCCTTCTTCTGTAGCCAGTGCGCACAGTGCATATATTTTAAACTGACAGATTTAAATATAACTGCATTCCCATTGTACTCACTAGCCAATCTACAGACTGGTTCCCAACTCTCATTTTTAAGTAAATAAATTAATACATATGCTGGAAATTCCCCCACCAGACAGTCATGCTTGGAATACACTGTTCCCTTTCCTAAAGATCCAAAGTTCAGTCAAACAAGGGAAAAAAAATCTCTTGAGGACCCTCCTATTTCCCTCTTCTCATAAGTGTGGAAAAAAAATATGTTGAAGGAAAATGAGCTCAGATTTGTACATGAGACCTTCTTTTTGATTGACAATGAATATTATATAGGTATGTTAATGTTAGGGGTTTTTGGCAGAATTTCTACAGAACCTAAATGTTATACAGAAATTCTTCCTGAAACAGTTTTACTTGAATGAAAATGTTGGCACTGCACAATGCCTTTCCAAAATTTGCCCTTTTAGTAGTTTTCAGGGATTTTTTTTTGATCTAAGAGATGCATAAATTTGTTAGCAAAGTTTATCACAATTTTAGCAACTTCAGCAATGGGACTATGACCCGTTCTAGGGATCTTATTTACAAAAATAAACCCCAACAAACCAACAAAAAAGAACAAAAAGCACTGTCTAATAACAAAATAAATTGATAAGATATTTCTGAAGTATAGTCATATTTGAATCCTCAAGTTGTAATTTTGGAAAGTTGTGAACTCTTAAAAAACATTATGAAAAATATAACAGGATCAGCAAATTTCTGGAGTGTTATCTGACATTGGCTCTGTCTTGTGTTCCCCTGTGGATTATACCACAATCAGAAGCTTTGAGCAAGTTCATCACTTCACTAATCCTCATGAACTTCACCCTGAAATTTGCTGCTCCAAAGTTATAAATTTGGCCTACAGGGACACAGCTTGGAAAGGCCTGATGGAAACTGGTCCTCATGAACTGAACACCATGAAAAAAATAAATGAAATAACTTTTTGCTGTTACCACCCTGTGGCATTTGCTATTACTGTACTACTTCACCACCTGCAGTATAGAGGGAAGAAAAAAATAAATTGTTTTTTGCTGGGCAGAGGAAGTGAGTTTGAGGGTAAGAATCAGAGTAGAGTGTAAGACTAAAAGTGGTAAAAAACTGAAACAATCTTAAGCAAATGGTGACAAACCTAGATCTCATGGGAAAAGAGTGCTTTACATAGCCTTCAAGCTGCCTGCAACTTCATCTCAGTTTGATTTCTTTTGTTAATTGAAGAAACACTAAATTTTTCATTTGCTTCAGGCAACATGACTGTGATTTCAAAATACATCCAAGTGCACCCTCAGTCAGTTCAAAGACAACAAGAAGTTGGTGAGTGTTGATCTACTGGAGGATTATGCTCTGCAGAGGGATTTGGACAGGCTGGATGGGCTGAGGCCAGTTGCATGAAGCTGAACAAGGTCAAGTGCCAGGTCCTGCACTGGGGTCACAACAACCCCAGGCAGCACCACGGGCTGGGGGAAGAGTGGCTGGAAAGCTGCCTGGCAGAAAAGGACCTGGGGGGGGCTGGCTGACAGCAGCTGAACATGAGCCAGTGTGTGCTCAGGTGGCCACGAAGGCCAATGACATCCTGGCCTGTACCAGCAATAGTGTGGCCAGCAGGACCAGGGCAGGGATTGTCCCCTGTACTCGGCACTGGTGAGGCTGCCTTGAGTCCTGTGTCCAGTTCTGGGTCCCTAAATTCAGGAAAGACACTGAGGTGCTGAAACTTGTCCAGAGAAGGACAATAAAGGTGAGGAAGGGTCTGGAGCACAAGTCCTATGAGGAGTGGCTGAGGGAGCTGGGGGTGTTTAGCCTGGAGAAAAGGAGGCTCAGGGGGGCACCTTATCACTCTCTACAAGTGCCTGAAAAGAGGGTGTAGTGAGGTAGGGATTGGTTTCTTCCCTCAGATAACTAGTGATAAGATAAAAGGAAATGGCCTTAAATGTGTTTAGATTGGTTATTAGGGAAAAAAAATTCTTCATGGGAAGGATTGTAAAGCCCTGGAACAGGCTGCCCAGGGAAAAGGCTGAGTTCCCATCCCTGGAGGTATTTAAAAGATCTGTAGATGTGGCATCTGGGCAAATAGTTTAGTGGTGGGCTTGGCAGTGCTGGGGTAATGGTTGGACTTGATGATCTTCGAGGTCTTTTCAAACTGAAGCCATTCAGTGATTCTGTATTCGTCTTATCTTCTGAGATGCCAACAGAAGAAGAGCTCAGTACATGTTGTGATTTTCTTTCTTCCATAATACTAAGCAAACAAATTAATACAAAAATGTTATTAAAGAAAAATTATGGAGAAAACCAACTGATAGTTCCAAATCATTAACAAAGTACATATAACAATGCCCTCCTCATGCAAAACTACTCATCATAACAGCCTGAGAAAGAATGCAGTCATGGTATTTCCTCCAACACCAGAAAAGTAGAAAGAATCCTATGAGAAACTTATTTCCAGCATCTCTGACTTCTGATGACTATCCAAACCAAAAAGTGAACAAGGACTTACCCCCATAGTTTCTCTGGAATGTATATCTGATTAGACAACATTTTATCATGCAAAATTGTGATAAACCATGGCACAGACATAGGCGTACAGCACGTTTGACAGCATTTTACACCAAATTTTTCTTCCCTGAGTGGTTCTTTGTTCAGAGCTGCCTCAGTTTTGCTGCATGGTAAGAATATGCAGAACTGTCAAGCAGCAGCTGACTTGCCAAACAAACTACTTCCTTCTATACTCAACTGTGTACACCCAGTTCATTTCTGAACATCTCTGGGAGGAATTACTCTAGAATTGTTGCTGGGAAGCCTAATGGAGCTACAGAGAACTGACTCCATCAGTTCAGAAAATCAGAACAAAACACACAAAACCCCACCCAAAAATATACAAATAAAAAGCTTCTTTACTTCACATAAACTTCATCTGATGTCTGTGGGACAAAACGATTTTGGCTTAGAGCTTATTCAGATGTTAACAGTAACATACAAACATTGAACTGTTTGAGAAAAAGTAACACTTGTTCATTCCATCCAGTCCAACATAAATAGAAATAAATGCTTTAAGATATGAGCCTTGCATTTGGATGGAGTAGAAAGGCTTTCACATAACATGCTATGCTGAGAGTTAAAGCTTCAGTAGTTCAGCCTGCCTTTTCTTGTTGCAAGTGCATGAATGACAGATGCTAGAAGAGTTCCTGCTCTTTTGTAAAATAAACAACCTTGAACAGAGCACTCACAGAAATAAAACAACGTCAAGTTCTCTATACTTTTATAAGTTTGTAACACTGAGTTTGGACATGGAGATGGGATTATAAACAGTTTGATAAAGAGTCTAAAAGTATTGTAGTGCAGAAGAGCCACATTGTTAGAATACCATAAGTCTTCATACCTCCCAGAGGAGAATGTAGGGTCTGTACTAGACACATTACTCTCCTTCTCTGGCAGTGGAAGCACACTGTTATTAAAAAGATAAGATAATTATGGATGCCTCACCTCCCTGACATTAATGTAACTGGTCTGCACTAGGAGAAAGATTCTGTGAAAGAACATAAAATGTTCTTTCCTTTTATTGATGTTCCTCCTAAAATGTCAGCCAAAGGGAGATTGGAGATGAGGAATACTGGAAAATCCTTTCTGCAGGTTGGTTTCTAGGTTGCCACTGAAGTGTCTCAAAGAGAAAAACACAAGTGAAAAACAAGCTTACTAATATCATCTTAAATGAAAAGGTCTTAGTGGTGAACTTACTCTCCTATTATTGGTCTAACACTACTGAATGCATTAATAAAGACTACTTAAAGCTTTGGATAGATTAAATAAAAATAGTAAACACTGATCTAATTCCTCCACCTATATGAAAAGTATGACAATGTATCGATTATGCAAAATGAGAAAGTTTATAAAACCAAATAAATTGTTATGAACTTAAAGAGTTGTCTGAATTTCTAGAGTTAGGAAAAGGCCTTTGTCCACAATATAATACATATTTTCTATTTATTGTTTCAAGGTAATGTGTTGAATGGTCACAAGAAAAGAGAGTTTCTTTCCAGATGAAGTGCCATGGCAAAAAAAGAGACCAAAATATCAATTTGGGAATGCATGCAGAAATGCTGATATGTCATTAAGCATTTATTTTTTTACTCCTTTTCTCCTCCTGGTGAACATGGTGGCAAGCAAATTTCTTACTCAATAATAAAACTCAAACAATTTGAAAAATTTTAGGAGTGCTGAAATTTATTTGAGTGTTGTATGTGCTCACCAACAATGTCAGACAAACTTTTCCTCCACATCAGAACTTCTTTTGCTGTAGCTGCTGCCCAGTAGCAATGATTTCAAACATCAGACACAAGCTGGACAGAGCACTCATGTCTTCATCATCATGCTAAGATGAACTCAGAGGATTTGTTTCCATAACTGACCGCTCTTTTAGAAGCTCACTAAAGTACTTTGTTCTTAAAAATAGAGGAGGGCAGGGGAGAGCAGGAAGAAAACTAAACTAGGGGGAAAAACCCCTGTGTTGGCCCTTCACTTCCATGAACTTAGCCAGCCTATGATTCTTGGGAACAGGTTAATATTAGTTAATGTCTACACTAAAAGGGAGCAATAGAAACACTGAACCAAAATCAGTAACTTGCAACTTAACTTATTGCAACTTAATATAAAATAAAAATAATGGAACTGATGAAAGATCTGCAAATGGCAGTGAGTTGACAGGCTCTTTGCTAAACACTCCATAGGCCATGCTCTGGTCTATTACAGCAAAGTTAGAAGACTGAAATAGAATGAAGGATTGAAAAGCAACTCTACCAAAATCTATGAGCACGGCCAACCATGTCTCTGCTCAAGCTCCTATTTTTCCACAGTAAAACTGAGAGCAGAAGCTGCCGTGCTCCCTTCATACCACATTCTCAGGATTTAGAATAAAAAATACTGTGTGTCCCTCAGCAGTAAAATTTTATACAATTTGAAGAAAATACCTACTTCTGCCAAGACTAAATATGCATAGAACTATGTTTTCCCCAGCCCTAAAGAAAAAAAAAATGTTTTGATGTTTGGAATCAAATTTCTATGGTTTAGTGATTTTTCTCATAATATTAGGCAGTTTGAACATTAATGAAGATGAAATTCTGTCTCTATACAGAGCTTTTTTTTTTGTGCAGAATGGAAAATAATTTATTAATGATGTAACCAGGACATCAAAATAGTCTATTATTTCAAAACTGATTAATTGTGTAGTTAGGAAGTGAGCAATATCTGTGAGATAAAGCATAAGACGCATGCGGTAGAGATGGATTAGAAAACATGAACATTTTATTCAGGTTCTGTTTCATTCCCTTTTTAACTTCAGTGTCACTGGGCCAAGTATTTCCTTTAATCATAAATTTATTTTACCAAGGATGCTATATTTAAATTGAAACAGAGCACAAATTATCTTTCTAAAAAAAATAATTTTTAAAAACCATATACAATCTTTTGGCAGAAAGTTTTCAAAGAATACACATATCTTACAGACAAAATGTGTGCCACTTGGCTTCACTAATAAAATTTCAGGAAGCTTATTTAAAAAAAAAATATTCAAAATGCACACACAAAATGCGTAACACTGCCACCAAGCACATTCTGGTGGAACTGAACACAAGTTTTATTTAATCCTCAATCATGTGTTAAAAGGTTATGACTTCCATGTTTTATCTTGATTACTTCTCAGAAATGGACAAACACTAGGTTTGAATATAGGGACATTTTATCAGCTTTGATCATCATCTGGGCCAATGTCCCAGTCTCTGAAATGCAGATGAACTGACACCCATCTAATCTGAACTGTATAATATCACCTGAGTGAAAACGCAGTATTTTTGTACAATGACATAGGAATACAGCATAATAAGGAATATTAGAAGATCTTTAATGGAATCAATTCCTGCTTGAAGAAGGGTCAGCCATGAAGTCAAAACACGCTTCTCTATGTTCATCCACTTGGCTATTGAAAGCCTCCAAGGATGGAGGCTGCACAGCGTCACCAAAAACCAGTTCCACTGCCTGATTGCTTTTGAAGGGAAGAAGCTTTTCCTTATATCCAGACACAACCTCCTTTTCTTCAACTTAGGCCTGCTCTCAGTTGTCCTTCCACCACCATGGAGCCCGTCTCCACCTTCTTAATAACCTCCCCTTAGGTACTGGAGGCAGCTGTTTGACAAACACTAAACCTGACTGCTGCCAGGCTGGACCAGCCCCGCTCCTGCAGCCTGACCTCCAAGGGCAGGGGCAGCAGCCCCAGAGATAATGTCAGTGGTTCCCTGCTTACCCCAATGCAGTTCACTGGCATCCTTCTTGCACCAGGAGGCTCAATGCTGGACATGATCTTCTAAATATGACCTAGTAAGTGCTGAGTAGAGGGAGATAATCACTTTCCCAAGCTACTGGCTGTGCTCCTGTGATTACAGTCCAAGATAATGTCCTTCTTTGCTGCCACAAACTACTACTGGCTCACATTCAGTTTGCTGTCTAGCAAGACTCCCAGTTTTAGCTTCCCCAGAATTGCTTCCCCAGTCAGTGAGCTCACAGATTTTATATTTTCAATTGGGCTAATGCTGTATGCTCACCTTCGAGAAAAACTGCCAGTCTTTAAGTTAACACTGCAAAGAGTTGTTCCATTAAAAAAATATATGATCTTTTTTTCCGTTTTGGTATGGCAAACATCAGCTAGAGAATCTCATTGGAAATTCCAGAGCTGACACACAGAAAAAGGAATTCAGTAAATATAAGAGATAAATTATGCATGTGTAGACTGGATTGACTGATTTGATACTAACAGCTTTGGACTGCATTCCCTTTTCACTGGTGGTGCAACAGAATCAGCACAGTCAAGACATACAAAATGGCATTAGTTACCGCTACAGTACGGTCTGTATCAATTCTTTTCTCTTTCTTTTTTCAATTCTGCCTCTATCAGGTGACATGCTAAAGAATTAACCTTGTAATACTGCAGTAAACATTGTTTGAGGTAGACATGTGCGTCCTTCACACACAGTAAGGCCCTGGGTGTATGCTCATCTACAATGCAAGATCTGCATTTCAAAATGTGCCCTGATTTTGTATCCTACACTGGATGGCATACAGTGGTTTTGTAGCCAGACCATCCCACTGGCACTAATCTACAGATACAAATGTGAAAGACAATATCAGACAGATTTTCAGTATCATGCAGAGAAAACTTTGAGAACTGTTCACTCTCTCCCAATTACTCTCCCCTCTAAGTTTATGAATCTACTATTAAAAAAAAAACCACCAGTCAACAATATTCCATAAAAACTGCAATACTGTCACATTTAATTCTTTAAAAGGCAAACTTGCTGGAAAGACTTTTAATAAAATTTACAATGATGGCAAGCATGACAGAAGACAGAATGTTACCTGAAATCACAGGTTAATAAAATATACCACTGGTGAAATGGAGACATTGCTGGTGTCTGTGGTCCTACAGTCAAATGAGATGAAAAGAAGAATATATTTACATGAGGGTTGCATAGGGTAACAGAAATTTATCTGTAGGCTGTTCAGAACATCTTTATATTAACAACCACCATAACAAAACCCTGAAATATTTTCCTCTTTCCTGAATCATAATTTTTTTACATTAATTGCTGAAATTTGGAAGTATTAACTTTTACCTCACAAGGCTGCTATTGCCTGTGTTATCCCACTTTATGTTAGGAGGTCTCCTTCTAATACTTTTTGGGTTGTGTTCAAAAACAACATTGACACCTTTACCTTGATAGCTAATCTTCTGCCATCACCATGCTATCCAGCTGTCTAGGGACTCTCCTCCTTTGATAATACTGCCAAACAGCAAGTAGCCACCAACCCGAGCTACTGCTGTGATGCTACATAAATGGTCATTTATTTCCAGAAGTTCAACCTCCCAGTCTATCCATGGTTATTCTTTCCACTACCAACATCAGGTCACATTATTTTAGCTTTGTCACATTCAGGGCAAACTGGGGATAATCAATTCCTTTCTGGAACAAATGTAGTAATTTTGGCTTCTCTCCTTTTGAAAGACCTAGTGTGAAATGCATGTCAGTTGTACAGCTATAGCTTTAACCTGTCTCTTAAGGATGATGCCACCTCTGTTAATAATTGCTCTTTGCCATACACTTTGTATGCCAGAACTAATTTAATTTAATAGAAGACTCTACTACTAAAAAAATTACGGAAGACTCATTGAAAATAAAATGTGCATTGTTCGCAAAGTGTGATGAACCATCTATCCAAGTTTGAGAACGTCGTTAAATTGATTCCCTTACTAGCAGTTCTGTTCTGCACTGTGTGTATAGCCCCACCCTCAAGTAGAGCAAGTACCTGGTACAGATTTTGGAAAGGACAGGTTGCCTCAAACAATTCTTTCAAGCCCATAGCAAACCAATCTAGATATTTTGAGGCAAGAATGAAGTAAGAGGGCTAGAGCGCCGGAGGGCCTTACTGAAAAAGTACCTTTATTTTTAAAAGGCAGATGGAAACTGAAAGGTTGGAAATCACTCCGGGTCATAATAACATGACAACCTTTCCTGCCATGTGTCCACATTGAATTTATTGTCCAGCCTGGCAGTGTGCCCTGAAATCCACCTGATTGTATGATGACCTAATTCAAGTTCCCCATGGATACTTTGGTAAAGTTTCATCTACTAAAAGTCTCATTAGGGAAGATAAGTGTTGCAGTGACCAGAAACCCACAGGTCTCGGGACAGGGCAACCATGGGTGTGTATACAGATTGGGGAACAAGAGGCTGGAAAGCAGCCCTGTGGAAAGGGACCTGGGGGTCCTGGTCGATGGAAAGTTGAATCTGAGCCAGCAGTGCCCTGGAGCCAGGAGGGCCAACCCTGTCCTGGGGCCATCAGGCCCAGCATCACAGCCGGACAGGGGAGGGGATTGTCCCACTCTGCTCTGAGCTGGGGCAGCCTCACCTCCAAAACTGGGGGCAGTTTTGGGTGCCACAATGTAAGAAGGATATAAACCTGTGAGGGAGCTTCCAGGGGCGGGTAATGAAGATGGTGAAGGGCCTTGAGGGGAAGCCGTATGAGGAGTGGCTGAGGTCACTTGGTCTGTCTAGTGTGGAGAAGACTGAGGGGAGTTTTCTCACAAGCAGATGTGCAGGGAAAGGAACCAGTCTCTTCTCTGTGGTGACCAGTAACAGGACTCGAGGGAACGGCTTGAAGTTGGGTCAGGGGAGGTTTACGTAGGATATCAGGAAAAGGTTCTTCATCCAAAGGGTGGTTGGACACTGGAACAGGATCCCCAGAGGAGTGGTCACAGTGCTAAGCCTGACAGTTCAGGAAGTGTTTGGACAACACTCTCAGGCACAGGGTGTGATTCTTGTAGTGTCCTATGCAGAGACAGGAGTTAGTCTTTGATAATCCTTGTGAGTCCCTTCCAATTCAGGGAATTAATAATTCTGTGAAGTCTTTGCATAATGTTGTAACCTCATCAGATAATCTTCCATATAGTTTCATCATGATGGTGCTTTAATAATAATTAATATAGCTCTAATACTTTACATGGTCTATACCATGTTATATGTTGGTATTTAAAACTTCTAAAGTGCTTTAAGATTCCCCAAAGAAAGGAACTAAAGAAAAAGTTTAATTATTCTCTTCTAGAAGTATAAAAAGTTAAGGCTGTCCTTGAGTTGGCAGTACAGTAGGACATGTGGTTAGTGCATGCAACCCACAGAGTAGGGAAGAGTATTGACTCACTTCTGAGAACTGAAGTGGTGCTTAGAACCTGAAGCTTATGGTCAGGAGTTAAAACAACAAACAAAAAATATACCAACATATACAGTCCTTTACATTCAAACTTTTGTTCCCGAGATAATAAAAAAACAGAACATGATCTCTTGAAGGTATTGAGTTTATAGAAGTATCCACTGATTTTAGAAGGGACCTACAGAAAGCCCAGCCCAATTTTGAAACAGCAGAGCAGTTTAATCATCAAATAAGGACGTGGGTACCTATTTACTTGAATTTCTGAAAATCTCAACCTGGATTTGTCTAAGTACAAAATCATCTGATTATTTAGATTCTAGCTGACTAGAATTCCACTTTATCATTTAGTCAGTTGAACCATTACCAGGTGCCATAACTGAACTAATTACATAAACTTATTGCAGTAAGTTGTACCATATTCCCATGTTATAATTGCTTTGTGTAGCCTTCCTAAAAGCACACTGTAGTCTCTTCACAGCAGAAACTAATTTCTTAATGAGAATTGTAAAAATACTTTGAGTGCTGTAGAAATAACAAAATAGCATGAATTCTTTTCCCAGTTAGTTGCAATAATGTAGAAATGCCCTAGCCAACAGCAAATCGATACCTGTGAGAAATATTAGCAATTAAACCAGTCCTTTTCAGCTTGACGATTCCAGATCTCAGAGGCTACATAACCAGGGTTATGCAACTTCTTTTCCCACATAACACTGTCATCCAAGCTGATGGGTGCTTGATTTGTAAGCCTTTTTGTAAAAAGACAAGACTAAATAAAGTTGTATGCAACTCACTATGTTCTGATCAATTCCCTCAGAACTGCTTTCTTTAAAAAAAAATCTTATAATTCCTTAAGCAGTGATCAGTTTGGCCCTTTTGCGAAAGAAGTAGATATCATATCTCCACAAGCTCTGCTACAAACTTAACTCTGTAACTAAGATACTCATTCATTTTTCTACCTGGTCCTTCCCAGATTTTAAGTCAGGATGGACCTCTAGACTTTCCCTTAATTGCACACTACTGTTCTCCCCTTGCTGTTCTATCTTTCCAGCTTTCTCCACCCATTATATGTTCCAATATGACAGAGGTTTTTACTTGTGTATTATGGAAAATAATACAGGCCCAGATGTCTCATGCAGGAAGATACATAAATAGAGAATTAGTGTATTTGAGATGGGTACAACTGTTTCACCTGCAGGAGCCAGTGTCTGGAATCTGTGCCATCCACTCTTCTGAGTGGAAAGTAATGAATGAGTTAAAATGAACAATGAATGATTTTACACAGAAACCACCAGGAATGCATATTCCTACTGGTTTGTCTTTTTGGCTACATTTGCCTTTTAAGAATACCAGTTGGGAAAATTGTTTAAAACACAGACACAGTGAACAATAAAACTGCTCTAAACTAAATTGCTAGAAAGTCAGTGTGTAGATGGAACATGTTACAGCTGCGTCAAGAAAAAGCTGTGCAGCTCAGCAAAACAGAAACTTAGGAGGGTTCCGGAGCTGAGATCTATAGACATTTGGAATATAAAGGAAGTTCAATCCTTGAGAAAACAGACAACTCCAAAGATCAAGGGGCTGATTCTTCATAGCTATCCCTTTTCAGAAACACTGACCTTTCTGATAGACTTTGCATTAGTATCCCACTGCCACAAAAATCCTTCCAACAGATGAAGTGAGACCTAGTAGTATTATAACTGCAACTGTAATAATTCAGAGATTCAGATTTAGAAAAATAAATACAGTAGAAAACTTTTCATTAACTACAGATTTACAGAAAAACAAACAAAAAACCAAACCAAAACAAAAAAACACCAACAAATAATTCCAACACTATTTTTCATGTATATGCCATCCAGCTTGCTTTTCCTCGCTCTCTCTGTCCCCAAAGAGAAAAACCTACTCTACAATGCCTTCTGAAGGCTGTCTGCCTGCTATCCTCACTGCCCACCTACCGTAGGGAGCAGCTCCTCCCACCTGCACATAAAAGCCAAGTGCATGCTACCAGCAGCAGATCAGAGCACTTTCTGAGTCCTCCACTGTTTTGAGCCAGTGATCTTCTCTCCTTGGATCTTGTGTACTCAAGGTAAGATTACTGCTACTTCAGGTTTCTGTTCTAACCAGCTATTGTGAGGAAGTCTTAATGTGAACTCAAGCACTGCCTTGCTGGGTGGTGCTGGCTCCCCCACGCCTTTTTTTTTTTTTTTTTCCAGATGCAGTGTCATCTGACATTTAAGTTAGTAACAGTCTGTTGTTTTAGGAGAGAAATAAAAACAGATCTTGCTGGAAAACACTGTGGTTGGGAAAAGGTCTTCTCTCCCTTTCTGATGGATTTTGAAGAGATTAGTGTATCCAGACCAATTATAACGATTTATTATCCCTCTTAATAGTCTCCTTCTCAGTCCAGTCAAGTTATGAAAAAAAAAGAAAAAATCACTGTATAGCTTCCTTAAATTCTGTTTGAGGAAAAAAAATGCTTACTGTTAATTTAAGGAAGGAACTGGGTTTTATTGCTAATGTCATTTACTAGCCAGATTGAGACAATCTTGGGACTGAAATGCATCTTCACAGGTTTCATTGCCTTTAAAAAAGGTGTGATGGAACTTAAAGCCCGCACAGAAGCACAGTAATAAGACTGATGGAATTCATTATCTTGTACCAAATATGCTTAAAGTAGATATTTTACAAGCAAAGTTCTGTTTCTTGGAAGAACAGACCTTGTGTCTCTATGAAACTTTTAGATCAGCTTGTTTATATTTTTCTGCAGTTTTCCTACACAGGCATTTCTAGCATTAGAGGGAGGAATAGTTAAGAGCCTCAGACACAGCTACTGAACAGTTAAAACATTTAAAAGTGGTTTCAAAACTATATTTGCATTCCCATCCATGCATCTGTCCATACTCAGAGAGATGAATCTATTAGTGACCAGTAGCAGCTTTTCACATTGTGTGAGTCAGTGCACTTTTAACACACACAGTCACCTGTTTAAAGAAATTCCATCACAGAAATCCTAATCCTACAATGCCTCTCTCCAGTGCTCAGAGAGGAGGGAAAGCATGAGCTACCAGAAGCAGCAGTTAACACTGTCTGTAAATACAAAATATAATCTTCAGTTAAATAGTGGTATTTTCTTCTTAATGTCTAATTCTCTTTCTAAACTGAGTCTTTTTTTGTCTTTCACAAATAGAAAATTTTCTCTAGAAAATAATTATGTCCATATATAACTGTACTCACATTAGCTGCAATATTTTAAGCTATAGCATATATAACAGCAGAACTCTGCTCCAAGTACCCTTTTCTGCATACTGTATCTAGGATTTTTTTCTGATTTTATATGTTATCTATTCTAACTGGTGGGGAAAGAAATACACTGCCTTCAGCTATTTGCCTGCAAGATTACATAAGTATCTTTAAAAAAAACCCAAACAACAAAAATCCAAAATCCAAATAAATTGAACTATACAAAAACCAAAGTACAGTGCTTTCTATAGCAAACTTACAGTAAAACTATTTTTGTATCCAGGTAATTAATATAAATTGCCCATAGAAGACAGGAAGAGAGCCCAATGGTTTTCCTCATAACTGCCATTAACTCTGAGCTACAAAATTTTATTTCTTCGTTAACATGTGATTTTTACAGCAAACCTCCCCTTTCCAAAAACATCCCTGTTGTAAAACACAGATATATGATTTTAAGTTCAGTGCATACAGAAATTAGGTCTACAGTGTGGCAGTAAAGCCTCATTTTTTCACACAGAATTTTACTCTATCAGATAAATCATATTTCTTTTAATAGAGCAAATTTCATGGAAAAAAAATTCATTTGCCACAGGAAATGTATATGTAGCAAAGTACCTTTTATTAAAGCCTGCTGTGAAATGTAATGTTTTGGCATTTGAAAAATGGATTGCAGGACATATTAAGAAAACTTTATTCAAAGGAATGCATCTAATTTAGATCAGAATCTCCTCTGAGCAGTTTCTCTCAGGCTGAGTAGATAATTCTGCTTAGCATCACTTTGCAGGAAGGGATGAAGGGAAACTGCACCCACCAGGTCTCCAAGAGAACTCAGAGGTCTAAGAATGCATTTACTGACCTCTGTGCTCATCTGAAACTCCTTTTTACAAGATCAAAGCACACTGATATTAAAATAAAAATACTGTTTAAAGTAATGCTACAACCTGAATTAAGGAATTCAGATTTTTTGAGTAATGATCATAACATTTAAAAATAATAAAGGCAAAGAGCCTATATTAATTTTTTCAGCCAGAGACCAGTTACTTGTTAAGCAGGGATGCTAAGCCACTTCTCCTGGCAGTTATGCTTAGGTTTTTTAGGTGTTTATTTAGGGCAGTAATATCTACTTAAGCCACTAGTGTAACTCCCAGTGCTGTCTAAAGTGCTAGACTAGATACATAGAAACAGAGGATAAACATATCACTGTCTGCTTATATATGCATAGTTCTGCCACTGCCACTGCTTGGGAGAAATTCTTCCCTTCAGGAATTTATTTTCACACCTCTCTGTAGGGAGAGATTATGTTTTCCTCTGGCCCTGCTGTCACTAAATATATAAAATATTTTACTCAAGGTCACAGTGAAAATTCATGGTAGAATGTCAGATTTAGCTCCTCTGGTTTCCAGGCCAGCACTAATCCCACACTTCATTTTGTATTCAGCATTATAAAGTTCATCCCTTTGTAGCTTCTCTGTCTTTGTATGAGTCTTTAGGGCTGAACAGCAGGGAGAGTTCCAGTGACAAATCTTGAGAGAGGTAATTTATTCCTAACACTTTCAAACTTCCTGTGAAACCCTTTACAAACCCCTTAGCAGGATTTACAAATAAATCATTCTTGGAGTGTGTAAATAAACAATTAAACAAATAAGCAAATGCTCGTCTCTTTCTTACACTCTGTGGTTAAAGGAGACCAGCTCAGTCTTGGCAGGCTGAGGAAGCAGAGATCCAGTGCCATGGCCCAGAAATGATGGGCATCATCTTTGGACTTGGTAACTCAGCAGCAGTAAAGAGCTCAAAGAGAAGCTCATAGGGCTTAAGCAAAATTATTGAAATTATCTTGTAGAGGACATTAATATTAATCTTCCTTTATTTTCTACATTCACTATCATGTGCCCCTTCTATAAACATATAGGATATAATTTCATACCCATTAAAACAAACAAACAAAAACCAAAGCCCCAACCACCAGTTTTGTCCTATCCCTCTAGTTTTTAGCTCTTAAGTTAATTTATGAGGGTACAGATTCATAATTGCTCCCACAGCCTTGCAAATACTGCATTTCAAAAAAAGAACTCAAAACCAACAAAACAAAACCAAAACCAAGCAAACAAAAAAACCACACCTCACCCAAGACATTCCAGTGCTCAATTTCCAGAGTCATTACCCTAGCAATAGGTAGGGTAATATGAGGCCTTGTCTCTTATTCTTTTAACTTAGAAATTACTGTTAAGCATGCATTGTTCATAAAGTAGTGAACATGTGAGAGGTAACTGGAGGACTAGAAAAGGAACCATTAATGGTCATCTCACTATCTGCCACAGAAGACAATTTTTATATATCTATGTGCATATCTGCGTGGCAGAATTTTCTGCCCACTTACTCTGTCTCTTGCTATGTATCTTGGGGGAGGTAAGATTAAGTTCTATCTCTTAAGCTTAAATATATCCCTATACTTCCCCTTACTTCTTTTGCCTTCCAGTTATTGTAGGCTGTGGGTTCCTTCCTTCTACAGGGAGATAATTTTTAATTTACACGAACGTCATATTCCTAAAAGAGCAATAGTTCAATGGAGGTAATGTAGTGAGGAACGAGACAAGATAAAAACATTAGAGGTGGTATGCGCTGCCTGTTAAAAAAACAGCAAACAGATGTACTTAACTGTATAAAAGTTCTTTATTTTTGCCACTTACACTTTCTAGAGTTGCCTTTTTTATGGCTTTCCCTCTGCAAACAGAAATCCCAGAAAAAGTTGTGGGTCTGTATGTATATGTTTAAAAAGATAATGACTCCTGGTTCTCAGGCCTTTCTGTGGGTCTTGAGCAATAACTATGCCTATTCCCTGTAGTCACCAGTAAACAATTTTGCTTGCTCTCCCTGCACTCCTGAAATGTTGGATGTGTTGTAATTGTCTTGATGTATAATGAATTTAATGTCTCATAATTGCACTGCAGGGAGTTAATACCACTATGAAGTCTTGGTACATCTTTAGGTAATTAAAACTTCATGCAAGTCCATATTTTATAGCAAAAGCAAGATAAATATAAGTTTGTCGCTTATGAATGGCAGATGAAACTGTTCAGGGGTGACATTACACGGACCCTTTTCAGAAGGGAGTGAGAATCAGTGGCCTCTCTTGGTTATAAAAAACACATAAAGCAGCTCTATGAGAGTGTTTCCTCTGCTGGCTACAAAGGCCAGGCCAGATGAGCAGCTGTGTTTGCGGAGGCGAAGGTCTGAAGTTCTATTCCCAGTGCTGTGATGAACTGTGGTGAACTGATGACTGTGGTGTCTGCGCATGTCTGTGGACATCATTCTTTACTGGGGTCTCATCAACAACCACACTGAGTTCAACAAGAGGGCACTCAAAAATATTATGGACTGCCTGGTAGGTAAGAAACATTGGATTTGGGAAGCATTCTAGCAGCTATGCCATTCATAATTCTGCACAGCTAGGGCATTCTTCTGTTCTGCATCTTATGCACACCTTGCTTTTTCCACCTCTTCAAGACAAATGTGTGCGTGTGCTCATTACACTCATTTTAGAGACAACTGGGCAATTAGCACAAATATTCTTGGCAATCCTGAAGTGTAACACTTCAAAATGTCAGCTTCTGAGAACTCCACATTTGTAAGTAAGAAGTAAGAAACAGGTCATACAATTTATGCAGTCACTTTGAAATAAAGCTGAGATGAAAAAAAAAAAAGTACTGCAAACTTAAGAAAGAGTTTTTGTTTTAAAAAAATATCCACAGCACTAAAAATCACAAACTCCTGGATCAGCTATGCCAGTTTACTTCAGCTCCTAGGAATCTATCATGGCAGCATATACAGTATATAAAACCTATCCCATTAAAGGGAGAATGAGGCAAAACTAACAGCTTGACATAGTAAATATCAAAGGCATATTAAAAGCCAAAACTTTGAAACATCTGCAGCATATGTTTCCTGCTAACTAAAAAAGCAACCACTCTTTCCAGACCAACATACTGCTGCTTTCTTCACTCTGAACGTAAGAGGTTGACAGTAGTACACTGTGGATTTGCATAGGGAACTCCAACCAAAGCATTTGATCATTTTTGCAACAGAAAATTCTGGAGAGTAAAACAAGTTTCTAATAAAACCCACTCTTACTAAATGAAGCAACAACACGTGTATGTAATACATATTTTCTGGAATGGAGATGCTTACTTTGCCTCTCACTTGACATAGTTTTCAAAGGAACAGAATGGAAGGTGACACAGCCCCAGGGACACACAAACCAAAGCTCATCAATTTACCACTAAAGGAATCTAGCAGTCAAGTCTGTTTCTGCCAGTACATACCTCTGTTCTGCCCTTCCATTCTTCCTACCACGCAGGGAGTTCCAGTGAATGCACAGTATCAGAACAAGAGTCTTTATGTAGCTTGGAGACCAGAAATTCTTTCAGCTTGCTTTAAAGAACAGCAGCAACAACAACAACAAAAAAGAGTTCAGATATTTCCTAGTACTCCTTTTTAAATGAAGTACGTGATCTTAGTTGAACTCTCAGTTGATGGATATTAATGTAAAACACACAACTGGGACCCTTGTTGGCAAATCTCAGCAAAAAGTCAAGAAGTAGTTGCTTTAGGTCAAAGCTAAGCAATAAAAGCAGGCGTGTGAGGAAAGTTTATGTTGCCAGCATTGATAGAACTGCCACCTGCACTATAGATGAAAAGCAAATGAGCAAAGAGCAGTTAAGGAAGTGGATCTCACAAGCACTAGCATTTGCACAAAACATATTTTAGTAAATGAAGGGGAAAAAAAGGAAACATTCAGTACTTATTTCCTTTCACTCAGTGGCTTGAATTGAATTTACCAGAGTAGCACGTCACATTGTTTGCTGAAGAAAAATGCAAAGCTTAGGCCTTCAGGAGTAAGTCTCTTGTGCTTTACTGATTCCAAAAATGTCAGTGCTTGTCAAAGTGTTTTTGAAATAAAACCAAAACCATGTTAATAAAATGAACTTTCCAAGACAATGCTGGCCAAAACTGATTGTTAGATTTGTTTTCAGTAATAAACTGCCTCTGTGGTTGCTGAGTTGATAGGGAAAAGGATTTAAAGAATCAAAGCCAAGTTCTGGTTAACTCAGGGTAAAAAAAAAAAAAAAGCCACCACTGAAACAGAACACAAGCCCTACAGTGAATGGACAGACTTTTGTTGAAGGTGGGCAGAGCTTAGCAAAATCCAGCTATGCTTTTTTGAAAGCTTTTTTGGCTGTAATCATGATTAGGCTCTAATTGAAGATATTCCAGGACTGCAGCATTCATTGTAGGTACACCTTGTGATATGCTGCTGTAGGTTACTGGACAAGCCTCAGTACTTCAATACATAATCACAGGCTGAATGTTAGTTCAGAAGAGCTACCCTGCCTATTTATTAAGCATTAATTCCCTAAGAAAATTAACACCTGGAAGGATTCTGTCCCATCTTAGCCCAGCCTTATGGATGAATGGCTCAAAAAATATGCTGCAGTGCAGGCTGAAGGTGTTCCATGATGAGCTGAGTTCCTGTTGTGCACACAAACTGCATGCAGAGCCAGGCAGTGAGAGCTCCAGATTGTTCTGCTGTGTGTTCCTATAGGTGCAGAGGCAGCAGCAGTTCCTGTCTTCCACAGAATAAAGTGGTGCCATAGTTGGACATTCTGTGTCTATTACAGGCATTACTGCTCTCCTCCAGTTCAGCCACCTTACCTAAATGTAGGATGTCTATGCAGTACAGTCCAAGCTGCCACTGCAAGGATTTTTTTTAGTTTTTATGTTTAGGAACTCTATCAAATTGTTATTATTATCTTTTGGATATCTGAGCATAACTTATAACATCAGGAAACATGGAAGACATTTCAGGATTGTTCCCTAAGCTTGCATTACTAGTCTCAGCTAAAAACACTGTTCATACAGAAAACTGTATGTTTAGCATTCAGTCATCATACTTGATTAAAGAGCAATTTACAGGAGTATTTTTTTTTATGCAGTGGTATAGAATTATTTGATGGCTTTTAAATAGTAGTTTAAAGGAAATCCATTCGTCTCAGGTATGTTTTGTAATGTCACCTTCATTCCATTTTGATTTTAGATTGCTCTTAAGCAACTAGCTGCAAATACTCAGTGTTTAAAAACCAAGCAGTGGTGGTTAGTTCTGGCCTGTGATTCTTATGGAATATTTCTATTCCACAGTCAGGATGAGATAGCTCTTCAATTCAAATTTCAAGCACCAAAACTGCTTCTCACTGAGTCCAGAATTCACTTACAATGAATATTTTATATTATTTTTCTAAATACCCTATTTTCAACACCACATCTCTCACTTCTATGTTAAACACTGTCGAGAGCTCAATACAAAAGGACTGACAAGCAAAATAAATTAAATTTGTAACTGCTCAAAGGCATTTTCTCTGCTACATGTGCTTTGAACTTTTTACTAACTGCTTATCTCATGAAAATAAGTATTTCAAAAATAAGTAAACAGAAACCTATTGTATTTTCAGTGCTCCACTTGTCAAGCATGTTTCAAGAGCTTCAATTGTAGCTTGATGGACATTCACAACATACACAAAGCCTTATCCTTCAAAACAATGACCGCACCTTAGACTGAGAACTGCTCCTGCAATTCCACCCAAAGCTGAAGGAGACTGAGGAAGTAACATGGAACTTTCTGGGGACACTCAGCATCATAGCTCGGGGTGCAGCAACACTTCCTTCCTGGCTTCTTCTTTTCTGCCATCAGACATGATGAGGAGAAATATTTTTGCTCTCTCAACTGCTTATAAGTTGAGAGAGCTTCAGGAAAACACAAAATGTACTTAACGCCCAAAAGCTATCAAAGATAGCAGGAGTTTATGTCTGTATTCTATGCATTCTGCATTCTTTGTGTTCACTATCAGTGGGCATCCTTCTTCCCAGGCTTTGTTAACCTCACCCCAGGTCTAAGATGACAGAAGCACATGAAGGCCTAAACCTTAACATCAAGGCCTAAACTGTAACAAGGCAATTCTACCAACAAATAATTAGTTTTTCTACCCCCTGGCCATCACTTAGAGCTTGCTTGTTAGTTGCTCTCTGTTTCATGGATTGAATCTCCCTTCTTGTTGATTAGGCTTGAAAGTATACAAAGATAAACATTAAAGAACATCCTTTCTTAAGAAAATTTTACATATTCCACACTTTGCAACAAGCGGATTGCATTTAGCAACGATTAAGTTGTAATGGTGTTGCAGTCTGCTCTGAAACAAAACCAAAGCACAGAGCACCCTGAGGGCTCAACCCCGCTCCACAGCCATGACCTGCGGTAGCACGGTCCTGAGGAAAGCTGACGTGGCCTGGCGGGGTGGTGACATCTCGCCCTCACCAGGCTGTGGTGAGGGCAGGGCCAGCCCAAGCATGGCCCTGGCTCGGGGCCCCTGTCAGTCAGGCTGGGCCCCCTCACCCTGGAGCACCTCTCAGCTCCTGTGGTGGTTGTGGTTCCCTCACGCTCCAACGTCAGCGCCATTTCTGTGCAGGGCCAGACAACTCATTTACAACCTGCGCCTCCCATTCCCAAAGGAGAGGCAAGGGTTGAGGAGAGCAGAAACTCCCTACAGCCCAGTCAGCTGAGGAGCATTTATGGAAACACAATGCATTTGAGGTTTCTTGGGTTTCGGAGTTACAGCCCCAGGGCTTTGCTTCTGCGTGCCAGCCTTCGGTGCCCCTTGGAGAAGGATCTGGGCAGCATTAGCTCACACAGATGCTGACGGTGCTGGAAGGCCAAAAATGAAGGGAGCTGCAGGGGGGGGCTCCACTCTCAGCTGGAAAGAAAATGTCACATCATGTGAGGGAAGGCTGCTCAGAAAGAGAAGGAAGGCTGCTCCAGCACACAGTACAGGAGGTTCAGGACCTTTCAGATTTTCACATCTGGAGGCAAAACTGAAGCTGCTGTAAGTTGTTCAAAAAAAAAAAAAAAAAAGAAAAAAAAAAAGGTCCTTTTTGAAGTTAATGTTCTTGGATCTTAAAATCCAAAAACGTAGCTGCAAAAGATACTACTGTATCTAGTATAAGAGTAACCAGTCCTGTAGAGTTAAAATTCTAAACCCTCAGAACTCCCCCAAAAAATACCAAGCACTTGGATGGGATGTGAGGAAAGAAATATCATGTGAGGAAAGAAAATGATAAAACTACTGTACTCAACCAGGGAGCTCAGAAGGCAAAAACAGCTGAATGGAACATCTTCATCGTTTCTTTACAATGTATTCTCCTGGCCCTGCTTTGTTCAGCACAAAGGTTTTTAAGACCGAGTTCTTTTGATCTGTATGTTACACCCCCTAGCATGGTGAAGTCCTGATCATGATCAAGGGTTTGAGACAAACAAAAAGCAGCAGCTCTTGAACTCCAAGGCTTGTAAATTGTACACAGAGCAAAGCTGACTCCTGGACTCCTGCTCCAGTCACTTTAACACAGTCCTGTTTACACAGATGATTGGTATGTCTGGAAAGACACTATGCTACAAATGCTTCACCTCCGTTTCCTGGCTTCAGAAGCATCCAAGAACCTCACACACAGCAGGTTAATAAATTTATCCTTACAAGCACTTTGGCAACATCACTCTCATTTTAGAGGAAATTGAGGCACAGAGAAAGCTGTTGGTGTAGCATTTCAAGAGATTGCTCCTGGTCAGATTCTCAAGTGTCTTCCCATCATGATGGGAGCTAGATGGAGAGTTTGATTCCCATCTGGGCACCTCAGTGAGAACCAGATTTTCACGAGTAATCAGCACCCAGTAGCTCTCACAATGACACTTGCAGACAGATTTTCTAAGAAGTTCCTTTGATCATCTGGCCACTGCCTCAGTGGAGGCAGAGAGCTTTTGAAAAATCTGATCCCGTTTGTGGGTGCTGAGCACTTCTCAACATTCTTCCTTAAGTGACCTGGCCAAGGATGCAGACTAAAATCTGAGCAGAACCATTTTGCCTAATCCCTAGGCCAGTGATTAAACCACAAGTGTATTCTTCCATCTTCAGCAGAGAAAGAATAGACAGACACTAGTTGGGGCAGCAATCAAAATGCCAAACAGCTGCCAGTATCTGTGCCTGCCAAGAAAAATGCCCAGATACTTGTGGGCAAACCAGACAGCCACATTTTGGTACTTTCCTGAGAAAGAATTATTTCTAGTAGCAGTGCCAGAGTCTGGCAACTTGGTTTATGCTCTTTCCAGATGTACCTCTTTCTTCCTGGGCTAAAACCTTTGTGAACATGCCCCCATAACAGGCACACCCTCCCCACTCCTCAGAAAAAACAGCAGCTATCCAAACACTGCCCTGTCTCCATTATTCTTAGAGAGCCAGGCATGCCTGGGCAAGACAACACTATTTTGTGTAATGATATTAAGAAGCAGTGATCGTGTCAGTGAAGATTCTTGCTTTCATTGAATATTTCATTCATTTTTGAACATAAGCAACCACTTAGATGTAGAGGAGGAAACACATGCTATTCTTGGCCAGACTTTACCTCTGTGGGAAGCAGCAGCCTCCTTAAAGCAGCCTCTGCACACTGCCTGATTTAGCTACATTTATGATTGTCCTGAGTACCTGAAAGTGTAAATGTGTGCAAAACCCCCAAGCCCCAGCATGGATCCTCTATTTTATGACCTGTTTGTGTGGGGTCCATTTGCAAATGACAGTTTCCAAAGCCTTGAGCTAAATGCTAACTTAAAAACTTCTTCAAACTGACTATATTCATTCAGCTGCCAGTTGAGATGCTGCTCTCTGTGTTGCTCAGTAGCAGCTTGTTGGACTGTCTATCACAGGACTCCATGTCATAATTTAATTAAATGTTCTCTATCTTGCCTCTGTCCCCAGCTTTCAGACCACCTCCCAAGTAAGTATCTGGCCAGTCTGGCAATATGAAGATAAGGCGCCTGTCACCAGTATGCTTTAAGGGAGCAAAGATATCACATGGTAACTATTGAATGAAAATGTTTACAGAAAAATAGTTTTGTAAAGCAGCTCAGACTAAGCTGTTGCTGAATGTTGAGCTCAAGCTTCAAGCTGTATAAGCCAAAAAACACAGCTGTATCTTTTCTAGCTGCGGCTAAAACCAGCAAAGTGTACTGGAAAAATCTTTTTGGGAGAGGGGGGGAGGGAGATACTCTCCTAACAGAGGATTACATCTAGAAGCAAGTGTGAACGTTTTTCTGCTCTGTTGGTTCTGTACCTGCAATAGCATACCACATAAGTGATGACTGTGGTTTGTACTTTGACTGTTGAATGGCTGCTTTCACTTGATTCTGACATCTGCTGCAGTAATTATTGTAACAAAGCTTGTCAGAAGCTGGACTTCAGAGCACTGCCCCAGTCTAATAATACAGCCGCAGCTTTACAAACAGAAAATGTGAGGCAGGAAGGGATGAGCTCATGAAGCACATTTATGCAGGCAGTTACAGCACATGCTTTGATGTAGATTCTAACCTAAAATATTAGGGAGAATAAATATCACTGGACAAACTTGGTTTATGATTAGTTGTATTGTGGGCCTTAGGTTTTGTTAGTAAATTCGTCACTACAACTTTTCACTTCTTCCATCTTGCAGATTTTTGTTTATTTTAAATCCTCTTGTCCAAGAGAAACCAAGGCATTTCAGTGAAAAAGCTGGGGTCAACTGAGGGCCCAGATCAAGAAGTCTGTCTTGGGTGTCACCTCCTGTAAACTCAAAATCTAGCAATAGTTCAAGGAAAGGTCTTAGTTCAGAGAGCAGTGGGGTAATCAGGACACACCTTGCTGGTGAAGAACTGGGAGATGTGACACTGGAGCAGAGGTACCAGAAAGGACTGGTGAAAAAGGCTGGCAGGTTTGATAGTCCAGCCTGATGTGCCTTTGGAGCAAGACCAAACAGGAATTCCAGTGGTCACAGGAAGGATGCTGACAGTAAGCAAGGTTGATATGCAAAAGATGGACCCTTCTGTGCAATTGGCTTACTCTGGAGTCCAGGTCTTGGGACAGTAGGGCTGTTCCATTTTGCTTTTCAAGCTATATATAGCAACACTGACTTTTTCTCCTGGTCTTAAATGTAATTTGTGGCTTACATCTTTTGTATTAACAAAATAGCACAGAGACTTAAAGGTAGGATAATCAGCTCCAGATAATCAGTCTCATTATGAGATGCTGTTACTCTGGGAAGTCTGTGTTTCTGTCAAAATTTGTCAAGAAATGCATTCCAAGAATTGGGAGACATTTCCTTTTACTACTAATCCTTGCATTTCCACTAGGAAGCTGTAGTTTTGAATTTACATATTCTGAGAAAATGTTTTGCTTATAAATTCCTGCTTATTCCTTTGGGAAATAATTGGAACTACTCATTAAATATAATCACTTAGAATTGGAAGAAAATTCACTGTCGGGAGAGGACAGTCAGCATTTCCCAAATCATTTTTCTCTCTGTGCCCATGCAAACAATCTCTTGAAATCACTGCCTGACACAGGTCTTGTAAGAACCCAAGTCCCATTTTTAACCCAGACAAGAGAAAACTGTACTTCAGGAAACTGCACAAGGCAGCCACCCTAAACTGAGTAGTTTTCCAGCCTTTACTGATTCACTCATGACAAAGCAAAACAGCCTCCTGACTGAATTCACACAGCTAAATAAATAACTTTTTAAGTGTTTAAATGTCATTGTGAAAGTAAAAAGATGAGATGTGCTGTATATCATCTCTACAAAACCAGAAGTAGTTGTATTATAAATAAACAGTTTGCTTGGTATTAGGGACATAGGAAATTCCATTCAAGAACAGACAAATGGCACATCTTGTCTGGTATCCTGCATCTGGCACAGGCCTATAACAGATGCTTAAAATACTTGGCTCCCTTGGTCCCACAGTCTCCCCTGTTCCACCTGCCACCGTTATAAATCACAGTTTTCCTAACCTCTGGTGAAAGTCCCTGCCCTGCTCACTTGCATCACATGGGAGGTGGAAGCAAGGGCCAAGGGAATATATTTGCCCTGTGTGATCCTTATTGCACTGTTTGGTGCCGAGTTTGCCCAAACTGTGGTTCTGACTGGTGCAGAACTTGTAAGGCATTGCTGCCTGTGCTGCCCACACAGCCAAACAAAGCAGCTCATAGGTGAGGACTGTGCTTGGCTCCAGGGAAAGGGGGGAGCAAACCCCTTCTCACCCTTGTTTGCACACAGGAGGCCAGCACAGCTGGCCTGGTACCACTGGCCAGGTACTAATCATAATCAGCTGCCCTCATTCTATCAAGGCACTGCCTCCTATCTGCACCCTACTGCTCAATGATACTTATATCCCGTTGTTGCTTTCTTGGTAACTTCGAAAGTTTAATGCATGATGACTAAAAATTAAATTAGTTTATTGTTTATCAAGCAGAGTTCACTTTTGTCCTTATTCCAAAGGTTATCACAACATCTACCCAGTGGGCCATTTCATGCAGGTTACCCTCTTTAGGTGACTAGTGCTTCTAGCCATTGTCTCCAGTGTGACACGCCTGTATCCAACAAAACTGACTGTGACATTCTCCCTTACTAGAAATGTTACTTGCCACAGATGATCTCCTTCATAACCAACATTAAATTCAATGGTACAGTTCATTAAAGGCTTCCAAAACAGACAAACAAAAAAATCAAAACATTCCTATTTAAAAAGTTAAAAGTTTTAAAACCCTATCTATTTATTGCATTAAAGCCTCTCTGTATTCCCATGTGAAATATTATAGTATTTTAAAAAGGCTAAAGAGAACTTATGCCTATAGATAATGCAACCAGCTAGGAAAAAAAAAAAAATTGCGTTTGAAGGAAGAAAATTGTGCCCCTCAATTTGGACATATTGTCTCTACAGTTGCTAAACACTGCTTTTAGAGACTGGCCTAATAAATTTTTACATATTAATAAAGAAAAACTGAATCAGCATGGTGTGCAAGGGCTGTTGAATATAGTTTGATATGTCAGTATTCTCCATGCTCAAGAATTTTCTGATTTTGGATCCATTCAACTGAATATAACATTCAGTGTCAAAGGTCTGAATCTAGAGCAGACCTTTGATCTAGCTACCCCAAATTTTGTATCCACAAAGGACAAGATTTGGCCACATCAATCTTCTTGAAAGAGTGGACATTTTAAAGCTGTTACAGTACCCAGGAGAAGTTTGCATCCTTTAGCATATTCCAAATCGATATTACATTCAATGAGGCTCAGTATTAACAGCAACTCTGTGACTTTCTATACTTCTTTCCTGTTTCACAAGAGCAATGACTTTCAGAATATTAATCTTATTCCAGTCAGGAACAGTTGTAGAGGTTTTTCAAGGCAGACAAATGAGTCAGCCACTTGTTCCAAATAAATGAAAATGGTGTTCCAAGTTTTCTAGACAGCTTTGAAAACTACATACAGAAATTCAGCTGCTTAATCTATTATGTTCTACATCTCACGTTTAAGAGGACACAAAATCACTTGCATTTTATTCCAGATATAGGTTGTTTTGTCCACAGCAGTCCACAGCCACCTCATTTTGTCTTTGCTATTAACATACATGCTGAAACATACATGGCCACCTTGCTCATGCCATTTCTAAGAACACAAGTAGCACTCTTCAGAGCAAAGAGAAACTGCTGATGTTCCTAGACTGCCATGGATATCCTAAATAATAGTGAACCAAATTTCCTAATGTCTGTGATTACATTTGCCTGTTTGTTTAACGAGGATGTTAATACTTTGCTTTCTGGGGAGAAATGTTGTAAACCTCAATTAATATATCCATTACAAAAAGGGCATGAATTACAGCTTTAACTGTGCAGTAAATCAGAACATCTGTGTGAATAAATAATTATAAGGAGATACATAAAACTATAATAACTTCTTTACTGCAAATCTTGCCTTAACAAGAAACATAACTCCTTCCTCCCTCAAGAAATCTGAATACACTGACTCATGTCTTTGTTTAAGTGTCATGGTAAATTTGTTCATTTATAACATGTAATAGTTTAGCTTTGAACTTTTGAGTTTTGGAAAAGGCAGAGCGGAAAAATGTTTTCATAGGAGAGGAGTGCACATTCCAGAGCTGTCGACTGTTACTCGTTTATGAGGCAGGGGAAAAACTAGTTTGGTTTTAGGCTTTGGTTGATGCAATTTGTTGTCTGGTATTTTGTGATAAACTAGAGCTTACACTGTACACTGAAGTATTTCAATTTTCTCTCTCATCTTTCCAGCTTTTGCTTGTTCAAAATTCTGACCAAGCTTGAAACTGACTGCTGTTGAGGAGAGAAAAATTAGTTGTGTACTACTAGAAAGAATGATCCTTTGTAATATACAAAGTAGTCCAGTGAGAAAATAACACATAGTTTTCTGTGAATTATAGAGCTGCACCAAAGCATAGTGGAGGAACGCAGATGATATTACTTGTAAAAACAGAACAAACCAAAATGTGAGCCATTCGTGGTGCCTTTGTAACATGAGCAACAGTTCTAAACACAATTTTCCTGGGCTGTTTCATGTTTATTTCATGCATTAATGTCTAATTATATAAAAATTTTAAAATAAGAAAATAAAATAAACTCTCAGTAGCTTATTTATTCAAGTAAAGTAAAAAAATATCTTTTTGCTCTCCTGCTTTTTTGAAGGCTATTAACATACATTCTTCCTTCTCTTTCTAGAAAAGAAAATGCAGATTGTCAGAATCCTTCAAATTTGATACTCAGCACTTTTATGATCTCTTCATTACTGGATGTGGAGTCTGGATATCAGAGTTGGTATAGTGAAGTACTCTCCTATTAAACTGAGGTAATTTTCTGACAATTAATGAAAAAGTCTAATGCTGAAACAATGTGATTAACACACCTAAGTTCCATTTCCTAAGAAAAATTATTGCCATCAAAAAGGATCTATCTTGTCAAAAACCTTCAGAGATAAGAGGTAGACACTACATGAGAATGCTAACCTCTAGCCAGAGATGAGAACTTCTCCATTCACAAAGCCAGAAGATGTCAGGTTATTCTAAGAGAGGGAGGCTTTGCTGTGTACATCATCTTCTTTTCAGACATAAATTGAGATGAGTTTCTGCTTATTGGGAAAGGCATCCCTACAGTGGCCTGTTTCATAAACATGTCTCAGTCAGCAGGAAAGGTGCCTTTCTGAAAGCCCACCAGTCACTGGTCAGCAGTGTCACGTTTTCCCTCGAGAAGGGAACTGCTCCCAGCACAGAGGTGATGCAGGCATCGTGTGTTACAGGAACATGTAGCTGAGGATGCACACAGGAAGGCACTCAGCTGCAGAATTGTACTAAAAAAATGCAACCTAAGCAGGTGGCTCTGAGGCTTGCCCATAAGCATGCAGAGATATAATTAACTTCAGAACCAAGTCATGTTAAAAAGATTTTTGGAAAGTATCTCTTCCTTTCCTGGCACACCAGTAAAAAAGATACTGTCAGTTTTGTGTCCATTGCCCTAATAGCATTGCATAACATTCTTGGTATATCAGTGTGAATCCTAAAGGGGTTAAATAGGTTATCATAAAATCACCACTCCAGACAAAAAGAAATAAAATGCAGAGCTAGGAGCACAGGAAGATCAGCTAGAGGATAGATATAGTCTTATATCTAACAAAGCTGCTGCAGGCTCCACGTTAGCTTTCAAAGTAATGGTATTCCATTACCAAACAGTAACCAACATGGAATATAGTTCTTTGAGGTAATTGAAAGCCTGTCTGTTAAACAAATGATACTCCGATTTTATTTTTTTTCCAAGGCTTCGTATTTCTTATATATTTTCAGCAATTTTTGTCCTATCTGCCTCCTAAACCAGCACTTTGGACCTCTGAAAAATTGTTTGTTTAAAGCCAGAACTCTGATTTCAATACCTTTCTGTTATTAATATTCCTTAAGTTACATTTCAGCTTCCAGTCAAGGTTTGCTGCACCAGTTTCTCTTTTGATGTGAGTCCACTGTACAGTACCTTGGATCTCAGCTAGAATACACATCATGTCATATGAACAGTAAAAAACAATATAGCTCAGCTTCCCCAAAGTAGGTTAAATCAGGAGTTTTAAGGATCATCAAAACCATATTTTTACCAGCAAGCAGAGCCAGTAAGTCATTGAAGCTATACAAACATATTCATATCCACATTGCACTTCATTAGAAAAAGAATCTCACACCCAGGAACACAAAAATTCAGAATATTGAATAATTGTGGAACCAAAAAATGGAAGAATATGGTGGTCTTTGCATGAGAAGTTCATCGTAAAAGGGATTCCAGTAAAACAAGGTGATTCTTTAGACTTTGTATAAACTTTTTTATGCCTTTCTTAGCAGACTTTGGAAAACTTGAAGGACTTTATACAGAGCAGTATTACTTACAGAAGAATTTATTACTTGTATTCTTTAGGTGAAACTTACTTATGTATGAATTGATATACAAATACATGCAAGTATAGAAGTGCATGCATGTTTCCAGCAAAGTCTGTAGCTGAATATTTAAGACCACCTGATAGTCTGTGGTAATGTCAATAGATAGGTGCCAGTCAATTTGATATTTTATGTCAGCAGGTTATTCTACATGTGAGAATGCATCTGTGTAAATGCAACAGTATGTATCTTATAGACGTTGTTTACATGCAATTCTTTACAGGACTTGTGTCTAGACCAAATCTGAATTTAGACTGCTGTCACTGAGAGCAGAATCTATGTCTTTGTACAGTTTCTTTCATGTTTATTTTTATTTTAAATACTGGCTTTCTTTTCACTGCTAACTAAAAAGGCTGAATTATCAATATAAGTGGAAGTTACCCAAATAGCAGCCAACATAGAACAGAGTCAATAGCAGCAATTCATGGCCTTCTTTAGTTTGTTGTGCTTTTTTTAATGCTCAGAGCCCACACAGGCAAGAAACTATTTCCCATACTGGGTATGGAAATACTGCTCACCCCTTTGAAGAATACAAAGCTAAGAAATTAAATTTAAACGATTTAGTCAAAACAAAACACTCTCCTCATTTCAGAAAGCACTGCCCAATTCAGCCAACTTGTGGCTACCTGAAAAAGGGAATAATTTGATCACCTATGCCTGAAATCACACATTTTTAAGTTGTTCTAACCACAGTGTAGGTACAGCTTAACTGAATGATTTCACCATCCAGAGTTATTTCCCACGTTTCTTTGTTGCTCCAGTAATATGAAAAAAATCAGGAACTGGAAAGTCATATCCATAGAAAAGAGAATATTGTGGTTTCTAAGAAAAATATTTATTACCAAGTAAGCTTTTTTGATTTATTAAATGATAGCTTCCCATCATAGTGTTTTTTGATATGGTGTTTGAAACCACAATGATTGTACAAAGCCAGCACCTTATTTGTTTAAAGGCACTCACTTGTGTTTTTCTTAATAGAAGTATCAGTTCCTGACAATGCCAGGTTCATAGAAGCTTGTCCAGGAATAAATTCTTGAATTTTTTTTTTTTTCCTAGAGTGTCCATTAAGCCAGGGCAGGCACTGTGTCCCAGTGCTAGTCTTCTAACATTAGATTTATAGGATGTTATAATTAACAACAGGTGATGGGCAGCACTACATGCACAGCAAGCAAAGTGAAAAGACTGGCAGCTAAGAGCCACTTGTGAATCATCAAAGCTTTTCCCTGGATAAACTCAGTAGTAAACCTGATAGGTCTTCTGGCAATTGTTTTGGGTTGGGTTCTTTTTGTTTGGTTGGTTTGTTTACTTGGGTTGTTCTTTTATTCCACCACCACCCTTGATCCTTCTTCATATCAAAGATTAGGGACCATCTGTCTGTTTTAACAGTTGTGTAGCTTTTCCACTTCTGTGTTTACTATCTATAAAATGAGACAAATTATGCTTCCTTACTCACAGAGGACTTCTTGGAGGACTACAGACAAGTCTACACAAAATTTTGAAACTACGCAGATTTTTAAGAGACACTTGTGTCTCTGTTATTCCAGCTCTTTCAAACTTGTCTTCTGTACAAATAACAGGAAAAAAAAAGTTCAAGACACATGCACCCTCCACTTCAATTTTAAGAAAGGCTGTGCTTCAGCTTAGGGCTAAAAAGGAGGAAGAAAGACACTGAAAACACATGAATTGGCAAAACAAAAATATGTCTTAAATGAATTTTCCTTTGCATTGTTAAACAAATACCTTTTTTTTTCCTTCAGTTGTGGGAATATAAACAAGGCAAGGTATGTTGGGAAAGGCAAAGACTTTGTTTAAGCAAGTGAAGAAGGACATGCATCCCAAATCTACCAACAGATCTAACTTTTATGAATAATTCTCAATGTAGTAACCTGATGTGATCATTATGTTAATGTGTTAATTATATGTTGTAGCATATTGATTATAACAAAGGAGTACTTTAATTTAAAAACCACATTTGTTTTGAATAACCTACTGTATATTCTTATGGACACTAGTGAATACTTTAAATGCACTAACTGGTAGATATAAATAAATATTTTAAAATAAAAAATACTTAAAAGAAGAAATATTTAACAAGGAAAAAAAATCCATATTCGTGCTGTAGAAAGGATTGGAGATTTTTCATAGCTATCATGCTCTTGCCAATAGTCCGCGATTTCCTCTACAAATAGCTCTTATACATTAAATTCAATTCTGCTGAAGCTCTTCTAGTGTGTTTCTCCCCTCGTTTCATCCTCCCCACCTCAAAATACACTTGAATCAGTAACCTTAAAGTTTTTAGCACTATTATATTAGAGAGAAATTGCTATTATTCTAGATTTATATTACCATGTTGCCAACAGGACCACATGGTGTAGTGGTGAATTTATCCCGTTTGCTACAGAGTCTGCACTTCATTAAAATTTACACAGCAGTGCTTATCTATAGCTGAGACAAAACGTGGCCCAGGGGAACACTTGTTACTCTGGGTAATTAATCAGAGGTGATGGGAAATTTTTCTTAGTGTTCTTGATAATCTCTAGGGCATCATCCAACTGTGAAATTTTGGCCTTACTGAAGTGGAAAGCAAATTTCATCAGTAACTAGAACAGGCCAAGACATTTCTCACAAAGCACTTCACAACCTGGTGTCATCTGGCAAAGTTTCTTTCTCAGTACAGTCTTTATTCAGAGCTGGAGCAGCAGTTCTTTTCTATTGAATATTTCACATGCATACATTAAAAGTCCCTTCTTTTGGCAATCATAAGCCAATATTTTAAGAAAGGTTCTGCACATTCTTTAGGGTAAATAGCTTTCTAAAGGGCTTGAATCTATACTCCAAAAAAGTCTCTCAGCTCAGTGAACTTGCAATCACATCCTCAATACGAAATTCGTGGTTTCACATGGGCAGGGAGAAAATACATAACTGTCAAAGTGCTTGAAGATTCAAGCACATAGCTTGACAGAGCTGGAAAACTTCCCCTTTCTAGCCTCAAAGATAATTTTTTAATTAGAAAAAGAAGAATCACTCCCTCCGTCAGATGCTCAAACTTAAAGTTCTGTTACTGAAAAAATAATACCATTAAAAAAGAAAAGAAAACCCAAACCAATAGCATTTTATTGTTGTGGTTGCTAAGCAGAGGTTTTCAAATTCATTTATGGTGAGACCAAACAGAAGAGTGTTGTTCTTACTGAAGTGATTAAGGATAGCTAAACTTCTACTGCATAAAAGTAGGAGGAATTTTAAAAAGACAGAAACTATTTTCAATTCAAAAGATCTTCCCCAACCCAAAGGACTATTCAAACATCAGTCAGGTCTCTTAGAAAAAGCTCAGTGATTTAGGCAAGTGTTAGAGCTGAAACTGTCTCAGCAATTTTATTTCCCTTTAGCTCTTCCAGGTACAATTTTATTACCAACTGTAAATAATGAATTAACATTTATTTTGTATTTTTATTAACAATTCAGTAGTTTAGCCCTTCTTGTCCTAAAGATTTTTTCCCAGCTGTATCTATTTAAAACAACATTATTTGAAGAGTTATAAATATACAAAATAATTGAATCATGAACAGTAATGTATATGAGACACAAGTTTACAGGCTAAATTTAAATTGACTGATATTTCATTTAAGTGTTGCTGCACTTAAACATAGAGAACAGCTGAACAGATAGTGATGGACAGGTTTATTGAAGCTCACAAAGAGAGCTACAAGCTTCCTGTTCCTTTTTTTTTTGACTGACCTCTGGCTCACAGTAAGATTTTTCTGATTAAGAACGTACTGTGTTACTGCTGGATGCTCTTCTTTTGAGTGTGTTGTACAAATATCACTGTGACAGGAGCTAAATGAAAGCCCATTTTCTCAAAGTACTAAATAGCATCATGAATTCTAGCATGGACATTTCAAAAAAGTTTATTTCTCATTGTGATGACTGATACAAGCTCTCCATAATAGATTCACAAAGGGATTAACAATTTTGTGAGTTTAACAAAAGTAACTGGCTCTCAGCATTAATTGCTGCCTTGAAAGTCTATCCTAAATAAATCATCCTAATGCCTTGGATCCAAAAGAGAATCAGTTCTCTTCTTAACAGGCAGATACTTAGATGGATGTAGCTTCTTGATACTACTACTTCTAAATCAAAGTTCATGCTGGTATTGTGCTTTCAGAATGAGCTATATCTCACTGATTGAGTAAATTATGAAACAAGACATTTCTGGGGTCAAGTTACCATGCATACCAAGGTCTGCATTTCAGGTGCAGGGCCTGGATGAAAGATCTGCACCCACACCCATGAGACACATTACTTTCCCTGAATACTTCAGTGGTCAGCAGCAAGGCCACCAACTGTTGTGTAAGTCTGAGTACAATTTTTATTTGTGTGCCTCAATTCCTTTGTGTGAAAACACGCTGGCGGTACACTCCTTAATGTAGGAGTTAGGATGATAAACTGGTTACTCTTTGTGAAGTAATAGCATGTTGAAATCTGCTTAGCTCACCTCCCTGAACTCAAGGATAGAGCTATATGAATTCTGTCTTAAAGAACTTAAGAGTCTTGCTGTTTAAGACATCCACATTGCTTATCTAATCTGTGTGTGTGTGTCCTGAGACCTGATTCAGCTATCTCAGTCTGAGAACGGCTGGAGTTAAAGCAATGTATACATTTCACACCAGGGACAAAATTAATTATCTCCCTGATATTTTGTTTAATATTTATGCAAGCGTACACATGCTTATCTCTAGAATTTTCTTAATGGGGGACCTAAAATCAAAAGTCACATAGAAACAATACTAACTCCACTATATTTGGGCTACAGAAATAAGGGAAAAGTAAGATGAAGGTTCTTTGCAAAAATAAATTACCTTAAAACTTGTAGGCAAACAGCACAACAAAACCCGTAAAATTTCCAATTCGGCAAAAATATCCTTTCTATTTCTGTTCTCTTAATAAATGAATGAATGAATACTACCAAGCCTGCTAAAGACTATAGGTGGTGTATCTTTGTCATGCTAACATTCATATAGATACTGGACACTTGCTGTCATTGTATCAGGAACAATCTGTAGCAGCAGGAGAACAGAGGAAATTCAAAGTCTCTTCAAAGATTATTATGCAAACTTTACAGATTTACTTGCACAGAATTAACCATATCACACCACCAAAGAGTTGGGTATGACTGCCCCCAAAACTCTGTAGATAAACACTGTAGAAACAAGCTGTCTCTATATGTATTTGCCTGAGTTTAGTACTACACCTAGCTACAAATTTTGAAAGTAGGTTACAGAATATGCTGTACGTCAGGCCTGATGGATTAAAAGAAATAATTATTAATATAATTTCTTTCAAAATAAGTAATTCCCAACTTACAATATTTTGGAAATTAGTAAGAAAAAGAGCAGCTAAGGAGATCTGGATTATTCACAGACTTAGGCAAGATGGAAAATAATTAGATCATCCATCCCATTTTCCTGCCAATGCAGTATTGTTGTTCCCTGCAGTACATTTTCTAATACTTAGTTTTTGAAGTCCCTTGAGAAGGGAGATTCCAGCATTTCCTTTGGACACGTACTGGCACACTCTGTCAGGCAGGTTTATCCTCCCTCTGTTCAATCAAGCATTTCCTGTCTCTTCTTACTTCATCTTCCACTCAAGAATTCTTCCTCCTCCTCAGTGCCAGAGCCTTTCAGGAATCCAGAAGGGACACTCTGCCTACAGGAACAGATATTCCCAGAACAGGATATTTCACAGTATGGAAACCTATAGCAGACTATTTTAGGAGAACATTCTAGTAGGCTCCTTTTGCTGGTCTTTGTGTGCTGGGCAGGATGCATCTGAAAGGTGCTTAACTACCTTGGAACATTTTCAATTCTTTAGTATGAATTTTGGGGAGAATATCTGTTGAAACCAAAGGTTGACTGCCTCAGATCAGGTTAGAAGGACTGCTGAATGAACATCCTGCCGTGGAAAATAAGCACTATGACACTAGTGATTTGCTCCTTTAAATAAGTGGACATAAGGAAGAGGCCTGAAGAAAGCAGAAAAATATGGAGAAAAACATTGGCCCAGTGGTGACTGAATAAAAACCCATCTGTGTTGGGTGGATCTGCTCAGGAGAGTATCACATAGAGGTACAATATTCACAGTCATGCTGTGAATACAAAGACACAGTAGCCCACAGCAACTCATTCCAAGCAGTTCTCTTATTAACAGAGTAGTTGTGGGAAAAGATTTATTACCACTCAGCAAGTGGTGTGTGCACACTCAGCATCATGAAATCCTGGTGTGTCTTTTAGAAGAGATCCCTCTGCAATTCCTGCAAAAGCTGGCGATTCCTAAGGAACCCCAGGCCAAATATGGCCTAAGGATTTTAGGCATCTGAAGAGTCAGGTCAAGACAGGAATTTAAGTGTGGTTTGCTGAGTGTAAGTGTTAAGCTTGTCAGACTGAATAATACAGCTTTTAAACCTGAGCAGTCCAAGTCTGCTACCTTGATGACAGCATTGTACTACAGGTCATGATAAATGTCATTCTTGAACTAGAGGTTTAGCTTTGTCTTGAAAGAGCCTTGCCAGAGTACTCAGGGATATTTTCTGAGAACAACAACAAATGTTAAATATTGTTTTGTTCTTCAGATTTGAGCAGGTGGACTTCATAGTCATTGGTCTTGCAAAACAGTTTGCAGCAGGGAGGGATTAAGTTTCCATTACGTAACTCAAAAGACTGGCCAAATATAAAACAAAAATGATGAAAGAATTCGGTTGTAATTTGGTCTGGGTCTTTGAAGGGATAGAAATATTCTTGGATGTGTCCTTTGTTTTGACACGTTTATGCCTATTACAAATCGAAGGGAAAAGTTGGAGTATTATTTCCTCCACACTGTCTCAGCCCCACTTTGTTCTAGTGTCTCTGACAGAATCCCTTTGACAGTGAATGAACTTTCTCTTTTAATGTAATTGTTCTTGAAGGTGTTTAAAGCATCCAAAAGAGAAAACGAAACAGTTCTACAAGTAATTTGTAGAAATCTGGGAAGTATCTATAACTTGTAACTTATACAAGGCAATGCAATTTTAATAATTCTTTTGCTGCTCTTTTAGAAAAAAAAAAGTAGAGACAGAAAAGCTGTCTTATTTCACTAAAAATTCAGAGAGCTAAATCAGTGTCTTTTCTTTATGTTTTACTGAAACTGCCTTGGGTGCTGCTTACTTCAGCAGCATCAATTTCAGGAATGAAAACTAATTAGTGAGAATAAATACAAGCACATCTGGAGTGAAAAAAAAACAGGCTAAAAATTAGGTCTTTATATACTTCATTTGAAGAACTGTAAGAGCATGCAAAAAGGAGAAAAGCAGAACAAAAGTCCTGTGAAGCTCAAGATTTTTGTCCTGAACTACCAAAAATTGGATGATCACCAACTCCAATTTCTATTTTAAAACATAGGTCAGCCTTAAAAAAGGGGCTTTTTAAATTTTGATGTAAGTAGAAAAATATATACTTGTTGCTTTGAAAAGAGGGGAGAAAATAATTTAGTGTGTTTTGCAGTGCTGAATTATTAATTATCAACACAGTAATCATTGGTCCCACCAGCACACAACGCTTCCTGCTTCAGTGATGCACTCCCTGGGAAGGGGCAGTGAAGCTCCATTGGGCACATCTCTGCAGATTTATTTGGTGGTAAATTTGGGTTTTCAATTAATTCTTTCCTAGTAAACTGTGGAAAGGCAGTTCCTGGGAAAGCAATGGAAAACTTGTCCCATTTTAGTGGGCAAGATTCACCCATGCCAAGGAATGTTTTTGACAGCAAATGATGAGGTATCCTAAACTAAATTTTAATCTGCACCCTGACAGGAGGTGAAGTAAAGAATAACTATCCACCTCTAGTGAAGGTTATGTTTATGGACAGGATTGCAGCTTGGGCAAACCTCCTTCTGTTAGGGCTCAAGGTAGTAGCTTCAGGGCAAAGACAGCACAGTAACACTGCAGAGACCTTAAGATCAACTCAATATTTGTGGTGAGATTAAAAAAATAAAAATACTTTCTATTGAGTCAACAGTCACAGGAACTGCAAAAAAGAGAAAAGGAACAACTTAGACCTATGAATGGAAGTTACCATCTGTAGTATTTCCAGCTATTCAATCAAATGCACAGTTAGCCATAAAACTTACTGAAAGAAGCACAATTCCCCTGAAGAGTCAGAGGGAAGAGAAGTCAGATTCACAAGCTTTTTCTCCTATACAAGCAGCAAAACAATCAGGTATTTGCCAGCACTTGTGTGAGGTCTATAAAATTGAAAAGAGGAGCAATTCTAGGTACTTGCACTACTTCCACCCCCACCCACAAAAAGCAAAAGCTTATTTTTTTCCTAATTCACAGAAATCAAAGAACATGTGTATCCACGAATTTAGGAATTTATCATCAGAAAAACTAACAAAAAAAAAATAAAACCCAAAAGCCCAAATACCGCAGACACCACACATCCCCAAACACACCACAATCAGTTTGGTAGGTAGGTACAAAACAGAGATGTAGGTGGGCAATATAATATTGGTTAAAGCTATTTGATTTTCACCCTAGCAAAATAGGTGAATTCTGTTTAATAACCTGTCATCCTTTTAGAACACAGGAGGAACATTTCCTTGAGATGCATTTCCTGTTTTCCTCTCATTACTCTTTAGAATGGAGAGGGATGGTGCTTCTTTCTCTGGCTGGGGTAGATGATTCCACAGCTTGAGCTACTACTTTGATAAAAGCAGAGGGGGAAAAAAAGCTTTCTGAGTCCAAATTCCCATGAATAAGCACATCAAGCATCTTCACAAATACTTCACAACAGCTTCCAAGCTCAGTGATTGGCACTTAAAACTGTCCACTGAAGAAGATGAAATAAAGTAAATACAACAAACTGTAATGTGTTTATAATATTTTTTTCACATATAAAATAACTTCTTTTTAATGCAGTTATGTTTTTCCTAGAAAGACTTACTGCAGAGACAGATTATAAGCTGCTTCATTCCCTTCTCCTGCAAAAGAATCTCTGTTCACCAGAAAGAGCTCTTGTAAGGCAAATGATTTCTAATCCAGTTGTGGGCACCTTATTGACTCTATATCACTACATGTGCATGAACCACCTTCCTTAATAAGCCTCGGGGATTTTACATTGAGCAGAGCAATTGAAAACCTTTGTGGCTAAGCAGTTGTCAGTATGGGTCTTCCAACGGAAGTCAGCTTGACATAACTCATTTCCATTCAAGTGTCAGTTGATATTCCATGCCATTCATTTCATTCATCCCAACTCCTTTAGCTGCTCTATGTCATGGAACCCATGACATAGAAGTGCAAGTTGTGGCAAGCAAGTTGTGGCAAAAGGCCATGAAAAGCTCACTGCTGTTTGTGCTGTCCATTGCAGCACCAGCTCAGCCCACAGAGATTGGTCAGGTATTTTAGCAATGCTGTGAAAACCACAGCCCTCCCAAGTTTGTACACAGCTACACAAACCACTGTCGCGCTTTGGGTGTGAATGATTGCTGACAGCACCCAACTGTGAGGAACAGAGGGCAGTTTTTCATTATGGAGGTCACAGTCAAGTCCTCTAAGAAAAAATTCCAGTGACTTTAGCTCCCACACAAAGCAAACACACTGGCTAATAACACTTGGCCTCCCTTCTCTGTCAGATATGACACTTAAGCTCTGCCAGCCACCTAAAAGTTGCTAAAATAAATATGCAGTGCTACTAGCAGGTGCTGTTTCCACTTGTTTTGCCCCCCATTCATGCTGTCAAGGCAGTTTCTCCAAAAGAAAAAGAAACCCTGGGGTTTTTGACAGGGAAGGAAGACCTCAAATTTATATCTGCTTTCTTTAATTTATGAAAGCTTACACATTATATAGTAATATCTGTCCAGTGAGTTTGACACAAGTGACAGTATTTAGTTTAACACAGTCTCTGCAGAATAATTTCCCCAGATAGCAGTGTGCTAGATTGTATGATGTTCAGACTCCCTCTTTGTGTTGCCCATGTAACATGAACACTGCACTCAAATCAGGGAGACATATTCTATCAGATGCACTGCATTCTCTTCTTTAAGGCTATTTTGAGATGCAAATTCTCTAAAAAAACTTACAGAACTATAAACATACAGACCTGAACCCCAAGCCTGTTCTCACACAACTAAGTTGTTGTTTTTCTTTCCTTCCTTTTTAAACTGTTTTGGTTTTATCCCATTATTTCATCCAAGTTTCACAATTGTTGTACTTTGGAGATAGGTTTCTTAAAGCAGGTTCCTATTTCTATGGCAAGGTATACTGAACATTTCAAATTAAGTATTCCTGTTAAGCTATACGTAAATTTGTACGAGATGGTTCACATTTGTTTTGTTGGTTTAGTAGGGGAACTCAGATTATGCTTTTCTTATGAATATCTAATAGAAAGATTCCAGTGCAGAAACACAGCTAAAGCAGAAATGAGGATGCGTTAATGTTTTGTAATTGGTTTCTGTAGTTAATTCCTTAGCTGATTCATCTGATTTCTGACCGATTTCACAGGTCACTGGACTTGCCAACACATTTTTGCTCTGAGTCACTTCTTTGCCAAACCAAAGAGAAAGGAAACAAACTTGTCTTTCTACCTCCACTGCTAAATACAAGACAGGGCAGGAAATAATTATGGAGACAGCAAAAAGAGTACAAGTACTTTTACTTTCTGTGCATAAGTACAAATGTACTCTTCCATGAAAGAAGTAATTTAATGCAGAAAATTTTTGGAAATATTTCAAACCCAACAATACTTGACTGTTTAGTCCTGAATCAGTTTTTCTCTATGGCATTTTAAATGTATACCTCTGAACTAAAGGGCTTTATATTCCAAGCTAGATCCTCTAGTCCTCCATCAGATGCCAGTGGGATGCACAAACACATCAATGTGACAATCCACCCTTCAAAGTGAAGAAAATTCTGCATTTAATCCAGAACACCCTGTTACTAGATACTTGGGTAATTTCCTATTATAAATGTAGCCAAAATGACACACTACAACAAGTGGTCTCTGACAGCAGGCAGAAGTCCTCTTCATAATGTGATAGGAACAGATTATACAACAGTTTTCACATCATTTGTTGGGACACCATTCACCATTTTCTAGGGATATGAAACTTTAAAAACATTAGCATTTATTTACTTCTACCCAGACCTCAGTGTGCTAAATGAAACAGACTGGTTTATTGGCATCTGTAAGACCTTAAATTTATTAAAGGATGAATCTATGGTAAGTTCAAATGCTAACTTAATTAGAGTGTTTACACGGGGTCTTTGCACAATGTTTATGAGATGAAGTTTGAAGTAAAACTCAGACATGTTCTGTTTCTGTTTTGTACCACAAAGATTGCAGTGCAGCTAGGAAACATACTTCAGTGAGTCACATCTTGGAAAAGAAAAAAAAAATGGCTAAAAATGCAATAACAGTAGGATATCTGGAAAAAAACACTAACTGAGCTAGCAGACTTTTTTGTAGTCCCACTCACAATCACTTCATGTTCAGGATGTTGTTTCTGCTACCCAACTTAAAAAGGAGACAGTCACTTCTCTTGATGACATTACAACTGTACAAAAGGCAACAGAATTAATTGCTGTTACTGTCCTGTATTCAGCTGAGTAAAGCTGTAGAGGTTGAGAGTCCAGGTATTTGCCATTTCAGCTTCTAGCTTATCAATAGCCCTTAACATTTAACTTCATTTCAGATCTTGGAGCTCCTTGCAAACATACTGAGCCAGTGCTTTAGCCTTGCAAAGACACGCAGCATTGTGCAGGTTCCCCTGCCATGAAACAGGAATTGGCAGCAGGAATTGCATATGTACTTACAGCAGCAGAAATGGAGAGGCCAAGCACCAATAATTCTGTTGGTATCATATGCCTACGGGGGTTTTATTTGCACAGAGGCATTAATTGCACATAAACATCAAAGGAAAAGGAGAAAAGGTTGCAGTAAGTCATGAAAAACTATGTCAAAATTAAGGCCCTTGATTTCCCTTGGAATTCTAACTTTTCACTTCATCCCTGCTTTTTGGCCAGGGTAAGAACTGTGTAGGAAGTCACAGTCCAGTGCCTCTGTAAAGCAGAGGAGTAGGGTAGGTTCTACAGGTAACTTTCTGACAGTGTTTGGCTCCAAATGTCTCTTTTTCACCTAAATACATTGCCACAGTTGAAAGTTTGATTTAGGCCTACAGCCTTTGTCACAAGGTACACTGCCTTACTCATGTCCTCTGCCTCAAAGCAGGGCTTTCTTACATTGCAGAGGTTTAACCAGAAACAGGACCAAAGTAATTTTTAGCCTGAAGCAACCTTTTTAAAAAAGTGTATTACTAGAACAGCTGCTTGCTGCATGCATTGCATTTGCAAGCATATACTGTCACCTTTTCCAAGTGACTAGGAATTTATTTTGAAGCAGAAGCAAAGGGAAAATATCCAACAAATCATCTGATTTATTGCAGTAACCCTCATATACATGCAGTGTTAAAGTGATCATATGGTTGGCTGTAGAAATGCTATGTAATTCAGTTCATTGGAAAGGTTTAAAGGATTAAGTGATACACATATGCTTTTGTAATTACATCAAGATGTTAAAAAGCCCAGTTTTTCAAAAAGTGCTAAATCACTGTATAGGATATGCAAGCTAAACCAAGAGCCTACTTGGAGAGAAAAGTGAAAAGATATATTTGCCAAGTTCGATAGCAAAAGTTTTGGCACCTCTGAAGATCTGGAATGCGTCTACACGTAGGTGTGATTCAAAACAGTATACACACGTTTCCAGCAGCAAGATCTGCAATTCCTCACCATCCTACCAAAAACGCTAAAGGATTCTGATAGTCTCTGTACTACCTTGGCTGAACCTCATGTTCACTGGTGCCAAATGCCAATCTGAATGCTTTTAGACTCCAGTATGGATAGCAGGACTTAGTATTCAAGAAGTCCTTAATGCTGTGTTATTTGTGAGAAGTAAAACATGGGGGCTTACTTTTCTTTTTATTGTTTTGTTTGTTTGGGCTTGTTTGGGTTTTTTTTTGTTTTGGTTTTTTTTGGGTTTTTATTTGTGTTTTTCTTTTGTTTGTTTGTTTTTTGTTTTTTTTTTGTTTGTTATTCTAAAAAGCAGTGTTTATTTAGTATGATGTTTCCTGGTCTATCCATCTATTCCTCCCCTGAATAACTTTTGAGATTTCTGGGCAATTTGAAACTCATCCTGAAAGTCTAAAAGAAAACCATATCCTTGCACAAGTTCCTGAAAGTCAGTGGGTGAGCAATGGGTAGAGACACAACTTGGCATCTTCACAGACAGAAAGGCAGACAAGACTCATCTGTTAGTCATTCAGTTTGGCCTCAGGAAAGCAAAGAATGCAAATCCAGGAGAAATCAAAATTCGTTGGTTTTGCTGCTAACATAGCAACTTGGAAAATCCAAATCTTGCTATCTAAGGTGATACATAAACAAACCATTAGGGATCCAATCCTGCTTCCTCACTATTGATTGAGATAGGAAGGGAACATCAGTCAAAATACAGTGAGACAATACAGTTTAGGAACTTACTCTTGTATTCCACTCCAACACCACATCTTCCAAACATCAGCTTGTTTGGTTGGGTTCTTTTGTGTTGTGTTTGTTTGTTTTAAAGTGTCACAGGACAGTTACTTGTTCTAGAATAATGAATTTTTCTTCAGGGAATATCTGTTTGATGAGACTATTCCTCGAGGACCCAGTTTAGACTAATGACACTAAATAGCAATGATAAACACATAATTCACTTTTAGCCGGCATTCTGCTTCAGGGTGATCTGCATGGCAGAAAACCAGAATTCATTACACTTTTTCATTGGCTTAAATTGTCATGCAAAAATTAGGCTAGGTCTCCCTTGTAGGCTAACTTTGGCTACAGCTCTTGGGATGTCACCTAAAGGTAATTTCCATTAACGAAGCAGTTATTTTCCTGATTAGGCTGTCAACTGAACAAGGGAGAGAGAGGGATAGGCTGGTCTTAAAGCAAAATATTCGAAAATAATTCATTATGAAAAAAGCAGACAGGAATAGGAGTTTATGTCCCATTTTGAAATCACCTTTTGCTAACATTAGTGACTCACAAAAAATGGATTAAGTTTTTAGCCACATGGATGTTACACTGGGTTTGAGCATGATGGATGAATTTACCAACTTCAGTCCATTAGGTAACCTAGTTTAGACTTGGGTTCCATGTTCCCTTGTATAAAATTACAATGATCTACTACAGCTTTTGTCCTGTGGGGAAAGAAGTGTTCAAAGCTGTTTAAGTGATCTGAAGGCTTTTTTCCAAAATTTCTTCTATTGATCTGTTAGGTTCTTGTAAACCCTATGACAAAATATGAATCCTGATAATAAAAAATCCTAAGTAGAAAAAGATGAAAGATGGCTTTTTCACTTCATTTGTACTAAAGTGTTATCTTCTACTCTTAAAGTGTTTGTAATCAGAATTTTATTTAAGTAGATTCAGACTTTAGCATCTGATATTTGAAGTTCAAAATATGAGCAGTCCTTATGGACATATATAAGGACATGTATTTCAAAGATTTTTTTTCTTGACTCAGTAAGGGAATGCTCAGCCTCACATTTTAAGAGCCAGAATTTGCCATTGCAGGTTTAAAAGCCTGCTTGCAGATGGATTCATCTGCAACTGGCTGCTACAAAGAGCATGCCCAACAAATCTTCTTGTCATTTAGAACTTGAGCAAAGAAGCCAAAAGACAGAGAATTCAGATGAACATTTCTGGATTTTGTTTTCTATTGCTAGTGTTTGCTCAGAGAAACAGACTTACCAGGGAAGCGGAGTGAAAAAGTAGGCTGCCATGCTAACACCACATGGCATAGCCAACATACACACCAGACTGTTGCTATTATGCTGAAATAGCCCATTTCTGTGTATCTTTCTTTCCCATTCACTGCCTGCATCCAGCATCCTGCCTCAGCAGCATATGTGTCTCACCGAATTAATTAGGAGGAATGGTAATTATTCAGATCCTCTTAATTATTTATTCTTCTGCAGTGCAAATACTCGTGCCTGGTCCTTCCACTGCTCACTCATCTTCAGCAATGAAATTCAGATAGTTTTCCATATGCAAATTCTTTTGAATATTGTCCTCATCCTAATCATGGCAAATCAAGGACACATTACCTGGGTACAAGACCAGTGTTAAGATAAACACAGAATTTGTGGAAGGAGAACAGCCTGATGAATGAGTCCTTTCCAGTGCTCATTTGTTTTTCCTCATGCAAAACCATCTATTTAGCAACACATTTTAATCTGGAGGACAATTTAAAGCACTTCAGATTTGTAATTAAATGGATGACAGAAAAACAGAGCAACCATCATTCTTATCTACACATCCCACAGGATGGAAAATAGATGACAGTGTCCAGCAAGGAGACTGTGTACTGAGTTTGAAAGAAAAGGGAAAGGAATTATTGCACTGTTGGGGAAAAAAAAAAACCAAAAAAACTTGCCTGAGAAGTGCTGTACACATAGTAGAAACCCAAAAGCTTATCATGTATTCTACTATATTTACTACTATTGAAATACCAGATTCTATGTTTTGGTTTTTTTTATCTAGTCCTACTCAATCATAGGGATTAAGCAAAATGAGTTAGTAACACAACACCTTAAAAAATAGTAAAACATCCTTTAAAATGTTGAAGTCTGCAAATTTAGAAATAAACAGTTAATTACCAGAGAATGTAGTCAGACTGTGGAAAAGAGATAAAGTGGTCATCAGCCTTTTATAAGCAGTATTGCCTCTTACAGCAATACATACCTTTCCTTTTAACACTCTGTCAGAGTCCCTTCTCTCTTACCTTTGCAGCCTAGAATCTTATCTTCATCCACTGCAGACATATTTCAAGCTTCACCATTTTCAAATATTTGCAGTAAGTTCTTAAGCTTTTACTAAAATATGGAAAACATCCACATAAGGGCCCAGTTCAACACTTTGCCTTCAGGTAACACTCCTACTTTCTTGAAAACAGACCTTTACTTAAGATGGGTCAGGTATAGACATAGTTCACAATATCCACAATATCTGGTGCTTTCCTGCCAGAGGTTATTTAGAATGAAAAATAGAAACAGGAACTATGCTCTCTAAACTAACTCTTTAAAAACAGACTTCATAATTATGAATGCCTTATCCCTCATCACAGTATTTTTTATCAAACTCAGAATGGTAAAAAGAAGGAGCTGGGCGGCATCAAGTCAAGGCACTTCAAGAGCCTTTGGTGCAACATGGCTCTTCATGTTATGTAAATCCATCTCTGTAGTCCAGAAGAACATGGGAAACACCAGATAAATTACTCTGCCTATAGGCTGATAGAAGACATGCCACCAGAGCAGGAACACAAGATTTTCCCTCCCAGGCCTGGGAAGAGACACACAAACACAAGTAAGCACAGTAGGTTTAGCTCACTGTGCTCTATCTTCTACAGTCACCTGCTGAAGTAGCCCTGGTAGTGTTTGTGAGGTTGATGTGCCATTAAAAATTATAAAGCTGTTGATAATTTTCAAAAGTATTTTTGTTCAAAACTTACTACATTTGAGTTATATGCAATTCAAATTTTTCAGGGTTATTTCAGGCCTTCCTGAAGTATGAGGTTCACAAGCAGAGTTACCAAATAAGATGTAAAATTTTAATATAATCTCTCCCATTTCAGGAGAACTAACCAATACCTTTATAACATCTCTGCCTTCATTTTATTAACAGATACAGGACAGAGAAAGTGTATGCATGTATGGTACAGAGAATAGGGAAGTTGGCAGATGAATTCAGAAGTAGTTAAATGTTCATCCTCCTTCCTCTCCTCCCCTAAAAGTACAAAACCAAACCACAGCACTTTTTAGAGGCCTAAATATTGACAGTCATTCCTCAGTTAGTGTTATTTTTTTAAAGTGTGGAATGGCAGATATGTTATCAGCATGAATTAAAAAAAAAAATATGTATATATATAAATATGCACAGTCGATATTACTTTTTCCCCAGAAGAATGGCACTTAACAAATATAAACCCACATCAAAGGCCTTAGCGTTTCATTCTGGTTCTGAAATTCATATTTCCATTTTCACTGTCTCCTTAAATGTGACAGAGAAAACCAAATACAAGTATTAAAACAACACAGCAGGAGTCAAGAGCACTTACCACTTGGAAGAAGGAGGTGTAGCAAGCTGCAGCCATCTCCAAAATGGCCCCGCTGGGGCTGTAGCTTCATGGCTCTACCAATAACGAGGAGAAAGCCACAAAAGAAGCACAGTGGGGAGAAAAATTCTTGTTGCTGTCTTGCCAGTTTTCAGATATGGTATTTTTCATTAAGAGCTAGATGTCCTTAAAATACTATATGATTTTTGCATTTAGAAACAAAAACAAAGACCCCAGATCTTTTTGATTAAAGCATATTTACATAGAAATGCAAGCACGAAGTATCAAAACAATCTCCATGCATCCAGCTTCTGAACCACTCTAACTCCAGGGAGATGGCAATAACACACCATACAAACAGGCTGTGGGAAGAGTTAAGTGAGACCAGGTGTACCTCAGTACGAAGGAGGAGTTATAAAGTGTTTTCTATTATCACAATTCTACTAGATTTTCCCCTGCATCTTTGGTTTTCATGGTCTGTTCTTGTTATTTATTCAGTATCAAAAACATTTTTTAGTGTTTTTCAAATGTTGTGCAACTTCCAAGTCATTAAATTAATTTAAAGCTAGTTAATAACTAAACAAGCTTCTATAAGCTCCTGGAAAGTAGCTGAAAATTATCTCTTAAGACAAAACTGACTAAAGTTAGGCCTAATTTCATGCAGGAGTCAGGACACTTGCACAGAGAGAAGTGGCTGGTAGCCAGCTAGGAAATAAACTTCCAGTGCTTTGGCTAGTTTGTGCTATCTACCCATACATAAGCACTGTAATAAGCATGAGATTATTTCTCTCTCAGCAAAAATAAGAAATAATTATCTCTGAATTTATTTTTGGAAGGCAGGAGTAGATAAATCTATTAGCATGGACAATGTGAAAAAAAAAATCACAGGTTATCTTACAAAAAGTTGTTTGTTTGCCTGTTAGAAATTATAATGATGCTTAACTGCAACACATATACTTTGGACTGAAACTGTAACCATAACACTACTCCAGAGCTGCCACCTAAGCATGGGGGGACCTAAACTTCAAAGATGCCTCACTTCTAGAACCTTCTTCTGTGATGAAGCCACTTGCCTAAAAGAAAATGAAAGGCAAGTAAGTTTATTAGGAGACTAGTGATGTTTGAAGTTAAATGAAAGTAAGAATATATAAAAATTAAGAATCTGTGTCTCGAGAAAGGCTTATTCCTACCGTGTGACTTGAGAGGATGTTCCTTTAATGTAACCAAATAAGAAAAATTTTCAGGAAAATATAAAAAAAGGAGATCAAAACTTGTCAGGGAAGTGAAGCACTTTGAAATCTGAATGAAATAACATTTTGCCATGAACATTTCCCTATCCTTGCACTGCTATACTAAGAACATGCTTGAATCCTGGAAGTTCGTCACATTAATATGAATTCTACGTTACATTTCTTGCATTGAACCTGACCTCTGATGGCTTCAGACATGAAATCTGAAGTCAGCCCTCCCTTTCACTTAGCCTCACTTGTTTCAGAATGACTCAACAGAAAAGTTTGTTGCTTAATACAGTTAATCCAGACCTGACCTTATAAAGCCTAACCCCTGTACATCATACTTCTGGCACAGTTTTATTGGTGAAGATCTGATCCTATGCACATATGGCTGGCTATTAGTGATTTGCTTTCAGTTTCCATGGAATCAGTGCAGACTGGAATGATTTTTTTTTTCTAACTATCCAGGCCAGGAAGAGTAAGGTGAAAAAAATACCAAGTAACTCTCATGCTGATCCCTGCACTAACCTCATTTACACAATATTTATGGTCCTAAAACAATAACTTGTTGGGTCAGCAGGTATAAGGCAATGGTACTTCCAGTAACTCCTGCCAACAGAAAGTCATGCAGGGAGGACTTGTCCTCATGCAGGAACTCATTCCTGATAGATAATCAGTACCTACAATTTCCTCTGAAGAAAGGCAGAAAGAAAAATACCTGCAAGACAAAAAAACCTTATGCATCAATAATGTGTCCATAAAGTATTACTGTTTTTATCATTGTAACAGATCATTAGTGTACCCTAAATATTCACCTTACTTGCATGCATATGATAGAAGCTCTGAAGCTCAGCCCTGTAACATCTAGTCCCTAACCTTAAACAAAAAAACTGAGTGCCTGGACTATGGTGCTTAAATCTGTGCTTAGCCACAGCTGAACACAAAAATTCATTCTCCAAGTCTCTAGAAAGTTTTGATGCTCAGCACCTCTGAAAATAAGCCAGGCTTTAGGCAATGACATTTGGAAAATGTTGGCCTAAGCTCCTCGGTAAAGCTCTACTTACCTTGATAAAGAATTTTGTAAACATGAAGCAAATAAGCAGTCATTGCTTGGGCTGCAGGCAGCAGTGCCTGAGAGATACACAAAGGACCATTTTGATTAGAAGGATGTGACACCAATGCAACATTAGTTTGAAGTGGCTGAGAGGGGTCCACCTGATGGCTGATTCATTTAAAGATCCATCTTAAAGGCTCATAAACCTGAGGTTACTTGTTCCTGGTTGTTATTTTTTTAAGAATTACAAGTTTTGTTTTCCCCATTCATGGATTAAACATGGAAATCCTTTATACCATATCTCAGGGCTTAAACCAGGCTTTTCCTGACATGATAGGCAGCATGTGAATAATGGAAGAATTTTTGGAAAATTTGATAGAAAAGCAAAAAGCCCAGACACTCTAAGTGTACCCTACTTACTTGATAACTGACCCTCTTTCTCTTTTGCAGCAAATGCTTCTTTCCTTCTAAAGTTTTTTAGAGATTGTTCTGGCAAAAGCAGATATTTCTTTACAAATCACAGCATTCACTAGTTTTTTAACTCAATACAGTCTTTTTCTGTTGGCTAATTGCCATAATTCATGACCACTTGCCACAATCTTGGTAACAGTGATAATAAAACTGATGGCATTTGTTAAAGACAGACTTGTGTTTATAGAGTTTCTTAGCAGTCTTTTATTTAGGTTGGTTTCAGCTCTCAAATAGTAACTTACTTTTCATTTGAACAATCACTGATAAAACTGATTTCAATTTTTGTTCCTGCAATCAGTCATTCAGTTTGTGGGCACATATTTAGCTGCTTCAAATTCCACACACATCAGATGACTGGAACACACATTCAAAGGAAAGAGGGATTTTGGATATTAGGCTTTCAGAATGCTCAGATGGAGACAGCACACCAACCTTCACCAAGTATGGACCACCCATTTCTGAGAACAAGATTGCCTCAAAGCGTCTCAAACTGAGGATCAGACACTTTTAAAACTTAGGCATAAACAGTGTCGTCATTTATATAATGCATAATACTAGAGTTACTGTTTCTTTAAAAAGGAAGGCGAGACATAAATGTTCATTAGTTTTCAAAAGCAGGTGCAATTTTCTGTTTGTGGTAGCATCATGGATTGCTCTGCAAGTTTCAGCACCTTGGAGCCACGAATAAAATAAGACTGGAGTCTTAATCAGACAAAACCCTTTTTTTTCCCCTGCTAATTTAAGCTGGAAAAAGAGGAATAGAAGAAATCTATAATATATGAGCAAAATTATCTCTAAATGGAGTGTTTAAAAATGTTTCCATCAGGCATCAGTAGATGGGTCTTTAAATGAAAGCCAAGTATTACAATGGCATCTATTTTAGGTCTTGCATTCCAAGAGAGAAAATATGAGCCAGATCAGTTAGTCTGTGTTGACATGTAAAGTACATCACTCCCATTAGAAGGGCTGTTGTGGATCTGAATGACCCAAAAGATGCTCTGTGGCTCAAATGAATACCAGAGAACAGAAGCATAAATTAATTTGGACACGGGTAATTCAATTGTAGTTATTGCACTTCTGAATCAGCCTGGATGTAAACTTCCACCAGACAGAAAGCACCTGGAAAAGCTCTGCTAAGAGGGCTTGATTCTTTGACAGCTTTGGATGACAGCCTACATAAACAGACAGCCAAGAAAGAGATATTGTCTTGTTTTTTCACTACAGCATTGTTTTTAACATCGCCTCCAAAAGCCTAAATTTACAATTAGAAAGCATTCTCTACAAGGACAGCATATTACATGCCTGGGTTTTCAATATATGCTTGATGCTTTCAACACTCTTCACTCCAACTCATGCTGGTTTTCTTTCAGTGCTTATACCTCATTTTCCCCTGAAAGCTCTAAAACTGAAATTTTCGCACACACAAAAGCTTCACTTCTTAATTAACTTCATGTATGGCATCACTTCCTTTTGTTGTTTATAAGCAAGAATATTGTTCAGAAACATCCTGGATTTGTATAATCTAAATTAATTGAAGAAAATAATCTTCATTGAGACAAAATAATGCGAAAATCAACATGATGTCAAACTGAGACTGATTTCAGTAATAATGACAGTAATTGATTAACTTCATTCTGCTTAACAATGCTGCTTACATTCTCCCTGTCTCTCCTTAAAATCAATTATTTCAAAACTCAAGGGATTTCTCTTATGCACATCTGCAAATTCAATGTCAGATCCAGATTCGCATTTTGGTGGTGAATCAAGCTGGCCTCAGTTCACCCAATGAGAGCCCAGTTTTTACTAGACAAACAAACTGAGGTGATTTAACACTTGTGGGGTTTAACTGACATATTTACTTGCTTTTGCCATCCTTTTTTCTCTTCTAATGAATCAAACATATTACTACACACCGTTGATAAATTGAAAACGATAGGAGAGAACAGATGAGATAGACATTAACAACTTTAAACAAAAGACGCCCAGTTTAACCCACTAATATCTGACACCACCAGCCCTTCCAAGGGAAGGGTATATTTTTTTAAAGGATTGGGAAAGAGAACTAAGGTTTAAGGATTTTTTTTAAATTTAAACTATATTAATGGAAAACTAGGCATGCTAGAAATATTTGAAATTGCTGCACCTTCAAAATTTTATGTCTCAGTAGCATACACATATTGCTTAATGAACCCAGGTCATCTATATGTATTCTCTTTATATAATTGTTGGTAATGAAAGACTGATCAGCACATCAGTAGATAAGGAATTTACTTAAATTCTTGGAAAACGAAAAAGCTAAGACCTGTACACTAATGTATACTAATCTGATATGTATATGGTGTTGTTTAACCACACTACAAAGTCTGAGTCTGCTGTTTAGTACAGAATTTAATGATACAAAAACAAAAGACAATTTGTTACTTAGTGTCTAGACATGACCTAAGCCAAGTTATGAATTGACATGAATTGGACTTTTTCCACCAATGGGAATGAAACTTGGCTGCTAACATCTCTGTTCAAAGAGATACTTGACTAGGCACAGAACTCAGCAACAAGACCTAAGCTTGGCACTGCCAGTGACTTGCTGAGAACCTTCAGGCAAATGATTCTTTCAATTTTCCTTTGTTTTCCTAACTCTAAGTTGGTAGCAACAAAACCTGAATAGTTATCTTAGAAAGTCTTGTTTCTGAAAATTGTCTTCAGCTCTAACCAGCATTACTACACAACTGACAGTGTTAGGCATTTTGTTGAGAGCAGAGGCATAATTTCATTTTCTCTGGTTGTGGTATGTCAAAGGAAGCAATACCCTTTCCCAGTTGTCTTTAAATCCTGACTGAAAACCAGCAGTCTACCTGGTAATGCTGTTTTCAGTGGGCTTTTTATACCTTCACATACATTTATTGTTATACTACTGATTCACGGGCCTTTCCATCAAGTGGAAATGAGATTGGGCTGCTCATATCAGCAGTATCAGCTTGCTGCTGAGCAATAGCAATTCATGAGACCCGAAGAGTGATCTTGTGCACATTGCTCATGTTGACTTCTACTGATCACTCCCCGAGTTCTTTCATGAGAGGCACTGAGATTAATTACTAATCAAAGACTTGCTCAGGCTGAGAGAAGCAACAGCATCCACATATAAGCCAAATCAGGATAATCTCCTCATGTCACACTCAGTTTTCTGCTGTAAAGATAGACTTAAAATATTGTAGAATACTTTCTTGGTCATGTAGAGCACTGAGTTTTCTGCTGATATCATTCAATGCAGTGAAAAAAGTCAGAGGACCAGTTTAAACTGAATTACAGGCATTTCTGCTGAGAAAGCAACAGCTGCCTCACAGACATTGAACAATGAGGTCTGCTTTGAAGAACTAATGCAAGTTTATTTGCCCTGCAACAGAGAAAACCTTCAGTTCTGATTTTTTTGAAACATTCTTTCAATAGTTTAGCCTGGGTTTTGCACAACCTTGACAGAATTAAGCACTCTAACAGACTGCTGCCAACAAAGGTTTCTTAATTCCTCAGTAAAGGGGGAGTCTTGTTATTTAAATAAAGTAGCTACTGTAGTAGAGCTGCAGATATGTTAAGAGTATTACAGGATCTAGAGGTAGATTTAGGAAGAAAATACTATAAAGCAGAAAATTAAACAGAGTAGTTATTGAAACTTGAAAGACATTATGACATGTGATGTAATTGCATCAGATACGAGCAGATGGAATTATATTACCTGCAGTGCAATGCATGTTGCAAAGTGACACTTGATCATAGTTACACCTTCCTTTAAAACACAGTCACCTTTTCAGTCTCCCATAACTAATTACATTGGAGGAAGAAAACAGAAACCACGGGGTTCTTCTGTCTGCAAAGCATCATGTTTTCCCAAGCACCGGTATGTTACCCACCATTTTTTGTCTGAAACTGGACTGGTGAATTCATCTGCCCTAGGTTCACTGTGACAGGACAGCAGCTGCTGTTACCAGAGGAACCACAGAAACACAGACTATTTAGTCTAATGCCTTCACTGTGGTCATAGGGTCACTTTGCAATAGCCATTCTGGAAAAAAATTTCCCGAGTCAACTCAGTTTCCATTCCTCATGTGAACACAAACTTTCATTCTGCTTTACTTACCAAAATGGAACTAGTAAGTACTTCACCATGGTACATTACAGCAGATGGGCTGCCTGTTGCTGGTTGATGGCTGACCATTCACGCTTTGAAACAAGGTGTCAGGCTCTTGTCCAAGCTTTACATAAAAACCTCACCTAAATCACACATCTGTGTGTTTAGCTAGTGATACAGACACTGGAAAGACACAACCAGTCTAGATTTTTTCAGCTTCTGAAAGTTCATCTGTCAGACATCTCTTGAACAAACACTCTGAGATTTTATTGGAAAAAATTACTTCAAGAGAAACATTCTCCCTGTATGCAAATTTGGTCCCTTTAGAGACTAAAAAAGTGTTTTAGCAGACTCAGCTGCAGAGGTTTTATTGGCAGGTTATTAAAAGCTGCAATTTTTTAAAATATAATTTCAAGAAAAAAATTTAGACACGGGAGACTGATAATACTAAAATAGAGGAAGAAAGAGACATTTGGCAAAATACATGAGCAAAACCCAGAGCTGGTTCTCCTCAGAGCTTGCTTTGCATAAATTATTTATGATCTCCATCAAAGCCCATGGATTTGCATAAACTTAAAGAAGAGTCAGTCAATGTATTTGCTGCGCAAAGTGAATGGACAGGAATTCCTTCCTTTCCCCATATTATTGGATGATGTTTTGCTAGTAAAAATTAGAAACCAACTAAGCATTGAAAAGTGCTTTTCCCCAACACCACTGAATGGTCTGGTTTATGACTTTTGTTTGGGATGATAAACTCTGGAATCAATCAATTTTTAATGTAAAATGTAATCTTTTTTTCTCTAGTAGATATTTATTACACTAATAATATTCCTTTGGTATCTCAACGTTCCCATTATTTGACACTATGGATATCTGCCTGTGTATAAATATTTCATGAACTACCCATAACCTTGTAGATACACATAAATCATTAGCAATTTTAAGAGAAATTCTGGCATATTTCAAGTTAATGGCAAAACTTTCCTTGCCTTCAGCAAGGATCACATTTTGCCTCTGCCCTGTTTGCAAAGGGTCTAGCAGGCGTCACTGCCCTTTTAATGCCAGCTGCCAGCAGGTGTCTTTGCTAGAAGTTCCAAATAACAGCATTTGCCTTATTATCCAGCATATTAAAACTGTATTTTCTGCTGGCTCACATTCAGTCCAAGGTGGAGGTTGTGACGTCTGCTCAAATGAGATTCCCAGATCATTCCTCAGTGTGTTTGGAGCTAATAGAATCATAAACTGAAGTTGATTCGTATTCTATATTGCCAGAGAGTTGTAATAAAGCCTTAGGATGGTTGGATCTTCCAAAGCACCCTGCCAGTTAGAACTGTTGTTTATACCATTGACCTCATCTGAGCAACTGTCCAACACTGCATTGCATCCAGTAAGTTTCCATGCTAGCACATGGCAAACACATGAGCAAATACTCTGGATATAGAAATAATAATATTAGCAAATACCTTGGTTCTCTGGCACAGCTTTCAGTCCAAGAGCTTTAAATAACTGCACATGCTAATTAATCTCTTCCGGCTTCCACTATGAGGTGTGTAAATGTTAATATAAGCATTCTGTAGATGGGAAGACATTAGCACAGAGCTGTTAAATGGCCTGCTTGCTGGCTGGTATGACTTCTTTGGGAGGTGGACCCTGCATCTAACAAGGCTGTTGTGTGCTCTCAAGCAAACCAAGTCAGCTGAAGAGAAGTTGACAGCATATCTCTGTATGTTCTGCCTAATGTACCCAACTTTTTTCAGTCTCAGAATTGGGTCTACCATGTAGGTGATAAATGGCTTCTTGAAAACCACTTTTCATATCCTCTGCTGGAGATACTCATGTTCAATGAACTGGTGACCTCTGAAACAATTCATACCTCTAAGTAATGGAGAGTTCATCTTTGGGGGAGAATTAACCCACAGGGGTATCTTTCTTTGAAGAGCTCATTTTAGGAGAATGAAATACTAATTTTCTCTTGTGAATTTTGGGATTCAGAGCACATCTGATTTTCCCCATCCTTGGTCATTGTCATCCCATTTCTGTCCTCAGCTATTTTTACACTTCTTTCCCCAATAAAAATTCACCTGAAAATAGCTATATAAAAAGAGGACTTTAATAGCTGTGCAATTCTGTTGCTAGTTTTGATCGCTAACACAGCTATATTGGTCAGGCACATACAAATCTGACCCATCTTCCTTCATCATACCTCATCCTATTCAAGTCCAGTATTGAATTTAAATAACCATATCCTTTGTTTTACTGTTTTCATAACCAAATATGGTATCTACTAAAATTGCCATCTATCCTGGTAAGATCTGAAATATCTTTCTAATGTTTGCCAGACCTAAAACTTATCCCAGCCAACCTTGTACTATTATTGCCTAAGAAATTAAAGGCATTAACCAGCTGCTGAAGCAGGTAAGTAATTTCATGCTCTTGTTGCATTTGTCAGTTTTTGAGGGAAGAAATGGCTTGTATTTTTCCAGTTTCCAAAAGCTAGAGGTTCCATATAACTCCATGCTTCCATAGCTTTAGACTGTCACTTCTGAGCATGGTATCTGAGGTCATCCCACATGAAATCAATAATATGTAAGTTCCTAGGAAATATTTAAGTCCCAAAGAAATTCAAGGCCAGGTCAGATGGGGTTCTGAGCAACCTGCTTTACTTGAAGATGTCCTTGCCCACAGCAAGGGAGTTGGAACCAGATGATCTTCAATGTTCCCTTCCAACACAAACCATTTTAAGATTCTATGATCCCCATCTCCCTATGACTTGGAGACCAGTGAAGGTGTTTTAAGTCTGTTAAGTTCTCCACAGTTCACATCATGGAAACAGAGGACAGATTTTATTTTCTGCCACAGAAATTTTCTACAGGTAAGGTTATATCCATGTTGGAAGCTACAGTTTTATAGATCACATTGACTGTCATGTCTCTTTGATGTTATCCAGAACAAGGGTGGAACTTAACTATAAAGTGGTTTTACAACTTTTGTAGCATATTACTTCAGATTAGTTCAGATTAAAATACTGAGGAGAAAAGTAAGTGGGCCTAACTTCTGGGGAGTTCTCCCACACGCATGCAGATTTGATTTTAGTACTAATTGCAGTTTGAACTCTCTAACAGAGAAGTTATATTGCCATGTTTGGATGGCTACAATATGTAGAATAGTTTAGATCTCCATCCCATTCTATCAAAATCCTTCTTGCTACCTTCTGAAAAGACATCAGACTCAATTCTATATTTATGGAAAAGTAAAATTAAATAAATTGAATTTATTCTTAATTAATCTAAAGTGATACACATCTGATTTATACTTAAAGAGACCATTTCTATTCTGCTGGCCAGAATGTTGTCAGCATCTTACAATCCATATTTATTCAAGATCTACACTTTCTACACATCTTCATAAATTCAGTTAGAACTGTGATTAGAAACATTCTACCACCAAAATCTTTCTGTTAACTCAGAAGAGGTATCTACCTTTAGAATTAGCATTAGTAAATCTTTTATTCTTAGGAAATCAAAGCCTGGACTTCTGTGGCTTTTTATAGCTGAAATATTTACAGAATCTCTGCTTAGTTATGTTTCCATTCAAATGTTCTTTCTGTTGATGTCTATAGGACTTCATCTAATTCAAAGTACTTACTTTATTTTGCAGTGCTTGTGCTATACCTTATTGTATAAATTAGAGAAATTTTTTTAATGCTCCATAGCAGGGAGGCTGGAACTAGGGGTTCTTTAGGGTCCCTTTCAACCCAAATCATTCTATGTTTTATTAATGTTGTCATTCTTATCAGCCCTTGTTATTAATTATAAATATTCAATGGCACTTGCCATGTTTACTGCATGACTCATGCCTGACATCTGAGCATCGTTGCTGACTTGTCACACAACTCACCTTACAGCTGCTGTCTCTTTAAAAGCTTTAATCTGCCCAGCAGTACAGCTGAGAGCCTGATGCAGTCACATGTGTAAATATCACCTACATAAACACAACAAGGGATAAAACTTCAGAGCAGAAATTCCAAGCGTGATAGAAACACAGTATGTGCTGTAAGTTTTAATTAGCAAAGTACACTCATAAGATAAAAATAATTCAGTGCTTTGAGAAGTGGAGGTTAGGGAGTAGGGTTAGGGAGTCAAGGGGCAGGGGAACATGAGATCTGGCTGAGTTCACAAGAGTGCAACACAGTTCAAGAGGTGGGGTGTGTCAATTCCTTCAAACACAAGCAGTGCTTGTGCTGCTGCTCCTGGATAAGGCTCCATGTTCCTGTAGAAAGGAAGGCTGACCCACTAAGGCAGTACCCTGAGACAGAGAATACCTCCTTCCTGTGCCCCACATCTCAAACATATCTCTGGACCAGCCTTGGTGAGAGGGCTTAGCCTCATTCCAGCCACAAAATGGGAGTAGTACCTCTTCCCTATCTTACAAGGTACTGTGAAGATAAATATGTGAATGTTTAGGTACTACTGTAAAGATGACCATGCCACTGGCATGAGCTTATTGGGTATTATATTAGCATGGAGAGGAATTCTCCTTCTTGCCTGTAATGGGAAACTCCTAGAATCCTGCCTTAAAAGGCATAGACAACAAACAGCATGAATCCCTAAGGGGCATGAAGAGGAGGTCATACTTTACAGTCCACATAGGCATTTTACTTCCAAGGGGAGCATTTTGAACATGCTTTCAGGTTTACAGAGGAAAAGTACTGAGAGTATTTTCCTCTGCAATGAAATATACAAATATAACATTTCTCCTGTTTGATAAATAGTAGTAGACCATTTCCTACTCCCAACCTGAGTATAAAACATGTCTGTTTGAATATATTTTATTACTTTGTTTTTATTTAAGAGGAAAAGTATGGTGCAAAAGAAAACCAGCCATACTTTCCTGCCATTGGTATTTTGCTCTCTGCTAAATATGGGGGCATTTCCATTGCTTTAATATAAGCCTCTATTCAGCAAAGAATCTAATCAAGAACACAACTCAACATCTGACACTTACTCTCAAAAATAAAAGGTGCCTGTTTAATTACTTCATTGACTTAGTGCTCTGGAGACTTGAACAGAAAAGTTTTGCCTTTCCTTTTTGATGTCAGATTCTATAAAGCCAATGTAGTAGCTGTTTGGCAATTTGATCTCCTTTAAGCTTTTTCTATTTGCAAAAAATCAAAGGTATAGAGTCTACTGTATTCAGTTATCTGGGTATCAGCAATGAAAGCCAGAATTTACTTTTGCTTGTTTGCTTACAGTATGCAGATGACAGTCAAAGTCATTCTCTGCCCTGATACATTTCATCTGGATTACATTTATAGAGTTTCGATCACTTCTTTCAAATATACACTACAGAAGTTAGCATAGTCCCTTACAGCTCTCCTTAACTTTTAGAGAGGAATTACATAAAAGGATGTGGTGTGGGTCATGGAGTTTAGCCAAACAAATCAACAAATCAGCAAGAATTGCCTAGTGCCAGTCAGGGTAAGAAGCAGTACCTATAACTCTGATAAACAGAGTGCACTGGTCATTGCACAATATATTAGCAAACTATGTGTTCTAACTTTTTATTAGATTATATAAAAAATGTGCACTTCACTTCATTTTTCCTTATGAAACTAAGCTAAAAATAAAAAATTCCAGAATGGATAAAGAACTGATTTGTTGACATTGGCAGCAGTAAGGAACTGGAAAGTTTACATTAATTTTCTTTTTTCCTTCCTTTCTTTTTTAAGGAGGCACACATAAATAACCTGACTAAATTACACTATGCCCTTTATACCTACTGTTTCCTTTTACAAGTACCTCTCCCAGAAACAGCTAGTCTTGGCTGCACTAGCAATCCTTATATGTGTTAGTTACAATCAGGAAAAATTTCAAGACAGAAGTTCAGTAGTCCGAACAGAAGTTTAGATTTCATTATAAATTTGAATTTCTGTCCAAGTTCATGGTGTAGAGATAAACATGCAGTGATACACAACTCTGTCCTGAAGGCCTGGCAAAATTTCCATCTGGACCAATAATACCTTCTTATAATCTTCTTGGCCCTCAGAGGCCTACTCCTTAATTGCAGTTCAGCATACTCCAACAAACCTTTTCTGGGGAGGTGATTTTTGGAGGAATTGCTTTGGCTGAAATGCCTGAAAAGCTTATCACAGTTATAAGCCACTATTAACAAGAAACATCTCGTGATAGTTCCAGTATCACTAAAGAAATGGCATACCATTACTCCATGTGCTTGCAGTTACCCCAAGCATGGATTTCACACATTGCCTGGCAAGCAAAAACTACATTATTGAATTTTCATGGACTAAACAAAATACAGCAATTATACCTATTTGCAGACAAGTTGCAATCACATCCCATTAGCCTTTGATAGCCCAGTCATGAAGAATCAAGTTACTGATGTGTGATGGATTATAGAAAATGTGTTTCATACCTATAGAATAAGTCCAAAGTACTGCATAAACTAAAGTAGGACAATTCTTAGGGCATGAAGAAGTAAATTAAAAATGGAGAAAAAGGAGAACTTTGTTTTACTGGCTTAAGAGAACACCTTTACAGTTAGATACTGAAAGCATTGTGCTGGTTCCTCATTATTCAGACATGTATTTCTCTGAATAAAGTCCTCAGGAATTGCCTGGTCAAGACCACCCATTTAGTTCTTAAACTTTCACCATTTGTCCATAACATGCCTATCCACTGTGCATGTTTAGTGTCTCCTACACAGCTTGAAGAAATAGCATAAAAGCAGCCCAGCATGGTATGTGTCAGAACTGATCGCCATATAGGCCACCAGTTGTTGGCATTGGTGCTTGGCACCAATTAACAGTGGATGGGAACTGTCACCACCAGTTTGTTAACTTACTGTAAAACTTTCATACCTTCTCTCTGTGAGCTCCCACAGGCAGCTTCTCTCAACTCTGACTCCTTTTCTCTCTGTTCCACATGGCTGGCTGGCTTCTTCCTGTTCCCTGTCACAACCACCTGACCCTTTCTGTCTCTAGCACAACTGCCTGACCCTTGCACCTCACAGCAGCACAGCCAACTGACTCCAACTCTCCTCCAAACCACCTAACCCACTCTATTGTATAACACCCATCCTTATTGGACCATCCTTATTGGACACAGCTGTGCCCTGTTAAGGGCAGGGCTGTTCCTACTCTTTGGTAATTAGTACAGCTGCAACTCCTCAGGGGTGAGATTGTCTTCAGCACTATCTCTATTCTCTCACAATCCATCCTCCCACAGGTATGCACTGAACAGCTACTTTTGTTATCATCTGAGGAAAAGACAGATTTTGGTGGGGAGTGGGTAGGAACAGGGCCCTGCTCATAAATCAAAAGAACAAACAAGTGGTGTTAAGCAGAGCGAATACTTACCTACCTAATTCACTCTCATGATGAGAAATACAGCTCCACTTCCATCCTAAAGAGTAACTTGGAGTTTACAGCACACATACAACTGCACTGAAGTTATCCTAAATGGCAAAATGCATGTCTCCACGTGGATGCTTAGATCCTTCCCCACTGTTTGCTGGAGTGGGGTTTGGCAGGCTGAAGTGTCTGTCAGGTCCATATTGAAGCCCCCATGGTGCAGCCAGGGAAGCTGGAAACTCTGATAGTGCACAGACTTCCCTCAAGGACTCTGCCTGCCTCCATCAGGTACCACAAAAAGCACATCCTTTCCCAAGAGCTGAGGTTGCTGACAGGCTCATGAGGGATGTTTACTGTCTTGCTGACTTGAGCTCTTTGTTGGATACTGCATCAAGAAGAGGGAATAAAAAAGAGAATACTCAGGGGAATACTCAGGGAATAAAAAACAGAATACCTTGTTCACCCAACAGTGAGTCAGATTATAGATAGTATTATCTGATCACATCAGATGGAGTGAGTAATGTTTCTTCTTAAGTCCAATAATGAGTAGTAACCTACTGAGAGTATACCCAGTGTGATTGATCCCAATTACTGTGCTCTAAACAGGAAGCAAGATTATGATTCGTATGCAGACTAACTTAGCCACATACACAGAAATAGTAAATTCTCTTTAAAATGCAGTCAGAATGATTCTTTTCTAAGACAGAAAACACAAGATTTTTTAAGCAACACAGAAATCCCATAAAGCTAACAGGAATACTATCTCAATGACTTTGAATTTACTAAAATGGAAAAAATAAAATAGGCAAGAGGATGCCATGACATCCCTTCCTTCTGTTACTACTCTCAATCACTGGTAGAAACTTGGCACACCATTTCTGAAGCAACTGCCACAAACTCAATTTTTCTTCTTTTTTATTTTTTTTTTTGTGTATGTCTGTGAAGGAGCATAAAAATGCTTTTACCTCAGTGTTGCTCAAAGTTTTGGTTATGATTCAAGCATCTCAAAGTATTGAAAATAATTGCAACATTATGTGCTGCCAGCATTTGCAGTACAAAACTCTGTGTCTTTCTCACACTTTATTTAAAAAAGAACATTTTGCACCTCAATAGCTAGTTGTGGTTTTGGATCATAAAGCACTAAGGGTTTTGATCTGTTCTGATTCCCACCCCTTCTGTCTCTTTTTTCTCATGGCTTAGAACAAAATATTAATGTGACTCATCTGTCATAAGTAATTTTCATATCCTCTACCTTCTATTTTTCTGTGTGATTAGACAAATACTGTAGTTATGTAAAATTATTTGTGGGTTTTTTTTTTATAATGGACGATATGAATGACAGGTACTTTAAGCAAAAAAGAGAACAATGTCAGGAGAAAAGCGAATTATAAATGAAAGCAACTTATATATATTATAATTAATAAATACTTTAAAACATGCTATTTCAATTTACTATTTCTTCATATTAAATATTACAGCTGTCATCTCTGGAACACTGTAAAAGGAGGTAATAAATGAGAAAAAACCTGAGTTTATGGACTGTCTTATCCAAGCGAGTCCCAACTTTGATATCAAAACATTTACAAGGATTATACTTGGAAAGCTGGAATTCAAAATTGTAAATGTCAGTTCCAGGATGTTAATGTTTTCTGGTACAGTTGAAGAAATCTTATGTAGTATGCTACTTTCAAAAAAGGCAATTATATCTATATACTTCTGTAACTTTTCTCCATATCAACCTTCTATCTCACAGTAGTACTTTCTCACAAAAAAAAAAACCTTAAAAGTTCCCTAGAAAACAGAACAATCAATCAGTACAGAAGTGATTTTGCTACAGAGGCATTTCCAACAGTCGACCAGATTCTTCTTTTCTCCCTCAAATAGCAGACTGAAATATTTTACTAAGTGGATCCAGTTCAGTGCAAACTTCATTCCACGAAAGTCATTTGCATTTGGGCTGAATACTGAATCAGCAGGACTTAAATACCTGCTTAAAATAGAAGTTATATTTTTGTGACTACTTAAATTAACTAGGGATCATGCTGTTTCTGTGCTAAGAGAAAGAATACAGTGATTTTGGGATTCTTCTACCTTTCTGCTTTTTTTTCTGCACTTGAATTGCAAACAGAAAATGTTGTTTTTCACACTCAATACTTGCAGGTAGCAGAGTGGAAAGGAGAGAAGACTGCAAGCCACCTCACTATATTTGAAGATTTAGTACACAAAAAATAAGTTCTTTCCTCTCCTCTCTTTTCAGATCCAATTTTGCACAAATTAATTCTTAAAAGCAGAGCAATTAAATGAAACTATCAATCAGGAAATTCAATGCTTAAATGTTCTCTTAGCAATGATTTCTCTCATTCTCCTCTCTCTCATATTCCCTCCCTCCCTTCCTTCTCCCAAGAAGCCTTCTTGGGATTTATTTTCTCCATAGCAAAAAAAAAGACTCTTGTTGCTTCAAGTTGCTCAGTGTCATGGCTTGTACTTGGGATTTCTCCAAGTAGTCCTAATCTAAATATCAGGATCTGCATGTGACTGAATAACACAGGGGAGACAGCGATTGTATCAGTAGGAAATCTTTCAAGAGATTATTTTTTCAAGTTAAAAGAAATTATCACACCATTACAGGTTATCAGTTCTGAAAGTAGTGAAGTGGAGGAATGCACATCAAGTGATTGGTTTCAGAACACAAAGAGCTGGATAATAACAGTAATAAAAAAAAATAATAATAATAACAATAATAGTAGTAGTAGTAGTAGTAGTAGTAGATTCATGTTAAAGAAAGCATCTCAAAGTGGCCAGGAGTTCCCCTAAGAAAAATCAGTGGGAGCCTGTTGAGTGATCTACTGGAACTGGAATTTATCTTTTTATTTGTTACACTGTGTAGCAAAACCAAACTCCCAGCTGACGACATCCTTGGAGCAGACAAGGCAGGCAGGGGTAGCAGAGGTGGTGTGGGAAGGGGAAAGATGTGAGAGTGAAAGGTGGGGATTGAGTGGGCTCTGTGTGAGGAAGTTCAAAGGAGACAGGGCCCTTTTTCTGCTCATGAAGCTGCTTCTCCTCCTTGTGACCCCTTCTTTTTCTTCCTTTCTCTCCTCAGAGGGAGGACACCCTGAGACCTCCCATTTACTTCCATTGTTTCCAACATTACCATCTATACATTCTTCTGTTCTTTCTTGATTGTCAAGGAGGGGTCAGTCCTGGTTTGGAGGGACAGGAACTAGGCCAGGACCAGGGCAGAAAGGCAGAGAAATCCTGCTGCAGATAAAAGGACAGATGTGACTGCTGCTGCTGTACTGGGGCCCTCTGGTACACACTGCACTCCTTTACCCTCTCCCTAATCCCACAAAGGCAGTAACAGCAGCATGGATGGTACAAACAGGAGGCAGGAATGAGCTGTTTGGCTGAGATGCCTAATCCCTCTCTCCTCAGTCACAGGCAAAGTAGCTGCCATCCCCTTCAGTCTGGCAGGTTTCCATTTTGCTAACTATACGAAGCTACTTCTGACTTGGTGACTTCCCCTCATTCACTCAAGAAGCTGAGCCAAAGCCCCAACCTTAAATACCTGCAAGTTGCAGAGAAATTTGTATCCCAAGCTGAACTGCAGGGCACCGAGGTGTCTCTAAAAGTTCTGATAGGGTGTAGATGTATTCTGAATTACTGCCTCATCCTTTGAAGTAGAAGGCCTGTTTGGCAGGATAAACAAGAACTTACTCTTCAGAAAACTAGGAAGCAAATGACAACAAAGTTCTGTGTAATCCATTGGCAGTTTCTGCTCTCCAGGCTTTAGATTGCTCTCAGAAAGGTGGCAAATACACATTTCATTGTACAGCTCCAATGAATTTGATGAAAAAATTGCAAATAATCCACAGTACTCAGGCATTATCTCCTATTGGTTCCCCAAGTGATCACATATCTCCTAAACTGCACTGCAAACTCATAAGGGATCTGCTTGCAAGAGATGGATGGAGTCAGGAGAAAATCAACACAGATTATCTATAAAAGCAAAGGGCAATTGGAGACCAGATTGGTATTTCCAATCTGCTATCATTAAAGAGATTTTTTTAAACAAATTTTACACCAGAGGCCAGAAAGCTTTGTCATGATTAATCTAATCCATTGTCTAAGACAAAGGGCCTGAAAAGCTGCCAGTTTCCGTCTGAAAGGGATTTGGGCTTTGAGAGGAAGGTGCCTACCTGGCTGCTATGATGCAGCAGCTCTCAGAGTCTGTGATGGGACTAGGTGGGCAGCTGGAGTCACCTGAAGGGAGAAACAGATTCCAGCCAGCAATCAGCAACTTGGGAGCTGGATGGCAACAGTGTACCATGGAGGTACTGGGGCTGATGTTTGGAGATCTCCTTTCTGGCAGAAAACACTGCTGTCTAGAAAATTCAAGCTTCTTTTGTTAAAATGCATTGTTCTGAGAATAATTTCACTAGTACTTTTGTCACATTTGAGAGACCTTACAGTAGCCCTGGTGTAGCATTCAGATGAAACAGGGTAGTGGGCACATTTCAAACAGACCTGAATAAATCTGAAGTAAAACAGTCAAGCGGGTTTCCCTTGGGAACTCAGTACTCCTCCCTTTCCAAATGCTTCCTGCCCCTAAGGCTTGTATGGTCTCTTGGTGACCAGGCCACCCAGAGCAGAGCTGCCTGGGGCCCACTGGGTGCTGGGGTACAGGGCATTGCTACAGTGCAGCCTTGCAGAGGTCAGGAGCCATTGCTCTTGAATTTGCATTTTGCCCTGGCTGATGAAATGCTAAAAGTAAATGGAGAAATACCTTTGGGTGTGTTTGGCTCCCTGGAGTTACTCTGATTGGTAGGAAACCAGTGGCTCTGGAGAGCGAAAACACAGGCAAGGAAGATATTAGGCCAAAAACCTCAATTTTCAACCACAAAGCAAATCAGCACACGAAGAGCGATCACCCTGCTTTTCCATGGGCTGGGTTGCAGGAGCCCATGGCTCCCTGTGGGACAGATGCTGAGCAGCAAGTGCAGTGCATGATGAGCAGCTGAGGACAGGGGCTATGCAGAGAGGTGCAGAGCCCTCCCCAGCTCTGATCCAGCACAGCACTTGAGCATGTGGTCACTCCAGCTGGAGCACACTCATCCAGAATTCTCCATCCACAACTGAGCCCTAAACGGCTCGATGGCAGCTGAACCCAGTAAATCACAGAGACTCTTCTCAGTCATGTCAGTGGGATTTGTATCAGGCAAAGCACATAGGACTTGGTAGCAGCTGTGTGAGAACTATCAAAATATAAAATAGACAAGCAGATTTTATTTTATATAGGGCACTAGCATTGTCTGTGACTCCTCTTGTTAGTATTCTCACATTATGAGTGCAGTAATGATTGGGACTTTGGTAGTTTCTAAGCACAATGCCTCTCGGGAACTAATGATTTTATTTATGTGTTGCATGAAAGGGTTTGTATGTACATTTTCATAGGCATGACACACGTGGAGAAGTATAAGATTAGGTAAAAGTTTTTCATCTGTATTTCAGACTGATAATTTTATACCTTGTAATCTGAAAAAGTTATGCAGTGTCTCTGTAGAAGGGTGGGAACAAAGCTCAAGGCACTTTTGAAATACAAACCCATATTTTGATTTACAGCATAATTATTACAGGATTGCCAACCAAAACATTGAACATTAGGATTTTTGGTCCATATTCAAACTGCTACATCAGTTTTCACAAGCACTGAATAACTAAAAAGGCTCCTCAGAGTGAATGAGTTGCCAGGTTTTCATACTTCTGAACAGTAGACCTTGAATAAGAAGCTGGAATAGGGAATTAAAAGACTAGGTTAAGCCACTATGTTTGAAAATTTTGACTAATGCTTCTTAATGTTTCATGGGGAAGCCGGGGAGGAAGGATATTATGCATATATATTTCTTAAAAGCTTTCTTTTTCCCCTAGAACCAACCCAAAATCAACAAAGTAACACCGGGCCTAACACAATCAGGAAAACTGTGTCTCTTAAAGTGAAAATCAGCCAACCTGTCAGTCTTCTGCCCTGTCCCAAAACCTCAATGTAAGTGAGCTTTGCAATGTAAGCTTTTGTAATGTAAGCTTTGCAATCTTCAGGAGCTCTATGTCATGCCAAAAACAAAGCACAAAGGCTTAAAAGTGAAGTTGTCTTAAAGCCATCACCTATACAGATTTTGATTAGTTATTCAAGTGTTTGCTATACACCAAAGCTTTTGAATTCTGAGTGGAAAATTATACGGTACATAAATTTTGGTGATCATCCTCAGCAGCACTTTTTATTATAGATAAAGAAATCTACCCTTTCAGTCATTCTCCATTGTTTAATAGGAGAGAACATGTATGGCATTTGGCATATTTGTGTTTCTGTAAAGAAGCTTGGTTTAAATACACTTTTCTGGTTGGAAAAGAGTAAGGAGTTAAGTTTCATTAAAAAAGAAATGTCAAAAAGCATTTTATCCCGGAACTAGAGTGAGCCATGCTGTCGATGTGCTTTTGATCTCCAAAATGCCTATGTACATGTGTCCACTTCCAGATGTATGTACATGCTAAAATAAACACCAGTAACATTCATTGAGAAATCCATACTTAATACAATGTTTAGTTTATCTCAATAATGGGAAGAATATGTTAAGCATCATTCTGAGCCTTAATGGAAAACTTTCTGACAACGAGACATTAGCTCATACTGTCCACAGTCTTATGCCTATGAGTATTATTTGTTATCAAGTGTGACTTCTGGAAGAAAAAACATTATTGCTTAACAAGTTAATATTGCATTGCAGTAGTGTCCTGCACTGTTTTGGTTTCTAGAAAGCTAATTAATTGAAGGAATCCACATGGTAGAAATTAATCATGGAAATACCTCAGACTTTCTGGACATCTTTTAAGGAAGATGAGTGCCACATTCAGTAGCGTTTCAGTAGCAGAGAAGTCATATGCGATTTGTCTGAGATGAAAAACCAGCAGAGTCACACAAACATGGGAACCCACTGGAGAGCTCTGAACTATGAACCCAGTGGGGTGGACTGGTGCAGTGACAGGATTTTAGGATCTCTGGCCACTCCATCGCTGGAGCTGTCCCTGGTAACTGTTTTCACCCAGCATCAGCTGCTGGGACCTACCCTATATCAGGTGCTAGAAAAGTCTAACAAGAGAAAAAAGAAGGAACAAAAAGAGAAAAAAAAATGCTCAAGACTCTATCCCACAAACTACTGACAGAGAATAAAACACTTCTCAGTTAGTATTTACATTCTCCCAGAGGATCCATATAGTTTTAGAGCCCATCCACTTAAGAAAACATCCAGTCAAGAATGGCAGTGGACTTTGATAATTCAGCTGTGAAGTTTCTGTAGCACTTGATGAAAAGACTGTATAACAACACTGCTCTGTTCATTAGTAATTTCTTCAAACCTTTCAATAAATATCTTCTGGTGTTACATAATATAGATCACTTTTTAAAAGTACTGAGTTTTCAGTGTTTTAGAGTCCTTTATTACAACAGGTGAAACAGTAATATAAGCTATTAAATATAGCTGCTAGACAGAAAAAAGCAACAGTTAAGCTAAGCATTACAAATTAGCACCCATTACTTTTAATGAGTGGCAAAATTGCTTTGAGAAAAACAGTCCTCAACAATTCACAGATATCAAGGAACAGAGAATTAAGGGGAAAACAAACTTAAAAAGAGGTTGAAAGTTCTGGAAAATATTGTTATTTCTTTTTTTTTTTTTTCTTTTAATCTGTTCCAGTGAATGGAAAAGAATTTCAGCAAAACATTCAGATCTGGATAGAAACATACCTCAAATGAAAAGGAAACAAAGCCCTCTATCTGTAGCAAGAATACAGAAAATTTTTAGACTTGAGCATCAACTGGCAGATAGATCTGAAAGGCATTTGGGTCAAATAGAAGTCCTGAGCTGCTACCAAAATCAACAATCTAATTGTCTCAGCTGAAACTGGGGCTTAGCTGTTGGGTTTCCTGTAACTAAATCTTGCCACAAACAGCTCTGTGAGGTTTTTTCTCCAATAATAAAATAAAATACAGCAAAATTAAGATAAATACAAGAGACAATGAAGATGAGTATGTAGCTCCCAACATAAGGAGGGGAGCAGATGTTAGAAAAACTCATGAAGATATCAAAGTAGTTCTTGTCAGTTCTAAATGGTTGACATTACAGTTCTTTAAAAATAAACAATCAAACATCTGAAAGTAATTGCTAGACTAAGGGATTTATTTTATTTAAGCAATAAGGTATTTTAAAAATGTACTTAGAATGTCTAGCTTGCTTCAGATTGCTTTGGTTTTCTACACGGTGTTGTGGTAGTCACTACCCACCCAAAAGTGGTATTTTAATAATATTTTTAAATTTAAAAACAACTGAAATGAAGAAAGCAAAACTATTCAGAAAGGTTACCAGAATGCACAGCTTGACTTCAGACACTTTCTAATCTGATCAGGAAGCAAAATGAAAAAAAAAACTTGTGCTGAATTCAGAGACACTGAGTCAGGTGATAAAGTTATACAATTTTATGTGGATTTACTGAGGTTGTATCTCAAAATCCAAAGCAAACCTAAGTGATTGAAAGTAATGTTTCAGTTTATATAGTCTGATATTTTTTCTGTCTATCCTTTTTCCTGTTGAACTGCCTTTTATGCCTCTCAGTGTATAAACTTCTTGAACATAGGCATCTCCTCTGTCCACAGTTTCCTCCTCATTTTCTCATGCTTTATGTGCCTCCATTCAATCCCTGCTTATCTGATAGTAAGGATTTGTTTACTGGTCTGCCTTTTCCCTGAATGCCTTGGGGAGCTGGAAATACTGGAAGACTTTTAGTGGAACCTAAACCTCAAATTACTCAAATATTTATGGAAATGTTACCTTACATTTCCAGGACCATTTATTTTAAATAGGAGTCAGTTGCTGGACTCCTTCACTTACTCATGAAAACCTAGCTTCAGACTCCTCACAGCAGCTTTGGATGGGAGGAAATTAAAGAAGAATTACAAAAGAAAAATCTTTTCCAAACATAGCAGTGTTATTCAACAGCTTAGAAATTTACGTTTCCTGTTGGCGAATGCGGTTTCTTTAACTAATCCAAGCATTATTGTGAATAAACCCAATGGTTGCTTTTGTCTGTGTTTTGCAGAAAAGGGGCTTGTTTAGGGATTTAGTAGTGATAATTGACACAAAAAGCTCCAGTACAGAAGAACATATAAAAAGAACAGGATGAACTTGCTCCACGAATCATTAGAATTGGGGATGTTGTATAGAAACCTCCTGCTTGCTGTTAGTAACCATGATGACAAGTTTATGATCCCAGGCTGTGCAGAGCAGTGATCTGAGGAACCTGCTGCTCACTAAATTCTCTGCTTCTGAGTCCCCCTATGCCCCAGACCAACTCACATGAAAAGAACTTGAAACCAGTAGGCAGCAGATTTTTATACTGGTAACAGGAAGTTTGTGGAAGACTGGAACAATGTGCCTCTCTGATCTGGGAAACAGTTATACCAAACAATAAATGTTCTTATGGGTTTTGCATTATGCGTAAATCCTCCTGTTTATATGCTAAAGCATATAGTTTATTAACAGGTAGCTCATTAACAGTAACATATAGAGCATACAGCTGCCATCATCACTTTGCCAATGTTTTTCACACATTTTCCATAGATTTCACATTCAGGGAAAAGTAACGCTAAGTGAAAAGTTTTCTTTCAAAAGCCTCATTAACATAATGTACCAATGAAATGATTTCTTGTGAACTCAGTTTCTTTTGGAAACACCAATGTATTTTCTATGCAGAAGTCTCTCAGGAAATATCTCATTTTAAGACAGTTTTCTAGACCCTAAAGAGTTCAGACACAACTCTATTAATGCCTTTGCCTTGTAAAGTTCAAGAAATGCTACCACAGTGTGAAATGAAATTTGAAATATAGTCAGAATAATTGCCCATCTAATACTAAGAGTTCAGCTAAAACATTTGTTATATAATTCAACCTTATATTTAGTTTCAAAGAAATTTTATGTAGGTGTCTGGTTTATTTAAATAACTGATTGAGGCTGTCCTGTTTTAATTGGCAAAGTTACGCAAATAGCAACAAATATTACAGTTCACAGTAGTCTTCCATAGGAACAAGAATTGTTGAGGTCTAAAAGCACCTCTGGAAGTCACCTTGTCCAATCCCCCTGCTTAGGCAGGGACACCTGGACTGGATGCCCACGACCATGTCCAGAAAACTTTTGAATTATTTCCCATGATGAGACTCCACAACCTCCCCGGCAACTGATGCCAGTGTTCAGTCACCCTCACCCTCACCCTACTCACTCTCACAATTTCTACTTTATACCTCTGAAATTTCCTCTCCACTTGTTCTCTGCAACAGTCTAGTTCCTCATTTACAAGTGTGGATGAATGTTGAAGCACAAGGCTGAAATCAGGGCTATTTCATTTAAGAAGGTGATGTAGTTCTTTGCTGAATGTATTTTGGACCATTTAGTGGGCAGCCACCTGTGTGTTTCTGTGTTAATGGAAGATGGTATAAATGGAGTCAGCTGTGCAGGATTTGGGACACAACTTGGGAATGTGAGCTATGCCAGCTGATGGCAAAGCTAAAACTGTCTATAGAATATTTCCTGCTTTTGGTGCAAACAGCATATTTCATGCTACTTTGCTCTCATTACAACCATTTTTAAGCAATCCACAGAATGGAGACTAAGTATTTTGAACGTGCAAAAGGTCTGGTGTGTGCTCAGGTCCCCCCTCCTGTGCAGTGTTTGTGAAGCTTCCCTTGATAAATGACAAACTGAAGAGACAAAGAAAAGGCAACAGCATGTAGCCTCTGCTGACAGTGTAAATAGAAATTTGAGTTTAGCAGACAAAATTCACAGTTTGCAGTGAAAGGTCATAAGGATTTCAGGCATTTTTGGTATTTTGTCTCTGCTGTCTGCTCAATATCAAGCAAATAAAAAAACCCTGATAGACAGCTTCCAATTCTGTATATTTGGCATCCCTGCTTAGCCTGAAGGAACATGGGAAGTTCTGTCTTTGGCATTCTACAATTACTTTAGGACACACCATTCTAACAAAACTTTAACACTTACTCAGTCCCAACTTTTGATGTGATATTTGGTAAGATAAAAGGCTTACCCAGCCCAGGTAAGCCCAGTGGTCTGCAGTTTTTTTCTGCTAAAAATTTAGCATGATGAGGAAGAGTTATATAATAAGTTAACTCTCAATAGGTTGTGTTTGTTTTTTCCCAACCATTGTGGAGTCACACTAAAATACATCAAAGACTTTTATGAGAAAGCTCCTAAAATCTGCAGTTGAACCAAATGAGACTTGGAGCAGTCTGACTTTCTGTTATTATCTTATAATTTTTGCCTGCAGTGAATTAATTCCCTCTTCTGGATATTATTAAAATCTACTTTAGGAAAGGTTTAGCTCTGGCCTGGAAAACACTGACAATGACATTTTCATTTCCCAAACTCAATTAAATATATACCAAGTGGAAATTGTTTTCCTGGAGGTATGTAACCTCAGAAATCTAAAGAAGAGTTATATTGCCTATGTACCTCAGATGTGACTGCAACCACTGCTTTTTGTGAAATTACTACTTGCTGTATTCAGGACTGTGCTGGGGAAATGAAAAGAAAAAAACCTTCTGTATTAAGCCTGTCTTTGGGTGCATCTCTCCTGGACTCAGAATATTCAAAGATATTTTAGGATTGTGATTGGGATTAAATAGTAAAAATAGAACAGTGGGTGAGCCAGGTGTTGGCTGAATTTTTTGCAAAGTGTATCTTTTTAATCTTCCAAATAAGCTTTTTCTTTGCGTTCCTAACTTCACAACCTGTGGCATAGCTCAGCATGATCATACATGTGGAGATTGTTGTGCACACTGTGAGTGCCAAACACTCAAGCCCACTTTGTGTCTACAGGTGCTGAACATGCTTGGTGGGGTTTTCCGTTTCTCCCACAGGCATACTTGACAATGTCATGAGGGATCTATTTCCATTTTCAGATGCTCGCATACTTTGCACACCTTATACTTCAGGCTTGGGTAGAATACCCATTCTGGTCACTGTGCAACTTATTCCTTCATATCCTTCTTGAGACACACATTTTTGTACCTTGAGATATGAATTTCTTTACTGTACCTAAAACCTTATGTCCTTTGTACCTGGCTCAGAAGTTCAGTTACCCACACAGGTAACAGTGATTGTGAAGAGCTAAAGATTTAAGGTCTTGCCAGACAGTCCTCCTTTGACTTCCCTTTCTTTTTAATTTCCTCTCCCTCCTCACTTCTGACCTAGATATGGACAATTTTTCTCTGAGATTCAGTAGTGCTGAATGGAGGAGAAAAGATGCCTACATGTAGGTGTTACCTCCTTCTACCATGGCCAGATGTGGAATACAAACATTTCACATTGTGATTGAACACAACCAGGAATGGATATGGCCCCTAAATGGAAGTTATAATGTATAGGAACTGTAGACACACTCAAACTTTGTTCTCTTTTTCCTCTAAATCTAGAATAGTTAAGATCAAAGGGCTGATGCTTACCATTTTCTACTCACCAGCTTGTAATGAGCTCTCTGTAGGTGATCAAAGTACCTGAAAGAAAGGCAGACTCTCCTCATTTAAAGGCACAGGAAAACACTGTGTCTTAAAATAGAGTTTTACCTTTATCAGAAAAAAATATCTTTCATTTATCACAACACTGAAGGCGGTGTAACACAGCCGTGCATCAGCCAACACGGCCCACAGCACCTACAGTTATGTGAGCATGTTTTTATTATTTTGCCTTTCTTCTTTGAACACAAGAGGAGCGTTAGACCTGTGTCTGTGCTGAGCGGATGGCTCACACCACCTGCAGGGCAGCTTCAGTACCGAGATATGTCTCTCCTGAGGACTGCCGTGAAAACCCAGCGCAGTTTCCATCCTGATCAAAAATTGCTCCAACAGACATTTGAACTGGCTGTAGCAGCTGTCAGTATTTAAATACATATACATCGATAAGAAACATTTCTTCAGATGCTACACCATTTGGCATTCAGTGTGCCGGATTTTATAAATGTACTTTATAAATACTTTTAAAACCCCATTTTTTGTCATGGTTACAAATAAGTTTACAAAGACATCTAATTCTCCTTTGTTATTGTCACAAATTAGTTACGGTGACTGTATCTGGAGTTAGAAAAATTATACAAGATGGGTTTTAAATGCCAAACCCATCCTATCTACTAAAGACTGCAGTAGGGAATAAAAGAAAACTCCAAAGCTTACAAAGCTGCAATTGTTCATAAGAGCTGACCATCCCTGAACTGCCCTATGCAGTGTCTGTATTAAGCCAAGATGAATCCCAGAGTGCAGCTTTGGTGCTAAAGAGGAAAATGTCTTGGATTATAGCTGTAGAAATAGTACCCTTTCCTTAGGACTAACACTATTGCCTTTACAGAACTGTGCAAGTACCAGCCTTCCCAGTGCTTTCAGAGGCTCATTTCCATCACCCATTTCAGCTCTCTTTTGGCTCATTAGCACAACCTAGTCCTTAAATCATAACAGGTTGCCTCCAAAGGCAGGTCACAGCCTGTGCCACCGAGCTTGAAGGTGGGACCACTGCTGGTGGTAGGAATCCTGCCCCCTAGAGCAAAGGGTTAAGCCTCTGGGACAGCAGCCCCAGGCTGGCTTACTTTGTCACCCTGGGAGAGGGTGGAGGTGGAGGAGCCAAAAACTGCGTAGGTGAAGACACAAGGACTGCAGCACCCCTTCCCCACCCAGCCGGAGCACTGGCAACAGCCTGTGGCAGGAGGCCAGTGCATGCCCAAGATATGCATTTTATCCCAATCATATGCATCCCTCCCCATGGATTTTATCCAAATCATGCCCTCCTTTGTCTTGTCTTCGTTCAGCAAACTGAGCTCTTCACAGCATGACAAGGACTTACATGATTAAAACAAAAAACTATTCCAGACCATATTACACTTTTTTCTCTTTTTAATGTACTAATCTGCAGCAGGTCAGTGTGATTTTTGGTCAGTGCTTCTTTACCCTCTTCACCTCCTACTCCCCAAGACTTCTGCAGTCTCAGTGTATGCCATATTGGAAAGCTGGCAGTAAGGATGGCTCCCCTCCTGTTTGTCAGGAGGTAAATTAGCTACAAACATGAAGCACTGGTTCTGTTCAGCCATGATATCCCCATTTTACACATGGACAATGCCATTGATGCAGCAGAGGATTCTTTTAAACTACACTACTCAGAGATGAGCATCAGGGCCTAAACTTTACTCCTCTCTCACAAAGTGTAGAGTTGTTGTAAAGTTTCTTTCCAGTAAGACCTGTCATCTTCTTGACAAATGTCTTTTCAGGAAGCAACTCTTGTGCATCTCACAGCCTTGAAGAGAACCTGAAGAAATGTGTCTGCTCATCAGGACTGACTTGTGGTCTCTGTGTGGCTTTATTTGAAGTCAGAGGTTCAGAGACACCTATAAACAGTCAACTGCAGGGACTGGAAACTGTGGGAAACAATGCAGTGCATAAAACAGATTACTGCCACTTCCTGCCACACTTACAGTAAATTCATTTGGAAAAAGTGTAAGCCAGCATTTCCTTAGTTTTCTTGGGGCAGCATGTTCTCCTAGGAGTTGGGAACAGTATTGCACAGTTATAATTTTCTAACCCACTCCCCTCCAGCACTGTAGGAAAAAATACCCAATGAGAATAGTAAACATTCAGCATGTGCCTATTTCACCATTCTGAATCAGAGCACCAACCCCACATTCAGAGATAACAACTGTGGGAGGCTGTGTTTTATCTGCAGTAAAAAACATTGTCTTTTGTGCATACTAACACTTCAACTCATTTACAATATGCATCCTTTGGTAGCACACAGCTGAACAAGGTCATAGAAATGTATTTTAAAATGTAGTAACATTCAAACTGGGTTTTTCTTGAGAAGCATCTATGTTAAAATTACAATTACACTGTTGCATTTCTTCATAAAACAATTCAATTTAGGATTATTACAAGAGTGAACAAGGCTGAACTATGAGAAAGTTTAAAGCATCTTAGTAATGAGTTTAATATATTTGGAAGCCCTGGATCCTCCCATGCTTTTTTTGCACTAATTTTCTGTGCTTGGACAAAGATCAAATGTAGTTGTGTAGCCAGCACACAAATATGCATGATCACTTTGGTGGCTAACATCTAACTTGTCCATGTCATGTTATTTGGCAAAATAATGATGTAATTAAATGGTTTTAAGTACCAAAAACATATGTATTCACTTACATTGAAACTTTTTTCCTCCCCAATTTGCAAAATAACTTTTGTTAGAGAATAAAATTCAATGAGCGTCACATGTAACTGGTGGAATTCTGCAACTCAATTATTTCTTCATCACAATGGGAAGAGAAGCTTCAGCACACAAATAATGTAGCAGATTTATAGACCTGATTGCAGCACTGACACTTGGCCTGCAGAGCTCCCAAGCAGGCCAACAAGGAGTAGCCTTTTCCACAGGTATGAAGTGGGTTTGCTGGTGGCATCAGCTAACCCATGGTGAAGGATATGAGCAGAACATTTACAGCCCTGCTTCCAGCTAAACTGAGAAATCTTCAAAGTAGGATATGTTGATTTCATGAGTGTTTAAAGAAAACCTCTGCAGGCAGTGGGATCCACATGCATGTTTTCTTGGGAGTTCCTTGTAAAACAATAGTCAAGTCTGAACATAAGTATGAATTTTTAATGTGACAGGTTTACATTACAGGTTCTTTCCTCATTCTCCTACTGCCTGTAGGTCTGTACATCAACAGAGACATCCAAAATCTGCTTTCATTTAATTAAATGGGATCTTTGTCGCCAGTTGAAAAAAAAAATCAGATATATGAAATAATGTCTGTTCTCATGACATTTCCAGCCCAATTTCCAGGAAGACTTTGGGATAGTTTTGAATAGATGAAAAGAATGATAAGAAAAACATTTCCTTAAAAGAAAATAATTAAAGGAAAGCAACACTCCCACTTATCTTCCAACTCTTCCATCTTTGGAAAATTTCCTTTTAGCTCAGAGGGGCTAGGCTAGTGAAGCTGTTCATCTGGGACATCCCATTAAATGTCATAACTAGCAAGATAAGTTGCAGTAAATGGACTCAGGAACAATCACTGTTGTCCGCTTCAAACCAGATACATTAACCACTCTGATAATTTCTACAGTAGAATACCAATATCAATAAACTAAGCACATGCAAAAGTTGGGACTCAGTGATATTGGGTTTTCTCCTTATAATGGGAGTTACTTCCACTGCAGTCAAAATGCTTCTATAACAGAACAGAATCTGGGCCAGTAGTGGATACCTGTTTACTTAGCTGCGCAATAGCTGGCCAGGATTTGGGTATTTTTAAGTTAATACAAACCAGAGTGATTCTAATTTTACTGCCTGAAAATGGTAATTTCATAGATCTAAACTGACATTTTTTTCCTTGCCAAAATATTTTGCACTGGCACTTACTGTTGGAAAGACTAATTTTTCTTCTACTGCCAAGAACTGGGTAAAAGTCAGCCAAATTATTCGGTTCTTAATTGAGCAAAATTCTCATTGTAGTTTTGCTTAATTAGGAAAAACAGGCTACAGTCTACTGCATGGATAACTGTCTGGGTATGTATAAGTTGAAATTAATTTAAAAATATATAACAATTAGCAAATTTTATACAGGTTACAGTTCTCATTGAAATTAATGGGGTTATCTACATATGTCAAACTGCCTGCCTGCACAAGTGACCAGTACTCCAACTCCTGAATTTCACAAGCTTCTAGTGTTGCTACTTGTTGCAAGGAAGTAATTAATTTAATTACTTGAGAAAAATTTATTCTAGATCATGTAGTGACCCAATTACTGAACTAGGAAAAATACTTTTACTTTATAAGTAGATACTCACCAGTATAATCAATGCACAGGAAGTGGAGGGACACAGCTTTCTCAAAGTTACAGTCTCTACTGCATCTAGTTTTCCACCATGCCTGTTCATATTTCTGCATTTTATCTGTGTCACAGATCCTCCCAAGGAGAATTATTAAACCTTCATAGTCAGGAGGTTTCATAAAGTATTAAACTTCAATGATCATTTTTTGCCTGAGGCAGAGAAGGGAAAACTAGTCAGGAAATTCTTCAACAGTATTGCGTTAATAATTGTGCATTTCCAAATGAAAAATAAGTAGGTTTGTCTTCCCTTCCGTAACAGTTATCACTGGGCTATGAATGCCACAGCAATGTTGTATGGTCACAAAACACTGATGACTGCAAGTACAGGAAACACAAGTTATCCTTCCTTTGGATAACTTGTCATGGCTTAGTCCTCTGAACACAAGTTCATTTCAGGTTTCACATTTAATCAAGATGAGGACTTCATTCTAAGCCAAAGACATAACGGCATGTAATCTTTATTGCAGTACCCAAAAAAAGTAAATAATTTTCAATAGACCACTGTTAAGAGACTGATTTGGGAAGTAAATATTAAGCACAAGAAAGGATAAAACAAGATATAGCTATTAGTCATAGAGAGAAGAGAGAGAAGTAAGAAGGAATTCAGGAAAACAAGAAGCAGGAGTAGAATTTAGCAGCAGTTCTCAAAGGTGATTTATGAGATTCGTACACATATTAGGAGATAATCCAGTCTAGAAGCGGAATAGGCAAAAACCCCAAAATTGAAAAAAAATTAAATATACCAAGTTGAGGGGTTTTTTTCAATTTCTTCGTGATTTTGATTACTGGTACTGCCTTTTATGTTGAAAAGGAGGGTGATAATTTATTTCTGTAGATACTATTTGAAACTAACCCATTTAAAGGCAATGACATTGTCATGTGGCAGCAGTTTGTACATTCTGCCCTCTGTTACTTAAAAGAAAGGATGAAAACTCTTTTGTAAGTTTGCCTTACTTCCCCTCTCTGCATGTTACTTTCAAAAAGCTGTATTGAGAACAGTATCTAATGAAAGAGCAACCATGGATGCCATATACTCCCAGAGATTAAAAAATATTTTAGATTTTTGTCCAGTACAATCACTGCTGATTATTAAAGCTTAAATCGAAGAAATTGGAAGAAATTTGATTACCTCCCAGTTCCAAGCAGAGAGCTGTTAAATCTCTGGTATCTCAGTTAATTCCTTCACACATTCCCTTTCATTCCAGACCCAGCTCTCCTCCAAGTGTTTTTTCCTTTGCCTGCCATGAAGCTGCTGTGCTCTGGGGTCCCCCCAGTGTGAAACAGTTATGTCAGCACAAGCTACTCATATAGATGCAGAAATAACAGCAAAACTGACTTGGGGTTTTGATTTCTTTATTTGAATTCTTACTGATTGTTCCATTTGTGTGCATATACTCCGATGTGCGTGCTTGGGCTGTCCCAGCACTCTCCCAGCACCTTTTTCAGGGCTGCTGGTTTGGCTGCTTTTCAGCTACGAGTACCTTGTCATTTAGTTCTAAACACATCCCAAATTGCACCCTGCATCCAGTGCTGGCACTTATCCAAGTGTCTCACAAAGCTGCAAACACACCTTTGGAAACACTAGCCCTTGGGTGACTTTACTAATACAAACTGTGAGTACAGTCCTCTAAGGAGCTCATTCCTGCAGGATCTAATCAGCCTTACTATTGAATTTATTGAGAAATTTGTGACAATTTTCAGGCAATACTGTTCAAACCAAAGGAAAAACCGTCTCGCTCTGATCCTGTGGGCTATAATTATATACTCCAGAATACCTCTTCCATTATCATAGTTAAACCTACCACAAAGCAGATCAGAAGTATTTCTGTCAAGAACACATGATTATGATTTCTGCTAACATTTGAAAATCTGAGCATGTTTCTTGACTAAAGGCAAAATTAACTCGGAATTAATGTAGGTGCACCATCTCAGAGTCAAACAAAACACACAAATGAAAATAATTTTAAGCATTGGCTGATAGCCATCCTGCTGTATGAAATATAAATCCATTTTGTTTGCTAGAGAAATACCAGCCTGGTGGATTTATTTTTTAATTTGGTTGAGCCACGGCCTGTAGGTAGCCATAAACCTTTGGTTATAATTTTCAGCAATGACAATCTGGTGGACAAAGTTTAGAGGGAAGGATATGACATAATTTAAGTGCATTGCTTTTTCTAATGCCAGATTTTGTGGAATTAGTCATTATTGATCTAACTGCATCATCCTGGGAATATCTAGCACGTGCCTTAACTACACCTTTGCACAGATACAAGAATAATTTTTACTAATGCTTATCTGCTTTTAAAAAATCTAGATTTTTAAACAAAAGAGAAAAAAAAAAAAAAAAAAAAGGAGGATGGGGCAGGGAGCAAAGGCCTTAGCTGATTGACAGTACAGGATATAGAACCTTCAGATCCTAATCCATGAGGGGATGTTTGCATCTGGCTCCATAATGGAGTCCACATGCCTGAATTAGATGCCGGTATTCCGTGCATGTGTGTAAGTAGAGTTAAGTGCCTTGGAGAGGGATTCACAAAAGCCCCTGTTTGGGGAGTTGCCTAAACCAGCCAAATAGGAAAGGCTGAAGATTGCAGTTCATCCTAAATCCTAGCTCTCTCCTGGGTTTAAGTGCCTTCTGGTGAATGAAGTACACAGGTACAAGTCCCTCCACTCTTGGCTAATAGCTCACAATCCTTTTCTGAAAGCAGGTGCCAAATTTTTCTTTCAAACTCCAAGCATCCATCAGCAGTTCAAGCACAGTCTTACTTGGGCTGGAGAACATTGGCCTAATTCTTCCTTTAGCAAAAGGCGCTTCTGAGTTTTGCATTCCCTCCCTCCTGGGCATGCCTGAGCCAGCAGGCTACAGGCATCATCTCCCAAGAGGTGGAAAGAGCTGGCACAGGTCACAGCAGACCCAAGAAGCCAGTGGGAGGAGGGAAAGCAAGGAGAGACTTTGAAAACCAGGGAAGTATCCACAGGTAAAGGGAGCCTCAAGTTCACACACAGCACTAAGGAAGGCTTGTGCACTGGGACCAAGGTGCCTTTGGGGAGGACTTCAGTGGTCTTAACAGCTCAGGCATCAGCTTTCAGGCCCTGATCAGGGGCTTAGATTTCAGTTGTGGATTGAAGTGCTTTAATATCCCCCACCTCTCCTACATTCTCTTGTGCTTCCAGCCCCAGCTCTACCTTGTAGTGCTGCAGGAAGCTGAAGAGAGTCTGGTGTCCACCTTTGATGCAGTTCAGTAGCTGAGTAGCTGCACATTTGTCAGCCTATCGCTGACAAATCATCCTGGCTGCAGCACGGATGAAACGCAAGTGCCGGCTACCACGACAGATACTTTATAACTATTAGTCCCCAGAGCTGAGCACTGACCAGCTTTCCAGCCTGTGCATTTGCTAGTCTCAGTCATCATGGCTCCAAATGGCTGCACTGAACATTTCAGATTGTTTTCCTTGAGTAGAGTTGAGAGACTTAAGTGAGTGACTGATAGTATTTGCTCCTCAGGGCTTGGCTTTGCTTTCCTTTGGCCTCAGTTGGGTTGTTCCAAGGTGACAGATGTGGTAATTTCAAGTCCTTTAAACCATAGCACATTGGATTGCATATAGGAAATTAATTCCACCTCATTACACTTTTGGTGTTCAAATGACTGTATATTTTCATGGATCCAGGATAAGTGTGTGTGAGTGGGATAGGGAGAGTCTTTCGTCTGTGTGTATGTGTGCGCTTATAAGTTTTTTTTCTTTGCTGTGCTTCTGAGAGGCGTGGCAAATTCTTGCTGTAAGTACTCACTGAATCAAACCTACAGGGAGTATTTCACAACTGAGGTTGAAATTTTTTTTGGTTGTGTCCTGCTACCCTTAATTCTGCACCTGCAGAGTGGGAAGTGGGTGGTACCTGTGTAGGCCTGTAAATGTAACAGATTAACAATTACTTCAAGCTTTGTCTCTCTGCCCGTCCACTGATGTGTGCTTTTGTGCTGAAGCAGACTTGAGTAAGATGCATTTCTTACCTGCTACACAAGAGGAAAAAACAGAAGGTCTTTAGGAACAGATTTGTTCCTGCATGACACAGGGATGTGTGTGTGCAGTTCAGCCATGATGGTAGCATAGAGGAATTTTTGGTGATTTTCAGCGGTGTTTTTTACCCAAGTGCCATATGATGAAGGGACCTACATTGGTAGATCCACTGCCTACGATCTAGCAACTTCCACCTTCATGTCTGCCCATAGGTGTGACCCAGAACAGAGGGGTTAGAACCCAGAGGGTCTTTGATGAAAATTACAAGTCTGGTTTTGAAGTCATTTTAACCAAGTGAGTGTTTTGTTGTAGTTATCGTCATCTTAGTCTTTATCAAGAAAAGTAGCATAAAAGTAAAATAATTTATCCATTTAGGAAATATGTTTGTGAGCTAAGACCTGCTTGAATTTTGTGAATGGAGTGTCAGGTCATGATTAGCACATCCCAACAAATATGATGATACCTGCAATATTTGACAATAAAATAGGAAAATAATTACTGCTAAATAATTTTAAAGCATGTTTCTCCCTCTCTGGGTGGAGTAGTCTAGTATGTTTAACCTTCTAAGGCAAGACTATTTCTTCCACTGTTTGAGCAAAGGTAGGAAAAGCATGCAAAGGGCAGGAGTTTTTTTAATGGAAAATAATCTTCCAAAAAATTGTCTGAGAGGAAGTTTTTTCACGAAAAATATTTTACAGACATTTGTTACTGTTTTCATATCTCCCTTGGACTGGGACTATGGGTTTCTGGGAAGTGGCAGAGTTAGAGCACAGCAAATAAAAATAAGGGAGAGAGGAGCTGCTCTTGTTCTCAACAGGCTCATCAAAGCACAATGAACGGAAATATTGATATTGGTACCAATAAAATGGTAACAATTTGTCTCCAAAATAAAGCCTCCAAAGCCTCTTGCTTTTATTTTAAAAAAAAAGTCATGAAACAGCATGAGGGCAAGAGCCAAGAAAACACATTTTGTACGCCATCAAAGTGAGAAAAGGAACAGAAATGCTGTGCTGTGCCAGTTTCAGACAGAGGCAATCAAGCAAATTTTCTGGCAAGAAGGCAATGCATAAGGCCACAGGATTGCAACAGGAGTCCCAGAGAACAATAAATTATTTCAAATTAAGATCAGACCAAGTACTTCACGAGTTCCACACAGATTTCTTGCTTTGTAGAGCAAGAACTCGCTGGACTGTTAAAGCAACCACTGCTCATACTGCAAAAGCTGTAGTATGATCACTACTACAGGAAATAAAATCTCTTTATAACCAAAAGACTACAACCAAAAAACCTGTGCACCCAGTATCAGGCTCTCTTTCTTAATGAGATTTCATGACCTTGATTCCTTGATAGGGGCTAATGGCTCCCTGTAGTGGATCACTGTAAAGCATTTAAATTTAATCAGTATGCATACAGTGCTAAAAAGAGCTAGAAAGTTCTACACCTCACAGAAGGTCCTGCTTCATCCTGACTATAAACAGATTAAAACTTACCCCTTTCCAAAGAGCCATCCCTCCTGCCTGCCCCAGGCACCCTAGAAGTGCCAGGAGCCCTCAGCTCCCAAACTGTCCCACAGCAGAGCATTGGCCAGGGCAGGTGTTAGCAGAGACTGACGCCTTTCCAAAGCTGTGGCTGTGTTCTGTCCACCCACCACAGAGCAGCCTTTGCATCCCCAAAATGAAGACATGGTGACAGTGGCCATGGTGTGGCAGGAGGTCACACCACAGCATGGTGTTGTGAGTGGCTCACAGGCCATGCAGGGCAGGTCAGGCCTCAAGTGGCACCAGCGAATGAAACAGTACTTTCTACAGCCTCGGGATCAAGAGAAGCCCAAGATCAGCTTGTGGCCACTTTCTCCTTGTGTCCTTAGGTTTGGCACCAAGTGTACTTCATGCTGAGAAGTCCAGCCTACATGAATATTACAACTGCAGACAGCTGTACTGCTTTACATAACACTTAAACTAATAAGACGGATTATCTTCCCTGCAACACTTGCAACAATCAGTCCCTGTCATTATCAAGAACACTTCTATAATCAGGACTTTTCTTTCCACTGCCATCTTTTGGGAAGTGTTTAGGAAAAATACATACTCCAGCACCTCTTTGTGTCATGCAGGTGTCAATTAAGGGAATTTCTGCATGCACATCTAAGTTTTCCTAAAGGTATTGAGATCTACTAATTCATAGAATGCTCCTTCTGTAAGCAATCCTTCAGACACAAGACATAAAATCCTAAACCATGCCATATTAGAATAAAATATATATAGACAGTTTTAAGACTCAGTGCACTGTCACAAAGCTGACAAAATCTTTTTCTGCTTTTAGTACAGTAATTCAATTAATCAAATGAGGAACTAAGAGTTCTCTAACCAGTAAAACCGGTAGATATCCTTCAGAATAGCATTCTGGCACTTAAGCATATTTGGCCAAAGATTCAGGATATACCTGTCAGTTTGTTAATTGTCACAGAAAGAGTCTTCCTCCCTCACTTCCATCTACTCCCATACCTCTGATGAGATGGAGCATTCCACTGACTAACAAGTTTAACAGTGAACTGTGTGGATTATTCACTTGTCATTTAGAGCCAATTGCTAGCCTGTGGCTTGTTCACAAAGGTAGTGAAATGGAAACTTTTTACACTTCTACCAGTGAGCATAATTCATAGCAGCACTGCTAGAGGCACCACTTTGGATTAAAACAGTAAAATGTTGTGATACACTATGGAAACCATTGTACCATATCACACAAACAATTGTATCATGAAAATTTGGGAGACTTCTACTGCAGGGAGCCAGCACAACCTATCCTAGGGCAGAGCAAGGCCAAGAATGATGAGTGGCAGCTGAGAAGGGAGGTTTCCAAAGTGAGCCTGCAGTTCCCTATTCACACTGCTATGGAACCAGCAATCACCATACTTCATTATCAGCACCTCAAGGTTCAGCCTATTGATCACACACTTCACTCTGAAGTGTGTCACCGGTTGTTTGTCTTTGTATTATTTTGGAGTTAGTAGACTGGCAGTAGATGTGAAGCATTCTCACCAAAACAAAACCAAATCAACAACACCCCTAGGAAATGGTTGGTTGACTATACAAGCACTTCCATGAAAACCAGCCTCCTTTCAGTGTGTTGTGCATGGCAAACCCTTTCCATCTGATAAGGTGAATCCTTGCACGGTGTCAGTGGCTGTGGCCTGCAGGAAGCTGCTCGTGCAGCAGTCGGTAGCACCAGCCCTGCAGAGAAGGAGCCCTCAGCGCAGTTCCCACGTTGAACAAACAGCTGTGCTCGGACACATGGGCGGCCAGGCCGAGGCTCCGTGCCAGCAGCACAATTCCGGGCCGATAAGTGGGGAGGTAGTTCTGCACTTTGATCACTTTGGGTGTTCCACATTACTGGGTCCGGCTTTGTGCGCCGATCGCTGCTGATCGCTGAAACGGGGAGCTAGTGGCAGTCATTTAAGTGTCTCCATCAAATCTGCCTGCCACAAAGACTGCAGGCAAATTGCCCAGAAGAGAGCATTAGGCAAAGGCTTCAAGTGCACGCCGTATGGCAGAGAACAAGAAAACATATTCAAAGGCAGGTATTTGCTAAATCCTACCTATAATTAATTCTAATCCCATAATTAAAGTTGCATGCTTTTCTGCAAACATTCCCCACATTGGACCTTCCTCCCCAGCCCAAGGTCAGGCACCGATTCGTGCAAACGAGTACATGCCACCAGGCAAGAGAGCTGTGTCTCTGGGGACTGTGGTCACCCGGCCCGTGGTGCCCAACTTACTGATCCTTGTCATGGCTCCCTGCCATCTGACTCAAAGTAGCTTTCAGGCATTTTCCAGCAAACAGCGTCTGGACCAGATCCTCAAAAACACGCAAGAGACGAAGCCACCTGGAAATCAATTACCAGCACCAAGCATCCTAATATCATCATAAATTGTGAGCTTTGTGGCTGAGCCAGCAGAGGCCTGTGCATGGGAGTTGGGGCTGTGGTGATGCAAAACTCATCATGCCCAGATTTGTAGAGAGATGAGGAGATACCAACCTGAGCCCACATAGATAGGCTCAGAGCACACTGGGCATGAGGAGAAGGCTAGAGGCAACATAATTACATTTGCGTAAGCTGAAAATCTCCTCGTTGTAACTGCTTCCACTGCCAGGGTGTGTTTTTACACACAGGCACACACAAATACCTGCACACAAGCAACAGATACAGGCCCACCTGCAGATATAATCTGTTTGGAAGTAAGAAACTGGGGAAGCCCAAAGGTGCCATTTTCATACAGAAGTGATCATCCAGAGTGAGCACACGCATGAATGTGTGTGCAGACGAACTGGAGCAGAGGCAAGTGTTTTGTTTTTAGGAATGCATTTATAAATGGATAAACAGAGACCTCCCCAGGCATTGCAAGAAAAGATCATAAAATTACCAGTGAAGCCAAAGATAGCTTATGGATCGCCACTGGTTTTTAAGATGAAGCCATTTTTTTAGATGTTATCTCACTTCTCTAAAAAAGAAGCTCTAGGCACCATTTTGAATTTTAAAAAACCTAGAAATAAGCATCTGCCACATGTTGAATATTCCCCATTAGCAGCAGGTTTATGCACGCGTGTGTTTTTAAATGTTTATTATGACAATACTTGTTATGACTGCCTTAGATTTAGTAAATACTACATGATAATCAGACACAGTTGTTAGACCTTGAGCAAAATATGATTTAATTTATTTTTAACATACTGAACAATAGCTATTTCTTGGTAATCTAAACTGAACACAGACACTTGAGACTACTTTGTTTCCTTGGAGGGGACAGTGAAAAGGAGGGAGAGGAAAAAAAAAATAAACCTGATCTCTATGGGAGAGTTTCTCAAGAAGCAAAAAGGCAGGATTACATTTACCATAAATCCTACTTTCCTCCCTACTGAATGCACAGGCCCTTAGAGACACTTTAGCAAGGTAAATTCTTCACCTACTCAAGAAACAGGTATTGCCTTCAGTGACGCTTTAGGCACTGTTACAAGCAAAATGGTGCAGGACCCCAAAACCTGCTGGGGCATAGATCAACCATCTTGTGCCAGTAGCATGGCTGGGTCCTCGCCCAGGGGCTGTGCTCCCCTTTACTGTCCTCCTGCTCTTCACTGCTGAAAATAAGATTAAATCAGTGCAGCTAGTGTTAATTTGGGTTATGAAACAGGTTAGCTTTCAGAGGAAATCCATCTCAAGGTATATTTGGTTGCCTTCACTCCCTGCTTTTATGTGAAATATGATGGAATTTGCAAAAAAAGAAATCCTCTACACTGGTGTTTAATTAGTTTGCTGACAAACTGGAAAATATCTGTCCAAATGACATAAAGACTCATTTGGCACAGAAAGACAGAAGTGTGGCAGTGTATGCATTAAATGGCTCTTGAGCATGTACAAAATTATTTGGCATGCAGAAGGTTTTGTTTCCTCCTGTCCCTGAAAACACAAATTTCCACTAAAATTCAGTCTCTGTACAGTACAGGGTACCCTCAGGTCTCTTCAGAAAGTACTCACTGACTGACAAGTTAGTCCTCAAAGGAGTTAATGTTCCAGAGATGAATTTAAGCTGTGATGAAGTTTTGAAATAGTGTCTTTGAAAACTGTGGACAACAATGTGCTGGGAAATTCACTGCTCAAGTCAGGTACACTTTGCAGCACCAGTGCTGACAACAGTCAACATTTGCTTGATTCTCACATCTGAAAACACCCCACCCTCGAAGTCACAACAGCTGTTCACTGGAATAGCTTAGTTCATTCACTACAGGAGCTAAAGCCTAGATAGCTGTTCTTCTAATTTAGTGTTGAGAATTCTTCCAAAAAAGGTAGCTAGCTAACAGAATTAGTTTACAAATGCCAGCACTCCCATCCCCAATTTATAAGCCCAGTGCTTAATTCAATGCTTTTCATGTGGTGGAGACCTTAAGAAAGACATGTATGTGGTGGGGGGATGCACATGTTTGCGAGCACAAATGAATCAGTGGTATAAGGGATCTGTGTTGTAGAAAGCAGGGACAGGATAGGTACTTGTTCCCAAAGTAGCACTAAAATTGAAAAGAGAAAAAAAAAAAAGTGCTGTCACTTTGTAAGGACTTCAGTTCTCTCTTAAAAGCCCTTCTGTCACATCTCTTGAGCTGCCATGTACGTTTGTGTATGAACTGGAGCCAGCCAGTGGAACCCCCCAGAGAGCAGCTGTGCACCTCACCCACCAGCTCTCTGCAATGCAGTGGGGCTGCTCCTTATGCACCTCGACACTCTGTTTGCCATTTCCATTGCATTATACTGCTCTTGCATGTCTCTGTATGACAGACATTTTAGTGAAGTGTATAATGCTCCTGTGGGATTGGATACACCATTGTAGATACTTGGTAATAGGATCTGTTATCAAGGTCACTCCAGAAGTCACCCTAAACACTTCTGATCTCAAGACAAAAACACGCTGGAGAATGTAGCTTTTTATCATCTACTTTTTTTAGAAGCACTCTTCTGGGAACAAAATCTCCAGAGTCACTAGGATTTTTATTTTGCAGCACTCATTTTCCATGTGGAAACCAGAGCACTAGCAAGGCTATCCCCCCAGTGCAGTGGGGAACTGGTGCCTGCAGCTTCAGGCAGCCCCTGTGGAAGGGACTGCAGGGAAAAGACTTCAGGTCACTGAGATCTACTCATGTGATCTACTCATGGTCTACTTATGCCTGTTTGGGAAATACAGCAATTCAAAAGCAAGGGCTGGTAAGTTAAGCCCATGGCGGTAGTCCCTGGGTGAGTATCTTAGTTCTCAGACAACCCAACGTTGGTTGCAGAGTGATGACTTTCCTGTAAGAATCAATAAATCAAGGTCTAGTTTCCACTCTTTGCAAGACCACCTATGATTTCAAGTCCCCAGTGGATGGGCATCACTCTTTCCATACATTCTTTACAAAATTAGGCTAAACCAGCCATTATTTCTTCACACCAATTTAAGAATTATGACTGCTGGTACATTTTGTTTTGTCTCCTTTTTCTGCTGACAGACTCAAATACCCAGAGGAAGGTCCTTTATAGTTTTCTCAGGAGAACAGCTCTACCAAAGAGATTATTGAGAAATGTTTTCACTCAAGCTTTGCCTGTAAAAATGTGTTTTTTCAGGGATTCTCTTTCACCCACAGAGCCAACGAGATGCCTTCACATACAAGCAACTAACACTGTAGTTTAGGATAATGTTCCTTCACCCTCAAGTGTCTTGTCCCACCCTAGGTAAAGCAGAATGTTTGTTGTGGCTTAATCTGAATGACTTGTGCAAAATGACATGTCACATTGTGGGAAGGCTCAGTGGCTCCTCTCCTCAATCTTCCAACACCCAAAGTTACAGTAAAACTTTGCTTTCTCCAAGCCCTTGGCTTCTCTAAAGGTGCACTCATGCACTTACTAACACAGACACATTCCTATTGCTTTCTGACAAAAACCCTGGAAAATCCCAATCCAAAGCCAAATTACTGCTCTACCAACAGTCACCTTGGAAAGCATGTCAGATTGCATTACATGAATGGGTTTGGAGGTGATTTTAGGTCCCCTAAATTGCTGGGACTTGGGTGAAGGGGGTGGGAAGTCTTACACTTTGGCTGCATGTTCAACACAGTTTTTTCCCTCCTCAATCTGTTTTCCTTGAGTTCTGTCACCTCTGGGAAAACATCTCCTTTTGCTGTTCAGAAGCTCTGGAGGCAACATTTAGGATCTGTAGGCTTCTTTTGAAAATCAAGAGCAAGGTTTTCAGTAGCTTTTAGGCATTTAGAGATGCTGGGGGTTTTCTAGTGAGGTCTTCAAACTAGAGCTGTGCACCCAGGCATTCAGAAACAAACTGCAAGGCAGAAAAAACACACCTTCAACTTTTCTCAGAACATAAATAACTTTTTAGAGAAGCTGAGCGGGATGAGAGGCAATGAGAAGAAACTCTGAGGACTATCCCTGGCATCACTCATTCTTCTGGGCAGGCTTTCCCTATAGTGATGGCATCTGACAGCAGTAATCCAGCACCAGCACATATGACCATGCCACATCTCTCATCAAGACTAATTTTGTCTGATCCCTCCTTCCTTTGGGAGTAGGGGGAGACGAGCTGGGCAGACAGAACCAAACACAGGCTGTGTCTCCAGTACCTGTGGCAGACCCCAAGCCCCAGACAGCTCACGAGGTTACAGGGGAGGCTCTGACCTCCTCCCACAAAGATGTCAGTCAAGTCCCATTTAGCCCAAGGTTGTTCAGTGAATAAACCCCCACCTTCCACCTCAGCTAGTCACAGCCCCAGCCAAAATCAATAGATGAGAAGCAATCTGTCATTTCCAGGCCACACTGCTTGGGTTATGGATGAGTCAAAAAACACTACAGGAAACACAGATGTGGTGAGATCACCTCCTTCTCTGGAGCCTTCCTATCTCTACAAGTCTTGCCCAATCTCCCTCAAAATTTCCATGTGTGTACACAAAACCATCTCGTGTACCTCATGGCCGTGCTGTTCCAGCGCAGGTGTGTTGCGTGATGCTTGGCAGGGCCAGGCCAGCCTGGCATGAGCAGCAGGAGGCCGAGTTCACCCTGAGCTGCAGGCAGGCTGGTGTCTCCCCGTAGGAAAGCTTTTTCAATTATTTCAAATACCTCCCACTCGCACAAAAAGTCCATATGTTGTAATAAAAACAAAAATAAAATCTCATCCAAAGGAATTTTACCTATTTCCCCCTCTACTTATTCCACTGAAGTTACCTTTTTTAATAAAACAACCCCCCCCAAAACTGGCCACCAGAACAACAAAGTAGCCAAGACACTAATTTAATAACCTCTTTCTTCAAAATACACCTTGCCCTTCATACTAACAGGTTTCAAAAACAGTCCTAGATCATCCAGTATTTTATAATTTTTTAAAGGCTTCACTGCATTTCTCCCTTCATACAGATAATGTTTTTCCTTTGAGAGAGACACAGACAATAGTGCAGATTTCCCAGTAACTGGGATTTTTCCTGCAAACTTGGGCAGGCATTACCCTATTCAGCTACAGAGAGGCAAAGCTGTTGCAAGTTACTCTTTCTGTACAGAAAGGAGCAATAGGCCAAGAAAGACGAGGGGGACATATTCCTGCCTCCCCCATTCCACCCCACCACCAAAAAAAACAAACCCAAAAGGTTGCTTAGGGTCCATATGCCCAGATGAAGATGCAGTGGGTTAGTTCAATCACACCACCCCAGCCAAGCCACAATAACTGATCATGCACAGGCTGTCCTCCCACTCTAAAGCTCACCATTGAGCTTTAAGCAGAAATACCACATCCCAAGGCCCTAATCCTTTGGCTCACAGCAGCACAGCCAGCTGTGGGCTAAAAGCCACATTAAACTCACTGGAGGAGAAGCATTTGCTGAAATGCTCTGTTGAACATGGATGAGCGACTGTGCTTGGGCTTTAGCTACACTTACAAACTCCTGTACATCTTGGCTCTGGTTTTCTTTGCCACATGGCAGCTGGTTACATCCAAGAATTCCTGGGAGGGAAAGTGACTGTAGAAACTCAGCTGTGCAGCATATGCTCCATCTAGTGTTTATTCATAGTATTTCATTTTCTTAAAAAGGTTTGGTTTGCTGTTAACACATATTTCCATCTTTTTTTAGTTCGTACGTCTATATATGATCATTGTTGAAAAAAACTTTCTGCTTGTTTCAACTACACCATTTTGATCTAGCCTCCACTTACACCTTCAGTAAAGATTATACACGGATTTCCATTTAGAGGTTAAATCTCATAGAGCAAAATGAAGGGAAAATGTTTTAAAAGAGCAGCAAGGGTTTCCCAGGTGCTTTGCTAACACAAAGTGAATGGAAAACTTCAAGCAGGAATAAAACATAAAACTTGAAGGACACTTAGGGGTAAAGTTTCTCCCCATAAACAATACTTCCCAGACATGAGGGCACAGTGCTGAGCCCATTTTCCATATACTGAGGTACTTTTTTTGTCCTCTATGTCAAGCCAGGCTGCTGGGGAAGGACAGGAAAATAAGCAGGTGACACAAAGCTGTTGCTGTCTCTTCAGGCTGCCCTCATCACACCAGAGCACAGCAGCTTCTGGGAGCCAGTCCTGACAAGCGGTTGGGCAAAGCTCTGGAGTACAAATGACCAAGAAATGCACCCAGGTTGGGTGCATTTGGATGCAAGGCATCTTTGCATGGTAGAAAAAAGGGACAGTGGCAACAGCCATCAGGCTTGGCAATTGCCACGTGCATTTGGAAAGGGCAGGACTTGCATGCCAAATTTGGTTGTGGGGCAAATACTCCAACACACAGAGTCTCTTTTCACCATATGCTCTCCCCTAATTTGCATTACTTGAGGGAGTTCCTGGTTCCTAAGTTGCTGCTCAGCTGATGCCCTTAACTGCAAAAAGAAAAGCCAACAGCAGGTGGGACAAGAAGTCCCAAGCTAACATTTTGATAAAGTAAAACAAAGCAAGCCCAACCCCGTTCTGGTGTGTTCGCAGGACTGGTGAGGTGCTGGGATGGGCTGCCTTGCAGTGGGCCAGGATCTGCAGTGGGGGATACCTTAGAAAATAGTTGAACATTCCCAGAGAAAGGCTTGGGTTGGCTGAGCCTACCTGGAGCGGTGGCGGCCTAAGCAGGCCCACTTTTTCTGCAGGGGGGCTGAGAGGATCCCAGCCCAGGTAAGAGGAGAGCTGGCAAGGAGCTGTGATAGAAACAGACAGCCCTTGGACACTGCAGCCACAGGGCACAATCCCAGGCACAGATACAAGCTCAGAAACAGAGTTTTCATTGCTGTGGAAAGCAGAAGGGGAACTGACAATACAGCTTCCTTGGGCAGAACACATTTAGGAGATCCCCACATCCCCTGCCTGCTCTTCCCCTGTGCCAGAGCTTGCAGCAGAGCTCCTCAAAGCTGTGCTGTGGCACTGACACAGGTGAGAAGGCAGCAAACTGGGAGCAAGCCCCTGTGTGGAGTAACCACAGAGGGCCCCTCTGGGGTGGCATGAAACTAAATGCATAAAAGGGCATTTGCTGTAATAGTACTGCTTGAGTAGAGCCTCCAATAAACCAGATACAGGCCTCTGCAGGATATCCTCCAGGGCAGCACACACACCAGGGCCACTTTGCAGAGATTTAGGTCCAGTTTGCTGCAGAAAATGAGAACAGCTTGCCCTAGTGGGGAATGCACAACATGAAAAAACATCTTCTTCCAACTGTGTGTTTTGTGGTGCTTTTCGCAGGTGATGGTCATGCTGCTCTTCCCCATGCAGCTGCTGGCAGTGGCTGTCACTGTTTATCTAGAGCTGGTGAGGTCTGCTCAAGGTGGTGCCTACTATGGGATCAAGCAGCTGCCACCTCAGGTGCCCCAGTACCAACCCCTCGGACAACAAGTACCTCACATGCCGCTGGGCAAAGAAGGCATCCCAATGCAGCACCTGGGCAAGGAGGTGCCCCACATGCCCTACGGGAAGGAGTACCCCCATCTGCCTCAGTACAGGAAGGAGGTCCCGCAGATGCCCATGCTTGGCAAGGATATGGCTCCCAAGAAGGAGAAAGGTGGGTCAGCACGTCCCTCTCCACTCCTGCACAGTCCCATCTGGCGTGCCAGAGCACTGTTTGCCGTGGGGAAATTGAACATTGGAGCAGGCTGCTGCTGCAGGCTGGGCACAGCACCCTTGTGCCCAAAGGGCTGGCCAGGCTCATACCTGGCCACAGGTAGACAAAACAGGTTCATGGGAGCTGTGGGGCAGCTCAGGATCACCAGCACAAGACCACAGTCGTCCTCTGGGCTGCAGCACACCTCTGAGCAGCCCTACCTGCAATGGGTCTCCAGCACACAGGTTTGCTCAGGTGCTGTTCAACTCCAGGAAAAACCTTGTCATCCCACCTGTTTGTAGGAGACCCTCTGATGGGGTTTCAGATGATAGCCCTGTCTGGATCTGCTCCCACTCTTACTGCTAAAAGCAGACATATGAACCAAGAGTCCCAAGGTTTGAACTTATAGGAACATCACTGTTTTGTCTGACTTTGTCCAGACCTTGTGATTTTGAGGTTTGCATATAAAAACATACAACTGCTCTTCAGACTCTAGAGTCCTCTTTCTGTAGGTTATTTATGGGTATAAAAGAGGCATTGAAAGTACAGAGGATTAATGCACAAGTCTGCACGTACAAGCACTTTCCCTATTCAGTAAAGAAAGTTTGGACAGTATTAAGATATTTAAGAAAACATGAAAAAAGTCCAAAGTACAAAGGGTGACCAGGAACACCCAGTGTCATAAAATCCTTCTGAAGACCACCAGCGTCTGTGCAACTGCAGACAAACTGGGTAACTTCATCTTACTGAAGCCCCAGCTAACCACAGCCTCCACTGACTTCAGAGGAAAATGGAAGATTTCAGGGCCTATTTTTGGAGTGTCTGAATGAGCACCACTGGCTGTAGTAAAATCAACCTATCTCATGAGCAAAGATTTTTGATGTGCATAAAATACAACATATACAGACAGGGAAGGTTTCTGCCTCCCGAAGAACAGTTGTCTTGAAACCTCGTCTCCTGTGCAAATCTCTCGCTTCTTTACACATTTTAGAGCTGGAAAGAGTTTCCAGTTAACCCAAAAAGCAGCAGCTTGAAAAATAACCAACCCCAGCAGCAACTTCCCCACCCTGACCTGCAATGATAAGTGGTCACATACACAAAAATGTGAGTTTGGACAATACAAACCTTTTGCAAAGTGTTTAGAAGAGCCATAACTAGACATGGCTAGGCCAAAAGAACAATACTGATTAAGGCTGCAAGTTTCCAGTAATACTCTAATGGGAATCAAAGCCTTGGGAAAAATACAGACATACCCTATGTATAAACTTCTTACTAATACAATCTTTTTTAATTGATCTTGCTCATTTACGCCACTCCAGAAAAAGCACTTTTATGCCAGGATTCCTCCCACAGCATGAGAGCACTGAGTTTCCTGCAAAAACTCTTAAAGGTAGATTGATCTACAGCAACACGGGACAAAGTGCAGATTTTGCTGTTTAAGATTGTATAGGTAGAAAACACCACCGAAGCACAAATGGCTTTTACATATGATGCACAGTAATTACTTTGTGGAAGAAGAAGCATGCATGGAAGTTTGGAGTGTGAAAAACAGTAGTAACATCCTCTTCTCAACACCAACCTGTAACTCAACTGTTTCTGTCTACCATAAAACCATGAGGCATCATAAAAAGCATATTCAAGTCAAAACTGCCTGTTTTTTGAAGGATCTGACTGCATTCACCTTTTATCTCTCTCCCCTTTCTTATTTTCTTCCCAATCCAGAAATTCCCATGCGCAGTCTGAGGGGTGAGCAAGGCCCCCCGGGTGAGCCTGGACCAAGAGGGCCACCAGGGCCACCAGGATTACCAGGTCATGGTGTGCCAGGAGCCAAAGGAAAACCAGGCCCACAAGGATACCCAGGAATTGGAAAGCCGGGTTTGCCAGGGATGCCAGGAAAACCAGGGGTCATGGGGCCCCCAGGGCCAAGAGGGGAGATGGGGCCAAAGGGGGAGATTGGGCCCATGGGGATACCTGGACCACAAGGACCACCAGGGCCTCATGGGCTTCCCGGCATAGGGAAGGCGGGTGCTCCGGGGCTGCAGGGGCAACCAGGGCCAAAGGGTGAGCCTGGGATGAAGGGGCCACCGGGAATCCCTGGGATCCCAGGGCCAAAAGGGGAGAAGGGGGTCGGGATCCCGGGTTTGCCGGGTCTGAAGGGTCCACCTGGGCTGCCTGGTCCCCCTGGCCCCGTGGGGCTACCGGGGGTTGGCAAACCTGGCATGGTTGGCTTCCCTGGCCCACAGGGACCGTTGGGTAAACCCGGACCCCCAGGAGAGTTAGGACTGCAGGGGCCTCCAGGGGCCCCCGGGATCCAAGGCCCTCCCGGCCCACCCGGCATTGGCAAACCAGGCCAGGACGGCATGCCCGGCCAGCCTGGCTTCCCAGGCGGCAAAGGGGAGCAGGGATTGCCAGGCCTGCCAGGGCCCCCCGGTCCCCCTGGAGTTGGGAAGCCGGGCTTCCCCGGGCCCAAAGGGGAGCGAGGTGTGGGTGGTCTGCCTGGGGCCCTGGGACCGAAGGGGGAGAAGGGGCACGCGGGGCCACCTGGCATGGGAGGGCCACCAGGGGAGCCCGGCCAGCCAGGCCTGCCGGGTATCATGGGCCCCCCGGGGGCTGCCGGTTTCCCAGGACCTAAAGGGGAGGGGGGTGCCTTAGGGCCACCAGGACCAGTCGGCCCCAAGGGGGAACCCGGCCTGCAGGGTTTTCCAGGAAAGCCAGGCTTTCCTGGGGAGGTGGGTGGCCCTGGGCTGCGGGGGCTGCCGGGCCCCACAGGACCCAAGGGGGAGGCCGGACACAAAGGGTTGCCGGGGCTGCCGGGTGTCCCGGGGCTTGTGGGGCCAAAGGGTGAGCCCGGGCTCCCCGGTGCCCAGGGCCTTCAGGGCCCCTCGGGCATCCCGGGCATCGCGGGACCCAGCGGTCCCATCGGCCCCCCCGGGCTGCCAGGGGCGAAGGGCGAGCCAGGCATGCCCGGCCCCCCCGGCTTCCCTGGGGTAGGCAAACCTGGTGCTGCGGGGCTGCAGGGACCGCCGGGAAAGCCTGGGGCGCTCGGGCCTCCTGGCCAGCCGGGGCTGCAAGGGCCACCGGGCCCGCCCGGGCCCCCAGGTCCCCCGGTCATCATCCCGCCCACTCCACCAGCCGTGGGACAGTACCTGCCTGAGGTGGGGCCAGGGATAGAAGGCTTGAAGCCCCCCTACGGCTACAAGGGCAAGAAAGGCAAGGCTGGCGGCATTGTCTACGAGATGCCCGCGTTCACGGCAGAGCTGCTCACGCCCTTCCCCCGCGTCGGGGTGCCCGTGAAGTTCGACAAGCTCCTGTACAACGGCCGGCAGAACTACAACCCCCAGACGGGCATCTTCACCTGCGAGATCCCCGGCGTCTACTACTTCGCCTACCACGTCCACTGTAAAGGCGCCAACGTGTGGGTGGCGCTGTACAAGAACAATGAGCCGCTCATGTACACCTACGACGAGTACAAGAAGGGCTTCCTGGACCAGGCTTCGGGCAGTGCCGTGGTGCAGCTGATGCACGGAGACAAGGTTTACGTTCAGATGCCATCCGAGCAGGCGGCAGGACTCTATGCCGGGCAGTATGTTCATTCGTCTTTTTCAGGGTATTTATTGTATCCCATGTAAAACAAAACAGACACGCACACAACACACACACAAAATCAAAACCTTTCTCCTCTGCTTCAAACAACAAAAGATGCATTTTATGACCACTTTGGACCATCTTGTACAAAACAAAAAAAAAAAAATACAAAGTTTAACATTATGCACAGCTAGTTATAACAAAAAGGTGTGGTGAACATAACTAAAGAAGTGTATCAGGTTCATAAACAGTTGTTTTGCACCCAAGGGGAACATATTAGCTGTACATTATATATTTCTGCAATGCCATGCTTACTTAAATTTCTTTCACAGTAATTCAGTACTAAAGTTCAAATCAGTGTATGTCACTCCTGTTGCATTGATCATAGCTATGAGATGAAAAACAGTGACTTAAAGCAGAGTAGGTCAGACTCTAATTGTGTTTAAAAAATTGAGTGGCTTATTTGTCTGAGTGGGGGTTTTCTTGGTTTTTTTACAGCAGGTCTACCTGACAAGCAAGGGTTCTCTTAGCTGGAGACTTGTATTTCCCTTTCCCTGTAATAAAATAATCCTGCAGGGGTGGTTTTTTTCCTGAACAATTTATTTATGATGGAAGAGGAAACCTGATGGCACGACCATTGCCCCTGAGCCTTCTCCAGCAGTCATTGGACCTAAAATGTCACCACTGACTTCAGCAGGCATTGGTTTCACCTCCAAATGCCACAGCACTTGAGAAGTCTCCATTCTCTAGTCACACAGCTCAAGTAGATGAGGTCAATCTCCCTCATTTACTTGTGCCAAGTCATTGAGACATTTTGGCCAACACATGGCAATACTTCAGGGTGGCATAAATCTGCTTAGATTTCTGTGCTTGTACCAAGAACCCATTTGGCTTGTTAGAAGAGACACCTATTCTGCCACTCAGCAAAAGCTGAATCAGTTTGCTCTTCAATGACTAGGCAAAGCAGAAGTAGTTCTGTTTGCTTAACTGATTTGTTGCTTGAGATCAACCAATAACTTTAACTGGCAATACTGATCACGCAAATTTATCCGAGAACTTGCTTCTATCTAAAAGCTGACTTCCAATCCTTATTTATATGTTATCAGTTGTCAAGGAGAACCTGCAGGCCTCAATACTTTTCTGTACTTGAGGACAGTGACTTCTGTGTATGAAGTCTCTGTCTGCTCATCAATGGTGCTAATATCACCTCAGCAAGTGTTCTGTTTCCAAAGGGCAGTGGCCCTTGCTGTGGTTCCCTGTACAGTGCTGCACATCACACATGCCTGCGCTATTTCAAGGAGTTAAGTGCTCATCACTTCTTCAATGTCTTTAGCTACCGCTACTGCTTTTGATTCAAAAATGAACTAGATTTTTTCATGCAGAACTAAGATTGGATTTAACTGGCATTACCATTATTTAAATGCAGAGTTTAATGCAGTCTAACATTGACTAAGGACTCCAGTGATTTAATGTGGTGCTTTATCTCAGAAATTTTATAGAACGGTGGCAGGAATGGACGGACAGATTACCAGACACTGGTGACTTCAGTATGTTCCCAGAATATATGAGATACGTCAAAAGCAAATAATTTTGTATTTAAAATTTTTGTACTGATTTGAAAGAAATATCTTATTAAATATCTTTAAAAATAAAACCAAAAACCAATTCTGTCTTCATTCAGAACTATCAGAATGAACATTCATCCTGCTGAACTCATTTATCAGACCACAAGGGCTCTCTGAAACCACTAACAGCCTGATATAGGGTGGGAAAATTAAGAGGTACACCCTTTTCTCTAGTTCCCATCTCCTGGCAAAATATGCTCTAAGCCAGAGAGGGAACAGGTCCCATTTGGTGGGAGGGCACAGCAGGGTCTGGGGGGTACACAAAGAGGAATGGGCCCCCTCAGGCAGCCCCTGGGGACGGATACTGCTCAGCATGAGCCAACATGGGAGTGCAGCTGAACAAGGCAAAGGGGCAGCCAAGGAATCAGAGGCTGCTGCTAAGGGCTTGTGTTGCCTGAAGAGGCAGAACTGGCTGCCCAGGATGAGAGGTGCTGGCTCTCCTGATGTGGCTTCCCCACCTCACCTCAAAAACAAGCATTTCATCCAAGCTGGTGAACTTCTGAACTGTCCATACTGAAAGGAATGCACTGAATACCGACTGTGCCAGAGAATTGTTATCCAAATCTCCCTTGGACTCCCTGAAGACCTCAGCATCTCATTTCTACTGCACAAAGGAAAAACAAATAATTAGCTAAGTACTGCACTCAGCATCTCTCACTTTCTATCTAAAGCCATTTTCACTTTCTGAAATTTTTTCTCACACACCATCTTCTTCATTCTACATCTCTTATTTTAGCATTCCCCCAACAGTCCACAGTAAGACAAGCAAGATTCAAAAAACAATGAAAAATTCAAACCACAAAGACGCTGCCCTTGATCTTGTCCACAAAAAACCATGTCCCATCTCTGGTTGTACTCAGCCTGGAGTTAGATCTCTAGCCACAGTACAACTTAGCCCACCTAAGGTTCAAAAACTTTCAGCTGTTTGCTCTACAAAGCACTAAAGTTTGTTCCAAAACTCAATATCGTATCTGACAACACCATTTACTTGACACACCAATAGTAACAGCCCTGGGCATACCCACACACCACACTCACACACAGAGCACCAGCCTTGCAAAAATAAGTCTGAGGACACTGTCTTTAACAGTTTATTCACAGGAAAATAATCTCCTTCCATATGTAGCATTCAAAATTTCACTTGAAACAACTTTAAGGATTTTTAAAAATACAGGTGGGACTTTGAAGGCATATAAAACTTAAGACAAATGGCAAATAAAATAAGTATTTCCCAATACCAAAAACATATGCTGAGCTTTGTATGTTCTTAAAAATCAGAGTCCATTAAAAGTGAAGATATTTATACTCTCCCCCAGAGCATTGCTAAAAAGGAAAGTATGGCACTGGAAACAAGAAGTACCACATGCTAATTAAACACCAAAGTTGTGATTCTGTATTGTTATCACCTATATAGTCACTGGAAATGTCATTTAGTAACATCTTTTACGCACTCTCAGATTCATATTTAGTGCAATAGTCTGTGACTTCCCTTAATTATTACAGCAGACGAAAAAAGAGTTTCCCAACAAAGAAACCTCCTGAAAGACTGAGCCAAACAGAGCTTTCAGCCAAAATATGTCATCCTGCCTGTTCTGTGCATAGTTTGGTATCTTAGAGCTGTGTCTGACAGTGCAGCATTTTGAGAGGGGGGGCAGATAAAATGCAGAAGCACCTTTGCTGTCTAGAAATTCAGCAGGCTGCCAGAGAACAGGAACAGAGTAAGAAGGGAGGAGAACATCTGACATCAGAAAAATGATGGGAGACCTACAGAATTACACCATTATCAGACACAAAAATAAAGCTGGCAGCATCCTGGGATTCAAAACTGGCAGCTTCATTCCTGATATGGTTTAAAAAACCTGGATAGCTTTTAAAGGGAAGTTTCAGTGCAGATTTCATTTTCAGGAATAGCAAAAAGGTAAAAAAAGTCTTAATAGCAGCTCAGGCTCAGAAACTATCTAAATATTTGGTGTTAGCACGATTGTTTTATTCTAAAAGCCCCAAGTTAAGTCTTTGGTACGGCAAAACACCTGTGAAAATGTGTGCCCAGACAGAAAAACACTGATCTGTGACCACTGCTGAGAAACACACTACACATTGGTGTTCCTGCCTGAATGAAGTTCAAAGCAAGACCTGTCCTTGAGGCAGAGTAGCAGGAAGGATGTGCGTGAAGCAGGTGCTGGAGCAGGGATGGTGTACACGGGATCCTACAAAACATCTTGTGGGGAGAAAAATTCATGACTTGGCCCACTGCTTATTATAGAGGAGAAAAGCTACTGGCCTGCAGCTGGGCTTTCAAAAAAAAAAAAACAAAACAAAACAAAACAACAAAACCAAAACAAAACAAACAAAAAAACCCACTCAAACAAAAAAATCCAACAACAACAAGCACCCACTATAAATACCCCATAGTTTATCAGCAGCATCAGCTCTTGGCTTGATCCTGAGGGAACAGGTTTCATTCAAAATGTTACCCAGTCACTCAGGGACAACAACTGTGGTGGACTCAACACCCCTAGCAGGAGCATAGAAGTGGGAGAAAAATATCTTTGAAATACTGCTTAATTTGAAAAGTAAGTCAGCCATACCATGAGAAGGCTTATTAGGATATAAAAATAAATAGCTGATATGGATAAATGCTTATAGAGAACATATTAAATTCATCGAGAACACCAAACATTATTTTAAAAAAATATTTTAGGGAGATCAAAAAGCTGATGTGGCAGAAGTGAAGAAGACCAAAGGGATTTTTTTAAGTACAAAGAGTTTGAGAGACACCATTTGTTTGCCATGAAGCTTTTTTTTTTTTCCCCCCAATTATTTTGTTTGTTCTGCTACAGCTAGAATCCAAATCCCATCCTCCCCAAAAAAGCAGGAAGCCTACTAGAAAAATTGGAAAAGAATCACTTTAGATTAGTAGGAAGAGTATCTCTGGAGATTAAATAAAGCAGAGAAAATAACCACCTCTTCAAAAGCAGAGCTCCCTACTTCCTGGAACTGGAGACAGGGGTGGAGAAGCAGAGGGATGCAGCCTGCACTACAAGAACTCTCCTCACAGTATCTGGAACAAATTCAACAGCACTCCTGGGAAAAAAATCCTCCTTGGACAGCATCCTGCAAGACTTTACATGGATGCAGCTGGACCATGGCAACAGCCATTGGGAGAGCCAGGGGCCCCAGCTCTGGAAGCAACTGCAGATTTTGAGGGTGAAGGGGAAGCCCCCAGCTTCTGCTGGCCTTGGCTCTCAGCACAGTCTATCTAAGATCTACCAGGGGATCCTCCACAACAGCTTTGGAGAACACTGCTCTGTCTGCAAAAATCCTTGCCACAGCAGCTTTCACAGTGGAATTACTGTTGTCAGGAGTTTAAATCACTGTAGGTCTGGGGCTGCAGAATCACATACAAACCTTTTTAATTAACTGAAATAACCAGGAGAAATAAATGCTGGTAGAGACACAAAGACAATACTTGTCACTATTTTCTTAAGTGAAACCCCACCTGTTTGTATTGAGATTTTCAAGCAATGATATCTTCAAAATCTCAGGAAAAAATAAAGGAAAAACAAAAAATTAAGAGCCTTTCTGCCAGTTGGTGAAGAAATTGTAATTTCCTCCATTTCCACCACCAGTATCACCTGTTCCAGCACCCCAGGACCTGGGGACACACTCCCCTCTCTTCCTCACCCCCACTTGCCACCCTGCACACAGCTGGAGTGCAGCTGCAGCCAAGCAACATGCAGCAGACAAGACACCATGGCATACCCTGTCCCTTGCTGGGACACACCTGCATCCTTCCCCAGCCCATTCCACAGATTTTTCTGATCTCTCAAGTTATTTCAGGTATGTCCAGCTTGCTTGAAACAAACCAAAGCTCAGGAATCACTGGGTGAAAACACAAGCCTCCTCCCCTTCAGCTGTGGCACCTCTCCAGACCACACTGCCGTCCCCATAATTCCCAAATTGCAATTCCTCTGCATAGCTGCAGCAAAATAAATTGTGTTCAGTACTCTTGCAATCCTCACCTTCTGAAAATAACAAATACCATGGTTTATGTTCATATTGTGATTGTTTGCATTACTCCTAAATGTCCTCTCTATGTAATTTTATTTAAAAGCAACAACGGTATTCCTACCAACTTTAAAGACTTTAAGTGGACTTGTTTGTGCTTTCTTCAGGGTTGACTGATGAAGAGAACCACAAAATCTTCCAGAAATTCTGCCATAATTAAAATAAAAAATTTATATAGATGTCATGTGAGAGAATTGGAACTGCATATTGTTGTTCTTTGACAGCTGTCAAGCATCTTCCCAAGCAGATTTGATTTATTCACAGGCTTGTCAGAGACAAACCAATATAGGAAATATAAACATCCCATTAAATGTTTCAACTAAAATCTTAAGCAAGTTCCCACTGCTAAATGATTTAGTTCAGCCACACACTTCAAACTTAAGTATCAACACAGAAGAGGTAAACATATGCCAAATGATAATTCAGCTGAGGTACATTCTGGATATTCCCTACCACACTCTACTGCCAAAAATGAGAGTATTCCTTGCTTGTATTGATGCATTATAGCATCTGAGGAGGGAGATTGTCCTCGTTTGGAAAAATTCACCTGTTTTTGAGGAGCAAGCAAAAAAAAAAAAAAAAAACCATGAGATGCTGTCCTGGAGAACTAGGACTCCAACAAACATTAACTCTAAACTCAGGCATGAACATCTCTGTCCAAGCTTGTGTTTCTGTTGTGGTCCGGGGGCTGACACGCAGGTAGTTCGGACAGCTCTTCAGTCTTCCTATTCCCTCTTTTTTAACTCAAGTCAACAACTGTAATATTTACTGGATGCACAGCACAGGGAGTATGATTTTTCCATAAAATGGGTACAACACAAGCATTGTCAACACCGACATCTCCACAAATCGGACAAAGGTTCTTCACCTTCAGCAAAGGCAGACAGAAGGTCAGACTTGATGGTCAGTGCAGAAGCTGTGGCTGCTTGGCTGAAGGTGGACATGCTCTCCTCAGGAGTATAGCAGAACAAAACTTGTACAGTCTGTATGTTTCCCCCTTCTCCAAAACACACAGTAATGATTTAGATGCATAGTTTTTAAAGTAATTTTCATACAACAAGACAGATAGTCACGACTTTACAGCCACCTACTGACTGAACACTGGTCATCTCAGTCTCATGACAGTGGAACTCTTTTGGAGGACATCAGAAACAAGAGTATTCCAGAGAATTAATCATTTGGAAAGAGTTCTCACTGATAAGTAAGTGATGTACATCACATTTTTATATATCCCTGATACTTTCAGTTGAAAGTTTCATGGTTTTCCTACTATTAAATAGCTTCACAGAAATTCAGTTAACTCTGTTTGCAACAGTCCATTATCCTCAGGCTTAGACGCTTTTGCCTTGATGAGGTTTCTGGGCTCCTTTAAACAGTAAACAGTTATGCTGCACTTAAAAAATAAAAATGTCATACAAAAAATAAAATTTTTTCAAATCTTGAAAATAGTGATTTTTCTTTGTATTTTCCATTCAGCTTTCACGTCAAATTGACCACAAAGTTCTTGTCTATAAGCTTCTTCAAAAATTTCTGCTCGGCAGTGATGTTGTGGTATTCATTCTAAAGAGGTGTGAGGGAATAATAAAATTAATTATAAAATCAAATTATAACCAGCAGCATCACTTGGCTGTTCCTTTCTATTACCTGTGATACTTGGAAGATGCTAAGAACAGAAAAGATCTGGGGAAAAGACTTCTTAGCAAAGGCTTAACACAGTTTCCCAAGAAAACAGGATGCTCAAAACTAGATTAGATATTTCCATAAGGACACAACCAGAAAGGATGATCCTTTGGTGATAAGAACAGGTGAAATGCGGTCTCACAGAAATCCTTCCATTATTACTCCCAACTCCTTGCCCTGCTTATTCAGAACAGCAGCTGTGTAAGAACATTTACAGCACAAGCAGTAAGGAAACAAGCAATCTACAAAGCTCAGTGCAGATTCTTGAAAAGCACATCAGGCACTTGTGGTTCAGATGCATCCTGCCAATTAGGTTCAGCAAGCCCAAAGCAACCCATCTTCTGTGCTGTATCTGGGTTCCGGATACACAGGACACCACTAAGGTTAGTGGAGGGCAGCACAAGGTAAGTAAATTTACTTAAAGACACTGAATCCTGTAAATTAAAATGAATATAATATGTATAATGCATAAAAGATTATACAATGTAGTATAGTATTTGCAATTTATTGCCACTAAAGAACTAAAAGGAACCTTTTTGTTTAATAGTTTGTTTTTTAAAGTTTCAAGACTTTAGGAAACTTATGGATGTCTATTCAACTAATGATCAGCCTTATTTAAACTTAGTATATGTTGCAGAAAAGCACCTGCAGAGAGGAGCCTCCAAAGGAAGGCAAGTTCAGTGTCAGAGGAAAATTATCTCAGAATAGCAGGCATCTAGGAGTTCTGATTAAAACATGAAAGGCTCCTATGGGCATTGTCTCTACCCTTCCTCTTCAGCAAATGGAAGAGAAGGAAAATAGTACTCATATGCTCTGGGCAAATGGCAAATAAAACTTCATGCAGAAGTGAAGGGCTAAGACAAGGTTGCTTGAAATACAGAGATGAAGACACCTGAATACAGAGCAGAGACATAAAAGAAAACAGGCATGGCCTGAGCAAAGCAGCAGGGAAGAGAAGGCATTCCTGATGTTTTCCAGGCTCCTGCTGAGTTGTGCCTTCCCCCTTTTGGAAGCAGTTCCTTCTCTTCCTACCCTCCACCAAGAGCTGCTTTTCTTTTCTACTTTGAGTTTCCACAATTCAGTTCTTTTCCTATGCAAGACCTATACAAGTTCATAGGTCTTAACTGCTTCCATTCCCCTTTGCTCTTCTTTCTGCCTTTTAAGCAGTCTGACAGCTGTGACATACAGTACAGTAGGAAAAGGAAAAAGAGAACATGAACAGAAGCAACACTGCTCATGTGCTGACAGTGCTAACAAAGATGTCTCTAGGACAAGAGCTATGCAGCCTAAGGAAAACACCAGCAAAGCAGATCACAACACACAAATGGACAACTCGTGCAGACACTGCAGAATATGGTACAGCACAAGGGACACAAAGATCAGTATCTACATTTTTCAGAAACCACAGCAGACAGGAAGAGATTCAAGCAATATTAACCCACAAGCAGGTGAACCAGGAGAAGGTGGGAGGCCCTTCTGACCTGCAGCCCACACTTTTATCTATACTGAATTGCCTTCCCCAGTTACCAATTCTATTTCTCGCAGCACAAACAAGTGCTAGTTACCTGCATCATCTGAGACATGGTTTCATTGCCATAGTAGTGCAAAGAGCTATTTCTGTCAGTGAAGTCATACTTGAAGCCTGCCAGGTGGACTTCATGGCATATGTGAAATGCCAGTGTAATGGCAATTAGCCCTGTTGTTGGATGCTTGGGTTTCTGCAACAAAACACAAAGAGAACACACACATACATACCTGGCAGCCTGATGGGAACAGCGAACTTAAGAACAGAGACAAGGGAAATCAGGCAGCTGCATCTTCTACAGATGTTTGGTTTCACAGGTTGATCCCCTCCTGTCTCTAAAGGAATAAGGTACTGTCCCCACAGGTTTCCCATGACTGGGGTGTCTGTCATGTCAGCCTTCCCTGGAATTCCTTGGTTTCTAATGAGGGCTGAGCCCACAGTGTAGCCCTTCCCTCCACAGAGGCATCAGGAAGGTCTCCCCATTGGTCTGCTCAGCTACTTTCATAAAACTGGGTAGGTTTCACTACACTGGAAAACAATTTACAATCCCCTCAAATTTGATTGAATTATGAGATGTGCTCAGAAGTTGCTAGATGATGGAGACCCACATGAACAGAACATGACATGCCCAAATTTTCACAGCAACAAACTAAAAAAAGCATGAAGGCTACGGCTACACAAATTTGACTGAATTTGCATTTCTTCAAAGCAGGGAAATTCCAAAAGAACTTTGCTTTAGACCTTCCCCCACTATCCCCATTAGAAGAAATGAAATTGTAAATAAAAGCATTTCTCCCTACAATAAGTTCAAAAGTAAATGGAATGTAAAATTAAGAGCATGTCATAAACAGGTTTTAATTGTGCAAAATTAAGAGCACCTAACCAAAAGGCAGCATTTCTCACAAAAGCACTCCACGCAACCATCTGCCCTATCTTGTGTTCAGATTAATGACTTTTTTAGTAGCAACAGAGGCTAATATCATCTGGGGAAGTAAATGAGGCAAGTTTTTTTAGAGAGAGATGAACTTATTCACTCAACCAAGATGGAGCTAATGTGAAAATGTGTTCCCAGAAATGGACAAAACTTTCAGGCAACAATATCCTTCTTAGCTAAAGAAAGATTTTTCTCAGAGACCAAATGACCTATTATATGCTCTCAGTAGCTGCAGTCAAACCTCAAACTGAGCACAAAATCATGGGCTTTTTTTTTTTTTTTGAACTCTCACCCCAAGGCTCAGTTTGTCTCTGAAAAAGAAGCAGACAAACCAGAACTAGACAACTCTGTGCATAGAAAAGGCAGGTGCACTCAATGTATTTCTTTGTGACAACACAAAAAATCCCCAGGAAGAAGTTACTATTCTCAGCCCTTTAAAGCCTAACTGAAGTCACAGAAAAGAACTATCGCCTTTTATGGAAAAATTTTTGGTACCTTTATGCAACTCTTGGGAGTATTCCAGAAATAGTATCTGCTTAAAATGTGCACTATGCCCAGGGCTCCTGCCAGTTAGCAAAATAACTTTCTGCCCTAGGGGCCCAACATCATAAACTTAGTGGTGATTCTGTTGCAACATCCATACTAAACAGGACTCCAAAACTATGGCAGGAATGCTACATGTCAGAATTAGTGCTATTTGGAAATATCACGAATACCACAGGTTGTAACCAGCTCTGTTCACCTGTAGCTATCGTAAAATTCACCTCAAAAAATATAATTTAAAGGCAACTACTTTTAAAATGTACTATCATGCAATATCCAGATACCCTTTGCCTATAATTACATATTTTCAGCCTACTTAATGAGAATAGGCACAGCCCTGGAATGACTCCACTACACTTTCTGAGTTTAGTGGTGCTGGGGCAACACATCCAATTTTATTCCTGGCTCTACTAACAATCAGAAATGCTTGCTGGCTATGCACTAATGTGCTCACTGGGAATGTGAGACTGGTTTAATGGAAAGGCAGGGACAGCAGGGAATGCAACAATGGTTGCTGGCATGTCCTGCAGGAAGAGGGGGCTGAAGCACAGGACAGGGAAGGCAGCACCAGCCCTCCCCAGGGACAAGCAATGCTACAGAGGGCCCTGGTGTGAGACCTTCCTGCCCACGGAGTCCATGGTGTGACCTGCAGCTTAACCAAGCTGTGCCAGGACCACTGCAGATGTGCAGGTTCCCAACCACAAAATGGGAGGAAAAGGGAGGAAGAGCATGCTTGAGATTGATCACTGCTGCACAGGGGTGAGGAACTACAAAACCCCTGGCATGCAATAAGTAGGATATATATGCAGGTAGCAGAAGGCATGGTGACACTAACCTAGCTCCGTGCAGGGGCACTCAAAGGCAGGAGAGGAGCAAAAGGTGACCAAGTGGCCTGTGCCACTTGTACCAGCTGACACCATACACATCTCTCAGAGTCACTGACAGCACTGCTTTTAACATCTACTCCCACTGAGAGAGGGGCCCCAGAAGAGTCAGGGGGGACCTCTGGACCCATGGAGGCTGCGCATGCATGTTCTGCGGCCATTTAGGAGATTCATCAGGCATCCAATCACTATGCTGCTTTCTTGCCACCCTTGGCTGAAAACCTGAAATGCCAGAAGCCCAAGCAAGCACATACCAAAATGGCTATTGGAGTTTGAGAGTTCTAAGGGAGAAAAAAACCACTAGGCTCAGAAAACAGAAAGAAATTTTAGAAAGAGGTACAGAACCTACCCCCCACACCACCCCCTTAAATATTAGAAAGAGTAAACCAGAAAAAAAACAGTGGCAGATACTCCACAGTGACAGCCTGTTGACATTTCCACACATGTCAGCTGGGTGGTGTTGGTGAAGTGGGGATGTGACCCCAGGTAACTGCCTCTGTGCAAAACAGCACACGGCTGATCCTGACTGCACAAGGGAGGTCCCCAGCTTAAAGCTTCACCTTTCATCAAAAACATTTTTCCATCAAGAACTGATGGAATTAAAATGTATTTTTGTGTCTAAATTGCTGGTTAGCTCATTACAATGCTTGGCATCAAATCAGTAAGCACAACCATGCTGCCAGACAATCATCATTAGCACAGGGCTGGAGTATCTTCTGTGCTCCCTAGTCCCTCCCCAGCCCCAGGAGTATGAAATTGCAGAGAGTTAGAATTACCAGTTTGCTGGGGTTTGGAAGGGCGGGTTTGTTTGGTGTGGGGTTATTTTTGGTGTTTTGGTTTTTGGTGGAGGTTTCATTGTTTGTTTGGATTTTTTTGTCTGTTTGTTGTTTTGTGTGCCTTGGGTGGTTTGTTTTTTATTTTTTTAAGAAGTAGTTCCAGACTCCCTGTTATTTCTAGAAGCTCTTTGGATCTGTCATGCTGCACTACCTGCCTGTCTTCCCCTGTTTTGTGAAAGGCATTTTGTCTGTCTAGAAAGCAACCTCATTTCATACCAATTACAGAACCCATAAAAAGTTACTTTTGGCACACAGGGCTAGCCACTCTTTCTGGGTCCATTTTCCCATCTTTTTAAACTACCATCTAAATGGCAAACTACTTTAATGCAAACCTAAAAGGTTTTCTACATTACAATCTACTGTAATAAATATATAATTGCCTCTAAATACACATTTGGTTGCACAAAACTAGAAGACAAAAGAAAAAAGCATACCTCCTTCTTAGGAAACCTTGTTGGGAAATGAAGCCACTCATAAGCAGTTTTCCTGGTGATGCTGGGATCAAGAATCCTGATTTGACTCGATTTATAGATCATATTCAGAGCTGGTTTCTTCCAAAAGCCTTTTGCGCTCTGTGACAGACAAGTAAATACACATTTTTAACAACTGAAAACAGTTGAATTTAGTTTTGTGGCAACTCTAACCAGTGTAAACTCCAAGAGCATGAGGTTAAAGAAGAAGAAAAAGAGTGCTTAATATCCCTAAGTTCCAAAACACCTGCTCCTGCAACAGGAAACCCACTGCTGCAGCTGTGGCCAGCTTGCTGGAAAACAGCTTTGCAGAATGGTCCCTGATGGACAACATGTACCAACAATATGCCCCAGAGGCCAGCTGTGTGCTGGCCACATTAGTAAGAGCACAGACAACTGGCAGACAGAAGTTGTTATCATTCTCAACTGCTTTGCACTGTGCCCTTTCTGCAGTCCCACAAATGCAGTGTTGGGCTCCCCTCTGTGCAGGAGAGTATCAAACAGGAGAAGGTCACTACAACAGCCAAGGGGCCAGAGCTCACAGCAAACAAAAAGGGTCTGAGCAGGCTGGGTTTGTTCAGTCCATATCTGGAAGGGGTTAACAAAGATGAGATCACACTCTCCTCAGAGGCACACAGTGAAAGGACAAGGAGAAATTTTCTCCTGCAAGTGTGCTGAAGCACTGAAACGGAGTTTGTAGAAATATCCTAGGAAATACTCAAAATTTACTCAGACAGTGCCCTGAGAACCCAGTATGGCTTTGAACCTGGCCCCTAATGAAAAAGAGTCAAAAATATTTTGGACTTAAGACCTCCTGAGAGAGGTCACTTTTAACATTATTCTGCAATTCCTGCAAGTGCACAGGGTAAAATAACCTGTGAAATGTCTGCAGTGTACATGTTAAAATATCAAACAACACTAGGGAGAGGATAAAAATACATTTCCCAACTGCTTTGTGGTGAGGATCTGATCAAATATGTGCATTAGAAAGAAGACAAAGCATTTATGAAAGAGGGATGTTAAATAAACTGACTACAAGGAGATCGAGAGCTCCTCTCAGCTGGGAAGTCTGTGGTTAAAAGCAAATGTGTATTTCACAGAAGAGATGTGTGGCAAGATGAACCAAGGCACATGAATAATTGAACTCACTATTTTCTGACCACCAAGTATCTCCCAAAGCCACTTCAAGTCCCGTGGTTTGAAGACGATGAGAACAACAGTGGTATTGGGGTCGTAGTGGATGGGATCTGAGAAGATAGATTCGGGGTAAGAAAGGCGGAAAGTCGTCCTCCTCCCAACATCCTCTTCGTACCCTATCACAGGGCCATTATTCATTCTGCAGAGGACAGAGGCACAGAGACATCAGTGACTGCCCCATCTGTGTTCCTACTGTGCAGTGGCTGCCACACGTGTTATTAGTCTGCAGGACAGACACTGTGTCTGGGTACAGGAAAGTTCAGCAGCCCAGCATTTACATATCACGTTACACAGCAGAGGAGCAATTATCAGGTGCGCTCATCCTCTAAACTCAGAGGGATCAAGCACACATGGGAACGTGGCCAAGGTGGTTTAGAATACAGTCACACAATTGCTTATCATGTGTCACTTGACAGAAGGCAAGTCTTCTGATTTGTCTCCAACACACACACACACACGAGAAGGGCAGAGAGAGTACCTGACCCTGGAGAATTACCCATTGCTCCGTGTACACAAAATGAAAAGGAGATAGCACTTACCTTATTATGACATCATATGAGTCAATTTTCTCCCCTAATGTCTTATTTCGAAGTACTCCTCCATTACCAACCACAACGCATCGTCGACAGGGAATGCTGTGGAACAAAGAGAAGTTTTGATATTTGTGACTTCCCTGGCTTCATAGTATCAATGATACTTCTGCATGTTAACTGGCTTCTTTTCTACGTGAGGTCCTGTATCTTTTGCAGCCCTTGGCCCCTACAAAGCAGATTCAATCCCATCTCATGTACTATGGCTGCTTTAAAAAAAAAAACAGAACAAAAAAACCAAACAAACAAACAAACAAACAAACAAAAAACTATTTCAGGGACTGACGAAGTCAGTAACTGGCTTCTCTCCTGTGAGACTGTTTTTACACATCTCCTTTTTCTAGTGGTCTGCTGCTTCAGATCATCTAACCAGCTCGTGATATGGGTGCCATTTGATAAATTATTTGCCACACTCCTTCAAACCTGTCCCAGTCTGGAAAAGCTAACTCAACATTAAGGTGCTTCTGCAGTATTATACAACTCCACTGTCGGAACCGAAAGTGTCCCTCAGACACTCTTGCATGTTCCGGGCCCAGGTCAGAAGCATTTGAGACCTTGGCAGGCAGCCGGAAACCCCTGTGGCTTTGAATCTGATCCATGGAACAATTTACCAACCTTGCAGGAAGAACAAGAAATCACAAAAGTTTAGATATTATAATAGAAGTAGTCACAAAGTGAAAGGAAGGATTTTTGAGTGCTGTACAGGGGGGTTTTAGGTCTTGTACAGAGGGGTCTGAGTTTTGTACATGGGTGTCAGAAGTTCTAAGATGGAGGGATTTGGGCGTGCCCTGTCCTCCTTCTTTCTCCTTCCTATCCTCCATGTTCATGGTGATGTTGGCACTCACAGATTGGTTTAGAGTAGAAAGTCACCATTCAGTATAGGTAATAGGCATTGGGGAAAAGCTATAAACATTTAACACGTAATCTATAATATAAAAGATGGCACCAGCCCCCTGGGCAGTCAGAGGGTGTCAGAGACAGTGTCAGTGTGTGTGTGTGTTTGCCTTTGTCTGACCTGCTGAATGGACTGCAGCAGTTCAGGAAGAAAATCTTTTAGATAACATACAATAAACTACCTTGGGACCAGACGACTGAAGACTACTGAGTCTTTCTTTGAAGGCCCAGGTTGGAGGAGAGACTTTTCCACCTCTTGGGGTCACCTCAATCTGGGGGTGAGCCCCGTCACTCCACATTTCCAACACAAGCTAAAAGCAGCAAAATTTATGTTCACAAATCACCTTACAGGCCTATGGACTGTACATGTGAAAAATCTTAGCCCAATGACACATGACAGCTTTTCAAATTAATATGGTGTGGATTTTTCTCCCCCTACTTAAAAGGTGCTGTCAAAACATGTTTATACAAGTGATGTGTGTGCTGTCATAATGTAACAAGATGGATTCCTTGATTAAAGGTTGCATTCTCCTATCAGATTCAAATTAGACAGCATTACTAGGCCTATAAAATACCATGTGCTAAAAAAATAAGATGTTATACTACTTTTTGAATTTACAAAAGAGAAATTTTGAATTTGCAATACATCCAGAGATAAAAAGCATGCAAAATAGGTATTATGGAGATGTTAAACTTATGAAAGTAAATTCTAAGGGTAAGATTTTCAAAGTTATCACAGTTTTTTTTCAGTGCATATTTAGCTTTTACCATCTTGTTTCAATGCTAGTAAAACGTGCTAAAAAAAGGGGGGGGAGCTCACAGACTGGCTTGCTGGTTTTTTTACTCAGTATGTTTTGCCTTTTTAGGAAAGTTTTAAATCAAATATATAAGACTGTAAACTCCTTTCAGAATAAGCACATCATTTTTTGTTGTTGTAAAAAATGCCTCTTTATTTAGAGCAAAAGCCATTCAATTTGGTTGCAGCAGGAACAATGAGAAAATATGAGTCACCTCACAGTAACACCCCATTCCTTTAATTCTTTCTTCAAGTAAGAAAAAGGCTCTATGCCACTTCTTGCTCCAGGTTCAGGACACCAAAACTGTGTCCCAAAAACCACTACAATTTATACTGAATTCCCAGCATGGCACCTCATGCAGACTAATTAACTTCTTTCTCCTCAAATAGTTCAACCTGTTTTTTCATCTCAGTGTTACTAGTCAACATCAATGAAAACAGCTCATTCCAGCCAGGAGTGAGCAACATCTCAACGTACAAAGCAGTTCCCTCAATTTCTTACAGAATTAACAACATCTGCAAAGACAGCTGCCTTTAAATATATATACATATATGCATAAACACACACACACACACACACATATATATATATATATATATATATATATATATATATATATATAACCAGTGCTCTAAATGCAGCTTTCAGGGTTGGGTGACATGAAAAAAGCTGGCATACCTTTCTCTACTGTTTCCTGAACAGCTTAGTAGAAGGCAAGCATTCATTAAATGACTTCCAGCTAATACCATAACTCATGTGACCAGGTATCATCAAAATCAGAGGGGTGATAACCTGTTATACCATCCAGTCTGCAGTACACTCATTCCTTCTACACCCCTAAATCCCTTCCCTCTCTACTCCTTTTGCCCATTCATTTTCCATTTTATTTTTCTATCTAGTTTGAAAGTATCTTAAGAAAGCAGGCTGATGAACATATGCCTCTTAAAATTTACAGCATGAGTAAGAAAGCAGAAGTTGCCCTTTTCCTGAATTGCACCTTGTTGCTTGCAGCTATAGCTTAGAGCTCAAAATAAGGAAGGAAAAGTGAAAACTGGATGAAAAAATCTGATCAGTAAGTGATGAAGGTGGAGTGAGTGAGAGAGGCAAAAAGCACAGGATTAGCATATGGTTGTATCATGTGTCTTGGCATCTACTTTGAGGCAATGCTGCTTTTTCTGTTCCTTGTAGATGAGCTTAAAGTAATTCCTTATTACTTACCTTTCAACTTTTAGAAGAGGTGATTTAAGATACTTGCTCAGTAAGCTAATCTCTAGCAATTGAAAAATGCCTTCCACTCTGGTATACAATTAAGAGATCTTTGCTTTCTCCTCTCTCTAGTCAGGATGCAGCAGGACACACTCAGGGCAGGGAGGGCAAAATAAAATGTGACTTCAGAGCTGAGCAACTGAGGTTTGCTCAGCTACAGAAGTTGTGTAGCTGTTCTCAAGTAAAATTCAAGTTTTTTTCTTACTGATGAATGCAGACTAGATTTTGTTTATGACTAAGAGATGACTAGTACTCCTTGGACAGAAAACAGAGTGAAATTTGAAGTTTGATTAAGTTTTTGAATTACAGTGCCCTTTATAACATGCATACTCAAAAACAAAGTTAGCAGCTGCCATCAAATACCCAATAAAGAATCTAAAATTAGTATTTGAACTTTTGAAATGGGTAAAGTCAACAAGTAGATCAAATATGCCCGAAGAAGTGTACACAAGTACAGTCAAACAAATGAAAACAAACAGTAGTACTGAGCCCACTAACAACAATAAGCAAGGAGGGAAACTGTTTATGTTAAAAATCAACGCATAGTCTCATAGAAAACAAACATATGACATAGAGATAAAAAATATGTTGCAATGCTAAACTGCATTTAAAGGTTCTTAAGTTAAATAAACTGATCTGTACTTACAGCAGATCAGAGGTCAACACACCAATTTTCAGCAGACTGTTACTTCCAGATACTTTAACAACCTCACTTCTTAAAATTTCCTTTTCCTGTTTTCAAATTGAACAACCCCAAACATGCACCCTTTCTCCAAGTCAATATATTGACAAGAAAAGAAATTAGTTTAGATATCCTTAAACAACATTGGCTGTGCTACAACTAAAATTTAATAGATTGCAATGTCTGGATATTCAGTAGAACAATGTTTGTGACAGTGAAAAATATTAAGACCTTGGCTGTACCAATAGCTGTAGGAAAGGTCTGAGTGAGAAATGGACTGCCTTTATATGTCAGAGATCTACTAAGAATAAAAACAGATCCCAATGCAAACACCATGGTAACTGATCTCCAATGTCTGCAGGCAGTAGTCACTCAAACCACTGCCCCATTCAGGTGATGCACAAGAGCCTCAATCTCAAGGCCAGGCCTCGGCTTATGTATTTTGTTTATATGGTGAAATGCCAAAAAAAAACATTTTCCTAGTCTATAGAAGAAAAATATTGCTAAATGGAAATGTAGCCTCTAAAGGTCAGAAGGTTTGCATCCTCCACATTCCATTGAAATACTGTGTCAGAGGAAAAAGAAAAGATCTCAGACTCCGCTCCTTTAACACACCCCCGTTGTCACTTGAGGAATGCAAATTATTTCCTTCGAGGTTATTTGGTGAAAAGAGGATGCAAAGGTCACATTTTGTTGACTCAGTACTGTGTAAATGCATTTGTAAGAACTGCTGAGCTCAGAGTCCTTAGAGCACTCAGCAAGGAATTGAAGTCACAATCGAACTGAAGTCAGTGATACTGTTCATTTCCAAACTCTTTGGGAGAGCTACACCTTTACAAATTTGACCTTAGTCTGGAAAAGGACACTGTTTGGGGAAAAAAAAAAAAAAAAAAAACAACTTTGTGGCTCACTCTGTACAGATTTACCTAAGTTGTACACAAGCACAGCTATATAAGCACCACAGACTTTGTGCTTATCTAGCCTAATATTTGTCTGCCTTAAAAAACGTTTATAGGGAAATCTGATTTGTGTTCTGCCAAGAAGGCTGAATTGGACAACAGCATAACAGAGCTGCTTAATAATTCTCTATTACTGGAGAACGTTGTTAGGATTAATTCCTAAAGAGTTTCACTTTTAAAAGCCACTATATCTCAGTGAAATATATGTGTAACAACTCTTCCCGACTACAGTGATTCATGCCCTAAGGGTGCTGTACACAAAAACTGATGGATCTAGAAAGAATATATTGTATGAAGTCATTGCCTGCTTGATTTGTTTATATTGCTACCTATTAAATAGTAATAGGTCTCATTTTGCTTCAGTACCACTGAAGTATGTTACTTTTAATAAAATGAAGCATACTTCCCAGAACTACTAACCATATCTACATCTCAGAGGATCTACATTTAAAGGATGAATACCAATTTCCTCACTTTTCATCTACAGGACAAGCACTTCCATTTAAAAGGTACAAGCATCTCTGCTTTACAGCACAAACAATTACAGTCTTGAACTTATGGTTTCAGGGAATTTCTAATATAACATTTGGCATTCTCCTTCAAACTCCAGACAGAAGAGGAGCTTCTGTCAGCCAATTCTGTATAAATTTACCCCATTATACACCCTTGACAGAAAATACAAAGTTTTACTTTTTTCCTTCCTTTTCTTAAGAGTAAACTTGAATATCCTAGAAACAGACTTAACACAGAGAAAGGAAGGAGTACAGTAGGGAAAAAAGATAAAAACTCTGTATTAAAACAAATCCTTAGGTTTGGACATATTCCACCCAAGTTTAATTAAACTGTGATCCTGACATTTGGCTTCAAGCAGCAATCTTTCATGATCTCTGTAATTAAAAAACAAAACCAAGTACAGCCAAGCTCAGTGTTATTTGCATTCAACTCTATTAAGAAATCTGTATATTAACATCACATCTGGCAGGCTGGCAGCCCATTTGCTAGACTGCAAATCTAAGGAATCATTTGCATCACTTTGTAAACACAAGACTTTAGTCTACTTGCCAACCCTAAAAAGCCAAGCAAAAAACAAGACACATAAACAAAAAGGCCCTCCAAAACAAACCAAAACCTCTGTCAGATGTGGCTTCCAACAAGAGATTTAATCTAATTAAAGATTTAATCTAATTTAATCTATCTAATCCATGGGAAGCAAGTTATCTAAGGCATGCTCCCTTCCATGCCACACCCTAGTTACTCCCAAAAGGACAGACAGCCTTTCCTGTCTTCCTAAGTTTCCCTCATCCACAAGGAAAAGGAAATTGAGTGTAGGTAGGAACAAGGGTGCACAGTAGCCAGTGGATCAGAGGCACAGGGATATGCCCAAGATTTGTTCTGCTTACAAGCAGACATTAGTTTGCACTTGCTTATCTCAAACATTCTCCATCTTACAGTGAATTTGCTAGAGGAGGACACATTCAATCTAAGTATGAAAAGATACTACAAGAAGATGGGACTGCATTCAGCTGGTGAATTTCTAAAACATTTATAAAAGGAAATCTGTAAGTTAAAGCTCCTTCACAGAATAATTTTTCTTACATGCTGTTACTACTGAAGTGTAAAACCAAGCCTACTGAAACCTTGGAATCAGCTACACACTGCTTGGACCCTGTAATTCTGCTCTAACTACGTGTCTTGACTAATTTGAGCAATTTCGGGATAACCCCACAGACATTCCTTTTCAGGTAAGTACTAAATATTAAAAATGTAACTAACAGAAACAGTAGCAAATAAACCATCTCACCTGTCTTCTTCACTGGAAAGGCCACAGTTCTGCAGTCTTGAAAGGGCTAAACGAAAAAATTGCTCTAAAAAGCAAATATAAACAAGATTAATGAAAACACTCAGTATTTGCAATACAAAATAAGTATGCCACCGTGACCACAATGTTTTTAAACACAGTGGTGCACTGTGCATAAAAACATCAAAGTAAGAACATTTGGAACTTAGCACCACAGATCAACCAATGACGCCAAAGAAGTTGAGGATTATCACAGCTCCACTCGGAGTTTTTTCTGTCTCAAAATACAAAATAGCATGATATCTGTATTAAAAAAAAAAAAAATCTTAGTTACAGTAAATAAGAAGTGGAAGAATTTCCAAGATCCACATCCTAACTCACTTTGGTTTTTCTTCTACCCACCTTCAGCTGACTCAAGAGGGTTCATACAGCCAGGGACAGTAACAGCATTACATATCTTTGGAGAAGACACAATCAATGTGGCAAAGCTAGACAGATTCACCTTCCCAGCCCACCCCTGGTGGGCAGGCTCCTGCTGGACACTTAATTTGCCTCAGAGGAGAAATCAACTCATTCCCAAATGTAGTTTTCCTCACTGTAACCCCAAAAGTGCAGGAAAATGCACCATCCCTGTTACCACTGATGGAGGGCAAATCAAAAGTCTAAAGCCCAGATTAGGAAGGTATACTGTTAGTGTTAGAAACTCTGAAATTTGAGAATTTACAACCCTTTCCAAAAGGGTGGCTAAGGCTCTTAGGGTGTCAGCCCTATTTACTCTGGCCTGACCAACATGGGCAGTGGGAAAGTGCCAGCAAACCCTTCCCTTCCCACAGGTCCAGCAGCTAGGCAGTGTCATCAATTCCCCCCTGTGGCCCCTTCCACAGCAGGAGCAGCCAGCTCAGTGTCGTGGTTTAGCCCCAGATGGCAATTAAGTGCCACACAGCCACTTAGTCTCCACCATTTGACAGGTAGGAGAACCAGAAAAAGGTAAAATTTGTATGCAAAAGGAAAGAGAAAGGGGAATAAAACCCAAGAAAAACAAGTGATGTAGAATGCAATTGCTCACCACCTATTGACAGATGCCAGTTCCCAGGCAGCAACCAGCCCCTCCTGGACAATCCCCTGCCAGTTTATGTACTGACATGTTCTATGGCACAGAACAGCCATTTTGCAGCTGGGGTCAATTGTCCTGGCAATCTTCCCTTCAGCTTCTTGTACACCTGCTCACTGGCAGAGCATGGGAAACTGAGAAGTCCTTGACTCAGAAAAAGCACTACTTCGCAACTATTAAAATATCCATGTGTTGTCAACATTTATTCTCATGCTGAATCCCAAACACAGCACTGTACCACCTACTAAGAAGAAAATTAACTCTATTCCAGTCAAAACCAGGACAGTAAAAGGAAAATTTCATTGATGTAACCACCTAAACCTGAGGATTTGTGCCTCAGTAGGACTCTGGATTCCAGCCAGCTTAGGTGCGCTGATTGAAACCCATCACACTGACTCAGTATTTCCCCCAGCAAATCATAGCTGAGTATCTTTAGCACTCCAGCCCACATACAAACAGAAGGAAGCTGAATAAGGTCCACTCTTCCTCACTCACACCTTTCTGGAGCTTCTCTACTAAAAGGGGCAACCCCAACCCAGTGTTTTACTTGTTAAAAATAGGAAGGTGTCAGGTCAGAGGGACCAAACAAAACCATTAAGACACTGCTACACACCCCAAAAGGATTGGCGTCAGTGCACAGGAAAGATCATGGCCACAGATTCAGGTGGCTTTACAAACCATTTAGGTATTTCTGATTAAAAATAAGGTACATGGGAAATACAAACCTGCTCTCTTTATTCCATAAGGTAGTTCAAACTTATTGCTCCCTTGGAACTCTGCCACTCTGATAAAATCATTAGCGCACAGGAATGGGTATATTTTGTCAACACTGATGAAGGAAAAAAGGAAGAAGTTTCAAAATCCCATGATGTACCTGCATAAGCCAGTAAGTCATGCAAGTGCTTTGTAAAAAGCTCTCTTTATCCTACTATTAGCATTTCTATTGTATTATCATCCATTTTTAAAAGAAAAAAAAAATCCATGAACACACAGAAAGCAAACAGATGATGGAAAAGGGTAAGATCTTGTAACAGAAAATACAGGCAAAGAGTGAGATAAAAAGATTTGTCTATTTGTACAATTTATATAGACTCATTTAAATTGTATGACTGAAAGCTTATACCACGAGACCACATATTGAAGAGAATACATAACCCAAGAAGACAGTGAATAACTTCAGGTTTGAAAAGTACATAATAGAAATAGAAAGGAAAACTAAGATTTATTATTGCACACAGCAATTTAATAAATAAGAATAGGGTTTCAAGCAAGGTGCTTTAAATTGAAAATACCATCTCCAGATTTGAGCTGCACTCCTATTTCAAACAAGTGACACTATATGACTGTGTTGACATCAGTAAGTTGTTTGGGGCAACAGGGGTGTATCCAAGCAGCAAAAAAGTATGGAGCTCTCATGTCCACATTACGTACATCTTGGGTATTTTATATTTAACTCTGGAAGGGTCCCAGCCCTCAGCAGCTGCAGCACACGGGCTGTGCTCCTGCAGTGCATCTCCTGGCTTAAACAGATGCCTGAAAGGATCCCAGCGCATTCACACCAGGACCACCCTGGGATGAGAAGCACTGTGTGTGGGGATCACAAGGAGGTTTGCCTCAAAAGCCCATTCTTCCTGCAAACTAGAACACAATGGCATTATACCTTGTGTCAAGCTAAAAGAATGGGTCACTTTTTTTGTTGAAAGACAGAAACCACGGAAAAGGGTCTCTCATAGCAGGGAAAGGTCTCTTACTGCCTTAGTGCCAAGTCCACCCAAATGAGTGAACAGCAGACAAACATGTCACATGCTCCCATGCCCTTGGCTTCACATTTGAATTAACTAAGCACACACTGAGTGTACTGGTTGACTTTGTAATGATCCTGCATATTAGGTCTTAGACTAAAATGTTAACACAGAAGTATATAGTCATTAGAAAACCTAATGTTAATAATAAAAAGCCCCAGTTCAGCACATGACTTGTTTGTCCACTAAGAATATTAACAGCTGTTAAGAAAACATTCTTTCAGTTTCCCAACTCAACTATCTCATTCTTTAAGCTCTATGTATTCAGAAGATACTGACAGTAAAAAGGGAAAAAAAAAACCCAAAAACAAAACACTACAGCTCACACACCAAGAAATGGCCATAGCTTAACTAAGCAAGACTAGCTAGCTTTGAGACATGATGCACTAAATACCCATATTAAATTTAGTAACCTGCTTTGCTGTTCAGAAACAACTGCTAAGCTTAGACGTAATAAATAATTTACCTACAGAGAAAAGATACTCAATTCTAGCTTTTCTAGCTCTGGTTCCTTTCCAATAAATAATTCTGCAAGGTTAGAAATCCTTTCAACCTCCCCAGGTATTACCAAAGTGCACAGAACAGATCTTCAGTTCATGCAAACTGTCTCTATAAAAAAGTTACAGAAATGTGTGAGACTGTCCTAGCTGTGCACGTACCTTCTTCTTCCTGCGTACCTCTGAGCCCATTCCTGCCCCTCTGCTGAACACTAGAGCTACCCTGCTGCACCCAACACACAGCCTGGGCACAATCCATGGGCAAGGGAATTAGAACCACCTCGCCAGACCAGGACCTAACTAAAACTCAAAGGCTACAAGTCTGCTTTGGGTGGCACAAAGTTTACAGGCTTCTATGTGCTTTAAACCACAACAACACTGAAATTATAGCCACATTTTCTTATATACAAAAAGCACCAGGGGAAAAAAAAGCCACAGTGTCTTTGTGCAGAGGTTTAAGACTCCTTCAGCCAGTTCTTGGTCCAATCTTTCCAAGCTTTCTCAGGGCACTACTCAGTGTTTGCTCCAAAATGTGTAAATAGCCCAGTTCTACCTCAATCAACACAACTGTTCCTTCCCCTCCTCAATTCTCATGGAAGACTCACCCCAGTAAAGATTCAAATGCTGGTTTCAGAATACAAGTGTCCAATGCATTCCTCCTCTCTACAGCCATAGGTGGCAGCCTGCAAAAAACAATTCCAAATAAATAGCAAAACCAAGAATGGGTAGCAGAAACAAGGTAAGGGAAGTTGGACAAATCAAATTAGTAAAAGCTGACTACTGAGTTAAGACCACACCAAGATTTCATTATTCCCTCCCACTGTGTGATAGAGATGAAACTTTCTCACTGCAGCAAAATTACTTTTACTAGCAAAGGCTTTTATATCACACAGCTGCTCCAAGGGGGCTATGACCTCCCCTCTGCTCAGCATGTATCAAAGCAGGCATAATATGAAGTGAGAACTGAGGCCCACCTCCAGAGAAGCAGGACTCCTGGGCTCAATCACCCCTGCAGCCATTCCAGATAGCATCCCCATCACTCCTCAGGGAGGAGACAAAGTCTTGTTTGGAGAAGGAAATAGGGTACTTTAATGAAAATCAGAGTCTTTGGGGATAAGTCATTCCACTCATAATAAGGTTAAGACTTGCACTTCTAAACACATTCCTGACTTGAAGATTTAGCCCAATTAATCCCAAATATGAAGCCCAGAAGGGAAGGTAAACTTCAGTGTGAGCAACACGTACTGCAGGATTGCATTAAGGACAGAAGGATGAAACCACTACATTAGAACCATGAGCCAAAGAGACCATTAAGGTTAACTAATTTTGGTAACCTCAAGTTCTTACATGAATACTGATGCTGAGAAAGCACCCTGTGAAATCTATCAGCTGGCCACCTTGTTGCTTTCCAGCATCAGCCTCACAGATGGCATTTTGCAGCACAGCTTCAGAGAGAAGAGAGGACTGCTTTCAAGTTTTAGAATGGGTGCTTATTAGTCTCACAAATGTAACTGCAGGAAGTCACAAGCACAAGAGCTGCCTACACACACACTTGAACACAACAGGTGAAAGACACTTATGTTTAGTAAGTTATAAGCACTGAAGTTGCCCTCCAAGCTGTGCTAACTTTATTCAGGTATAATTCAGAATTGCACAGATTTGAAAATTGTAAGCCAATGTCCTTCCAACAATTCACTGCTTGATAGAGACAGTTATTGAAAGTGGCCATAAATATTTAACAGACACTGGAAGCATAATATGGACAAATTCCTTTTTGACAAACACCTTACCACTGTGTTTATAACAGGAACAGCCACTGGATGCAAGTGTACAATTGAGCAGGTAGCCTATCAAAAAAAGGCTACAGATTTTAGCCTCAATCCCTCCCACCTATCCAAAACCAAAAGAAAACAACAACCCCACCACAAAAATACTCAACTGCTGAACTTACTGATTGTAACTGATTGTAACTCCACTAGTCACATAGGAAGGAGAAGCCCTCACAGAGGAAGTCTGTCCATAAAAACTAAGCCTGCAAAAAGGGAAATGTCACAACACTGTGGTTTGCTGTAAATAGAAACCACAACAGAAAGCTATTTGTATCGATTGTACACCATAAACAAGATAAAAGGGAGCACATTAACCACTACTTTTAACAATTATCACTTATCTTCATAACAGTGTGGTCAGTCCTGGTCACAGCTGTGCAAAGACCAATGGAAACTCAACTTCTTCATTCAAGTAAGTCCCCCACATTTTAGGTCCCAAGCCACTTGTCCCATGAGCCTGGAGACAAAGTCTCACCGACTTCACGGAGTGCTGCTGGGCCTCAACAAATCACCTTTTCCAAAGGTGCCCCCTGCACCTGCAGTTACTCCCATGTGTGGAAAAGGCCTCTCCCACATCACTTATCAGACATTTAATAGAACAAACTAACACTAAATCCATATGAGGTAGAGGGAGATGTGGGCACCTTATTTCTGTACTTTAAGTAACTCCTCACCTGAACACCTATTTTCATGAACCTCAGATGGGCTCCCTACTACTGAGGTCCTGACCTCTCCACACAACCAGGCTCAAATTAATTACTAGGTTTGAAAGTGACACAGGAGAACAGGTAACAGGACAAAACAATCATATAGATTTCCTCAGAGTACTAAAAGACCTCAACCACAAAACACAGAGTACTAATCACTTATGATGACTACTAGTAACACTTATGGAGCAGCACAAGAACTCACAGCCACATCTCTCATACAGCCATGAAGTGTCTGCACTCTGAATGAACAAAGCATCACCATACCAGTAGAAGTTATTTCTCCACAGATTTCCATGCAGGATACCATACATAACAGCAGCAGCCAGGATAAAAACCAGAAGGATTCGTTTCATGACTGATAAACCTGAAACATAAGAAAAACAAAACAAGAAACTGAAACACAAGATGAACTAATGCATGAACTTTCTCTAAAGCATCTGGAAACCTACAAGAGAGAAGTTATTGTTATTACAGACATTCTCTACCACCAGAAGTCTGATAGGTGATCCCTCCACTTTGGCTTCTCACAAAGACCCAGTGCCAGGAGCTGAATGCTGCTTTGCACCTACCATATGTGTGTTCTCTGCAAAGAAGCATGGGTTCACTCTAGGTTCTCTCTGAGGCCATGTGAGAGTAGAACTCTTCTGTCCACTGGCAGCCCAAAGAAACCAGCTGGCCTTTATAGGTACCTGTGCTTCTCCTGTTTCTTGTGCCACGCGCTATCAATTTCCATAATTACACAGTTAAACAAACACTGGCACAGTGCAGGTGGCAGATAGGCTGATGCTGATGAAACAGAACAGGGTATGAGCTGCCAGAATTTTCTACTGCCTTTTTTAGCATCACTGAATGTTCTTGGAAGTCCAGTTTTGACATTTAAAGCTGCACTGAAACTATCTGCTTATGCCTGCACAGTCTTCAGCTACTGACACAAGTCAAACTTCATTGCTCAAGCAACAGAGAAATGTTATTTTCACACATTACAAAGTGAGGAAGAAAAGCTAGGATCCCATCTATTGAACTTGAGCAATTATGGAGAAATATCAGAGAAAGTGTCTATTTTTCAAATAGAGTCTTCACCTCATTGCACAGTCTAGTAAAAGAAAAGCAGAGAAATATCAGAAACTCATATATCTGGCAAGACAGACTCAAGGAAAATCAAGTCCTATATTGCTCACATCTTACACAGTGAGAAGCCTTTTCAGTAGCTATGAATGAACTGTTGTTGCTTAATGTGAATGTGCTTTTGTGAAAGTCCAAAATAGCCATTCCAGCCACAAGTTACCATGGAAATTTACTTGACAGGTACAGCTTGCTTCTATTCCACTTCTCCCCTAACAGTGTCATGATTAATTTACTTATAAGCACTACTTCCTTATTTTTCTCCACTCGTATCTTTCACCAGAATTTAGTTGTAGAGTTAGAGATGGGGTTTTATAACAGCACCTACCAGTAACAAAGCCATGCAATGAACCAGGTAGAATCTTATCAACCTTAAGTATAGCCTACAGGCTATCCTGCTCTGTTCTGGAAGAAATACTTCATAGGCTGCAGCTGTTGCAATTCCAACTTTCAGCTCTGTTTGGGAAGTAGCACTGCCACTTTTCAGCTCCAATTCTCTTGACTCTACTTGAAGAATCGCTGCAAATTTCTCTTGACAGTCACTCTCAGCTTCTAGAACAACCTCTAATTTTTTGCAGTAATTCAGTAAGAGTTTTTCCCTAAAACTCCAAAAATAAGAGGAAAACTCACCTACTGAGTTCAGTCGTGTCATTAACAGCAGCTGGCTCATAATCTTGAGTGCCATGACAAGACACATACAGGACAGGACAAGTGAAGGATCAGGCCCAGCAGCATGGGTTTATGAAAGGCAGGTGTGGCTTGACCAACCTGATCTCCTTGTATGACAGGAATGCACAGATGATGAAGGAAAGGCTGTGTATGCTGGGTACCAAATCCTTCATAAAGCCTTAGACAACATTTCCCAAAGCATTCTCCTGGACAAACTGGCTGCTCATGGTTTGGATGGGCATGCCCTTCACTGGGGAAAAAGCTGTCTGGCTGAGCTCAAACACAGGTGGGGAACAGAGTTACATCCAACTGGCAGCCAGTCAGTAGTGGGGTTCCCAGGGCTCAGTCCTGTTTAATGTTTTTAAAGAAAAGACATGGTCTGGACAAGGGGATTGAGTGCACCCTGTCAGTTTGCAGGTAACAAGCTGAGTGGGAGTGTTGGTCTGCTGGAGTGCAGGAAGGCTCTGCAGATCTGGACAAGCTGGATCAATGTGTCAAGGCCAGCTGGAGGAGGTTCAACAAGGCCAAGTTGAACTCCTCTGTCTGGGTCACAACAACCTCAAGCAGCACTACAGGTTGGGGGAAGAGTGGCTGGAAAGCTGCCTGGCAGAAAAGAACCTGGGTGTGCTGGTCAGCATTGGCTGAACAAGAGCCAGTGCGTGCCCACATAGCCAGGAAGGCCAATGACATCCTGGCCTGGATCAGCAAGTGTGGCCAGTGAGAGGAGGGAAGAGATCACTCCCTTCTCTGTTCTCAGGACTGGTGAGGCTGCACCTTGAACCCTGTGTTCAGTTTTGGGCCCCTGACTGCAAGACAGAGACTGAGGTGCTGGAGAAGTCCAGAGAAGGACAAAGCTGCTGAAGTGTCTGGAGAAGCAGCAGCTCAGTGGGACCTTGTCACTCTCTACACCACCTGAAATGGATTTGTAGCAAGGTGGGTGTCAGTCTCTTCTCCCAGGCAGCAAGTGACAGGACAAACAGAAACAACCTCAAGTTGCACCATCGGGCATTTAAATTAGGTGTCAGAAAAAAAAAAATTCTGAAGGGTTTGTCAAGCACTGAACAGTCAGCCCAGGGAAGTGGTTGAGTCACCATTTCGGAAGGTATTTAAAAGATGCTAGGTGTGACACTTGAGGACATGTTTGAGTGGTGGATCTGGCAGTGCAGGGCTAATGGTTGGACTCCATGATCTTTTCCAACCTAAGTGATGCTATTATTTACTTGAAAAAGACACTACATTCTCTAGTAGTTTTTCCCTTTCACTATTATTATTTTTACCCACTCCTGCTTTGAAAAGGTTTGCCAAAACATCCCACTAAAGCATTTATCCTTACTCCCTAATTCAATCAATGCAAACTTCAGGTAAACAGAACATAATAAACCAGCTCTTTAGATGAAGTTGCTAAATTAGCAACTGATTAAATTGCTGATTTTGCTGACTTCAGTGTAAGAAAGAACCTTGCTGAAGAGTCAGACCAAGAGAAAATTCAAGGAAAAGCAGCCCAAAAAGGATCTACTAAAAAACAAAAATATTATTAGTAACAGTATTTTTCGCAGAGGGGAAAAGAAAATGTTGCACTTGTGAAGTATTTACAAAGATATTCATGCAGCCTGGAAAAAAATTATTAAAACACGAGAAGTCAGCATCATTCTTCAAAGAGGATCATAAGGGATCTGCAACAACTTTCCATGTTTATGTAAGACACTCGGCCTAGCACAGATGTGATAATGGGTCCATCCCAGCTCCAAACAACCAATCATTAAGAGTGTACCTAACTCAGCCCTTAGACACATCAAGTGGTCTTTAATTATATAAGTATCTTCTCACCATCCCATCCCCCAGTGCCTGGCTTCATTCCATGTTAGAGAGAAAGTTTTGTAGCCAGAAAGTCTTCACTAAGAAGACTGTTTTTCTTCATCTGGTTTAGTAAACAGAATTATCGTCTTGTTTACAGAAGAAATTATTCTGGGAGTATTTTTAATCATGACAGCATCTTCCAGCTCTTCCTTTCCACTTTAAAACAGCTGAGTTTTGTAGAAAGTTAATCAAAGGGAAACAGCCTCCTACAATGCAAGTATTGCACTAGAAAATTCCCATAGTCAGAGATGCAAGAAAATAGGGAATTAAGAAGACACAGTTCAGCAGCAGGTCCATTCCAGTTTATTCACTTCAACACAAGAGCCAGCAGATTGATTTAAGCTCATCAACCCAAGTGACAGAGGACATAGCTCCCTCCCTTAGGTCAATGTCAATCAGAGTTAAGGAAGACAAAGCTGGAACTCAACTATTCAATTTCCTCCTCTTTCTTAAAACCCTACAGTGATCTACACAAGAACAAGGAACTCAGTATGGCCATGCCTGATGATCACAGTGTCAGCCGGTCAATTTTCTGAAAGCAAGCAATGGGATATGGAAGTGCTGCAAAAAATGCATGGGCATTTTTTTAATAGTAATCTAAGCTAACTTCTGTGGGTCAACTTCCCACCTCCCCCAGAGGACAGAATTACAGTTACAGAATTAGACAAGACTGACTCTGTTACAGTATTAAGACAACCTCAGAGATCAGCCTGCATCTCCTATTGACAGATAGATTCCCCCAAGCTCCCATCAACCCGCCAGAAAAATTCATTTGGGTATATGATCTATTAACTATATAAGACCTGAGGCTAATATTTTCTTCCCTTGGTGGAAGCAGGGAACTCCCATCCTTGTCAGAGGCGAATCATTACTTAAAATTAGTTTTTATTCTAGTACAGTGTGGAATCTGCTATGAGACACTATCTCACACCCTATCTTCCAACTTACACTTGCAGTTGATGCAGCGATGACATAGAATAAACCCTGCAGGAATCTACAGCTGTTGGACCAGGCAGTCAAATGACCACACTACCATCACCTTTCTTTCCTAATGCACGTAAGCCTTCCTTTCTTCCTTAAAAATTACTAGTGTTAATAGTACAATGCAGGAAGCTTTTCCATCTGTCCTACCTATTTTCTAAAGTACCCCTGACTACTACTGAAGTTGACATAATAAGTATTTAACTATAAACTGGTTACTATTAAATTAAATACCAGGCAGCTTAAGACAATCTTAGCTCCATAAACTCTCACAAGACAATGTAAGTTCTTTGCTGGTGCCATTAAGTGACAGCCTGAAAATTTCAGCTCTCTGGGACCTTGGATTCCTAGCCCTTGTAGCTGTACGGGAGGAAGTGAGCTTGAAAGTATGCTTTCAGCAGACCTTGAAATTTGAAGGGACAGCACAAAAAGCAGATAAAAACCTAATAAAGGTTTAAAAAGAAACATCAGAATTTTTAAGATGCAGTCAGTATTTTGTGGGTTTGAGCTTGTGACCTGCAGTACTGCTTCCTTTTGGTCAGGATGTAGCACATGCCTGATGAAACAACCATGCAGCAAAAAGATTATCGAGGAAGGAGCTCTCACATCACCATCTTTCTCAAGCTGTACAACGCGAGCACATTATGGCACAGATGTATTCTTCTGCCAAATCTAAACACTATTCATACTATTCACTCTTCCAGGTCTTGCTCTAAGTAAGAATTGCACTGTTCATTAATTCTCCCCCTCTTCAGGAAGGGAATGCTGCAGAGAGACTACACAACAGCACTGCCACACAGTCGAAAAGGTACTGAAGTGGCTGAGTCAGTCTAGTCCTTTCCCTCAGTCCCATGCACCTGACATTCTCATCATTTCTAATGTTCTTTTTCATTTTAGTTTAAGAAACAGAAAGTCCTCAGAATTATTGGTTAAGCAAGATGTATTGGGTTATCCTAGCAAAGTGCTCAGAATTAAAACTAGTTTTCTAACTCTCCAACAATGCAGACTTGGTTTTGAAGTGGTACTTTTGAAGTTGTACATTTATCAGCAACAGAATTGGAAAAGGTTCCTGTTAACCTGTCATGCCCCACACCAAACCAAAGCAGTTATTTCTGTTCCTGAAAACCTGTACAAACCATGATGTCTTCTTCCTCTCCAAGAAAACACCAAGCTACCCATTTTACTTCCACAGTATGCAGGTATCTGAGAAAAAAAAAAAAAAAAAAAAAAGACAACAGTCTTTCTCCAAACACAACTTCTCTCTGTTAAGGAAAGTTTCCAATGTTTCCCCTATCATTTCCTCTCTGTCCAAATACTGCAGCAATCATGAAAACAAACAGCAAGATAACATTTTCTCCAAGTCCCCAACAGCAAGCAATAATGTCCAGTAGGTATGACATCACAGCAGTAGAGATGTTTAATAGATTTAGTCAAGCTTTGTTCTTTATCAGCTCCTACAGCCAGAAATGTAGCCTCTGTTGACATCAATTTACTGTAGAGACACAGATTAGAGCTGTGGCCATCTCTGACTTTGTGCAGCATTTCAGGACAGGCTCCAATAGATTGGTTTTAGGGCCTAAGTGCTTATCTCCCTCCCCTTCATCATCCTGCTAATGGCGAAGCATATTCTGTACCACAAGAGACAGCAATGCATTTATTACTTTGTGGACAATTCAGGATTCTTTTATTCCATTTTTGTCTTTCAATAACAGACAGTGGTATTGTGTTCTTCAGAGCATAACTGCCAGCTGGGCCAAACAAAATGAAAAAACAACTTAGTATTTTTCACTGATGATTGCTATTTCAGTTTGCTTTTGTCCAGAGCCTAAAAGATTTCTGCATCACTTTCCCTCTGGTGTGGCTGTGCAGATGTACTTATAATCTCAGAAACTCTGCCCACACAAGCATATCCTTTGGCAGAAGGATACTGATAAAGATTTCAAGTCCAGTTAAATCTATTGTACTTTCACCCCCTCTAGTACTAATTTACCTACACAGCACTGCTGCATCCCAAAGGCTGCAGGAACAAGGACAGTTCCCCTCTGTGTTATGGGCAGAACAGATGACACAGCACCTACAGCTTTCCAAACCTTATCTCCAGCTCCACATATTCTCATCTCATCAGATCAAAAAAGATCAGAAAAACACAAGTTTGTAGCCTTCAAAGACCACATGTCATCAATACAGAGGGTTTGGCAAAAGCTGCAAAAGGCCTGCATGTCCTGACTTACAGTCTCATCACCCTGCTCAGACTCCCTTGTTCTTACTGCATGAGATAAGGTGTCATCTGTTCAGTGGTTAACTCCTTTTTCCCTCTTCTTCCCTCCTTCTGCCTGAGGACCCAGGAGCTCTTACACATACCCCACAGAATGGGGTATGTGGGGGCAGAATCAGAAAGAAATTAGAGGCAGCATGCACTGATCAGACTGTTTCCTGGAGAGCAAAGAGGCATATGTACAAGCCTAGGTCAAGTTAGAAGCTTTTTAAAGCTTACTAAAACAGGTCCCAGTTTGGCTGCAAAAGAAAATGCTGTGATCCTCTTCTCTGAGGCACCACAACCAATTATGTGCATTGTTTCACAGAGATATCACTTTTGGGCCTACTGATGCAAAATTTCACACCACTTCTAACTGACATGAAATACCAGCTCCACAGATGAGAAACAGAAGCACAAAGCATCAGCCAGTGCATCCTGCCAGAAAATCCTGGTGAGCAAAATACAAGGGAGCACAGGCACTGGGTTCCACTGAAATGGCCCTTGAATAGGAGCAGTATTCAGGCTGAGTTCTTTAGCCCTGCTGAGGCAGAATATGTCAATTCCAGCTTGGGGCTATCACAGGGTTGCTATGCCACCCTTGAGATCTGAGCTAGTATTTTGGCTGATTATCATAGTGCAGTGTGGATCTCTGGCACCAGCTCAAGGTGACAGCATGTTCCATGGCATGGTGCACACACACAACTAAAACTGCAAGCACAAAAAACTGGTATTTTTCATCTGGTAAATTATGTTTTTAATTATTTTTCATCTGGTAAATTATGTTTTTAATTATTTTTTCCCTCCAAGATATAAAACAATGTTCCAAGATGGCTTAGGATTTATTCCAATAATGGACACACAGTTAAACATTGTTAAATCAAGCTTAAAAGTCAGCCCTGGATAGATCCAAATCCACTTGTGGCTTTGTGGGGAAAGAGAATAATATCTACTGGACTCTCATCTAACTGGTGCTTTGTCAGTATCACAGATTTCCAGAAACCTTGCCTATAATTGCAACCAAGAGTAAGATCAAGTCCACAGCCTCATCTTCTTGCCTGTCTTTGTGCTTTGAGATGAGGGAGGACAAGAAACAGACAATCTATGCAAAGGCACATGTAAGTTGGGAGCAGATGTTTCCATATGCTTTCCCTGCCCTGACCCTCTACAGCCCTCCCACCAGCACACTTCACTTCTTTTCCCTCCTACTTCCTCCCGTGGGCATAGAATACAGATGAGAAGTTTCTGTCACGGCCAGCAGCCACAGAGATGCCATGCAGTACACAAACAATTATTTGGGGTTTGGTCAGCAGCTAACCTGTGCACACAAATTCAAACACAAGTATGAGCTGAGCACAAATAGCTCTGCTTCCTCAACTCCCAAAGCTTTAACCAAACATAAAAAATCCAGCTCTAACTTTATCTTAAAAAAAAATATTAAACACACACACACAAAGCCAGTAATATAACCTTAGCTGATAAGACTTTTTCCTAGCCTTCTTACATTCCCCCAGCTTAACCTTAAAAGCTTTAGCCAGCCTAAGCTAGATTGCTAAATATGTTTTACACACCATAGGTGTCTGTATAATAAATGAAAGAACAAAGAAACAGAGTACTATAAATCCATGCAGCTCTTCTACAAGCTGTGGTGACAACACTGCTCCTTCCCAGTCTGTTTCCCCTTTTTCTTAATCTCTTTTTCCAGAAGGAACTGAAATATAAACAAGCCATGGAACATGTTCTGGGGGTCAGTGTTCAGGTCATTTTCTTCTCATACTTTGACTTACACAATGGAAAGGTTTCAGTCAACTTGAGCTGCTCTTCCTGCAAGGAACAGAGCATCATGACTGAGTTGTTTTGCTTCTTCACCTCTTTTTAAAAAAGCCAAGATTACAGAAATACTACACAGTGCTTGAAAATATAGAAAATTATTAACAGAAAGATATGCAACCCAGTAGAAATTCAGTTACTCACTCACACCACTGTTCTTTGTCCACAAGTACCTGCAGAGTCAGAGGATTGAGGTCAAACCAGCAATCCTTAGGTTTCCCAGAGAGAAAGAAATGGAAAGAAGTAGGAGAAATGGCTGGGAAAAGGCAAATTAGTCAGGTTTCAAAACAGTTCAGTTAGAAACCCTATCCGGCTCATCATTTTTTCCTCCAGGAACTATGATCAATCTAAACAAATAAAAGGTCCAACCAGAAAATTTGATCTGTTTTTATTATATGCACCCATTCACTACTGCATTAAGTTCATCTTAAAACAAGCCACACTTTGTCTTCTAACAATGCCTAGGATATCCAAAACATCCTGGCTGATTTGGAGCTAGCGATTTAACCTCAGTTCTCACTAAAATGGCTGAAATTATAAAACTAAATCTACCAGTCAGAGGGAAACAAAGAACAAATCTCAACACCAGGGTAAAATAAATCCCCCCCCCCAAAAAAATCCAAGGAAACAAAACACACAAAAAGCCACAACACCAAAGCCCACACACAAGCAAAATTAGGGCTCCCAAGGGTATGGAAAAAACATGGTAAGGTTTTTGTTGCCTTCCCCCCCCCCCCCCCCGCCAGTGGATAACAGAGGGCTAATTTACTAGCTTCACTACCAGCACCTGAAGAATTAAATGCTCCCCATTTACACTGACAATAAATCCCAAGTAGATCAGACTATTTTCTCACTTCACTGTAACAGTATCAATTCTGATCCATACTGGTGTCAGAATCTGTCCCTGAATAGAAACAGATGCTTTTTGTATAACTAGTTTTCACAGTAACATTTGTAAACCTCAGTCATGATAAATTTCAAATGCACTAGGACTGCCATTATCAGATGGCTGAGCTTTTTACTGTAATTTTTATTATCCATATTTCACCACATTTTAAAAAGGAACAGGTTACATTACCCAGGTTTGTATGGATTAAGAAGCACAAAAAAAAAAGAAAAAAGTGTGAACATGCACCTGGCCAGCATACAAAACTGTTAAATTTTCATTTAAATAACATGCCAAACATGTCTCTAGTCAGAGCCCCAAATACAAAATATTTCTTCATTTTTGCTATGTTGCTCCCTGTCTTGCCTCAACTGCCAAAGGAAAAAAACCCCATACCACCACCATCCCAAAAAAAGCCTCAAACCAGCCACCAAAAACATCCCCTAAATTCCCAGCTGTTTGTGATGCAATTTGCCCCACTAGCAAATTCTGCAAGTCAATCTGCTGCAAGGCAACTGTGCAGAAGAGAGCTCTGGGATTCTCAGGAATACAGCAAAACAAGTAAGTGAAAAGTGTAAAGCTAAATTAATTCAGGAAGGGAGGAAAATAGAGATAAGTGGTAGCATTTACTCCACACTACTACAAAATCTTGGAAACTTCTCACAGCAGGGATCCTGCCAGCTCAGGAGAAAACTGCAGTACACCAGCAGTTTGAGCAGCTTCTCTGATAATGTTAAAGCCTTACATTTCCCAGTGCTCTCAATGAACGCATCGACTTTGCCTTTGGATGAAAATCAGAACACAAAACTTCAGTGCTAACTACCATCAGAAAACTAACCCCAAACTGACAGTGCCATGCTGGAAAAACCTGAATATTGTAAACATTAAGACTATTTTCACAAGCTGCCTTTATACACAGCTTTGTTTTCTTAGCACTGAAGCTCACATACATTATTTACAATAGCAACAAAACCACCCATAAGAAAAGCTCTAATGAACCGCTTCATAATTATGATAATGCTCTGTGGACATAAAATGTTTTAGAACTCACAAAAAAACCATTGTGCAGTTTGCATCACAGCCTGTATCTGATCCCCTAAAGGCTTTTAGTGTTTTGGTTTTGTTTCTTAACTGGGACAGGAAAAATTACCACACAGAAAATCCAAACAGTGCATATCCTGAGGACTGAGAGCTACAAGATATACAGCATTGCAGAAAAAAGTAGGCCTATACAACATTTAACACTAGGTAAAGTCCTGGCATCTTCTCTGAATGGAAAAGGTTACCAGTGAGTCTACATGCATAAAAATGTTAAAAAAAAAAAAAAAAAGATAAATTGTTTGTAAGGTAGTGAGCTTCCCAAGTGGGACACAGATGAAGGTGCATCTGAGTTCAGCATTTAGAGTATCATTCATCGTGTTTTGTTAAACAAAACTGAAATCAAATTCATAACAAAGAACAAATGATCAGGATAAACAGTGTAAACCCAGAACTGGAATTCTTCACAGGGCAACTGTTAGTTGCTGTAACAGAATTCAGCCCCTTGCAGAAAAGTTTGCACATGTTCATTTATGTACTTCTGTGTATTCAGAGCAATGAAGTGATACTACAGCAACCTGTACTGCAGTGCAAACTTTTAGTGGGTATCCATCTTATAGTGCAGCTCATAGCCCTGAACTATGTACTTCAGTTTTCTTACCCATGCAAGAAGAAAGCTAATTATATCTGATGGTAATCTTCAACTGCCATCTGTCTGGGAGGAAAGCTGCCTACATTAGTCACTACAGCATGCTGGGAAAGCTTATATGCTTTTCTCAGTGCTACACAGAGACACCCATTTACAAGACTTTCAGACCTCAATCCTCACTGAAGGTTAAACACAACCTCCTTCCTCCCCAGCTGTGACATACTGCTTCCTTTTTCCCTTTTTTTTTTTTTTTTTTTAATTAATGGAAAAGGACAGTCATGCCTAAAACTTAGGGAGTCAAAGGTGCCTGTCACTGCACCCAAGCATCCTCCCTGCTGGTCTCACAGCCCTCCTGCTGGGGGCTGCCAAAATTCCTAGAAGCCCAGAAGAGAGCAAGGAGGTACAAGGGCAGCCAGGCAGGAAACTGAGGGCAGGATGAAGACAAGCAGCCTGGTCTCTGCTAGAGCAGTGGCTTCACACAGTACCTTCTCCTGCATATCACAGCTCCCTCTGCAAGTTTGTTTTGTTCCTTTACAATCGAAGTCTGGTTTGTTGTAGTTGAAACAGTGTGTCTGGTTTTGCTGTTCAATTCTGTTTCACCAGTCCTTAAATGCTACAAACAAAATAAGAGGAGTTTCTTCAGAACCACAGTATCTTTAAAGAGATTAACTAACCTCCACTACCTGATCTTCTCTGAGCACTGGATATGCTCAGGGCTGCATGAGAGTATCTCCTCTGATGACAAGGGAATACGAGTCCAATAAGACAGGGCTCACCCCTCTGTGAGATCACAGCTGGGCGATGGATTTTGTGGCAACAGATCTGCTCTCCCATAACCAAACTGGCCCATGCTGCACCAGGGCCAGTAAACACAAAGTCTAACATCTCCTTCAGTATAAACTTGAAGTAGTCAAGAGCAATATACATTGCACCTGCTGTGTTGCCTACTAATATCTTTTCTTGCTAGCCTGACCACGCCAAATGCAGCTCAGCCTCCAGCATCACCATGTCCTATCAGATTGCTATCCATGCCACAGACGATGCAGAACTCCATTAGAGCATGAAATGCCATACAGTAAAAGGATTTTTGTTCTGTTTTATCACATGTGTTCTCAGCATGAAATGAGATTTATGCCACCATACCCTGTTTGTGTGCACGCATGCCCTTTTCTTTCCTTCCCTAAAGAACTTTTGAACCCCTTTGGCTGATTTCAGTCAAATACGAGAGATCAGGAACTTAATGTATTTGAGACCTCCTCAAGTTTTGCAAAAATAAACACCCAGCTGGGTAGAACAAAAAAACTCTATAAATTCATTTTTCATTAAATATCAGAAAGTACATAAAAACAAAGACATCAAAAATATGGTTTCATTTTATCTTGTAACACAACTGTGTGGCAGAGGTATCACAAGAGCATCTAGCCACTGAGAAAAAAAAAAGTGCACTAATTTAGAAATTAGAGCACAAACATGTAACTGTCCAAATTTCCCAAAAGAGCTGTATGAAGTTACACAACTTAGATACCCTTTTCAACCACTTAACAGGTAGTGTTAGCCAACTTCCATCACCCAGCTTCAAAAAGTCACTTCAACACTAACCAGTTTTTATTATAAGTAATGTTCTCTGTGAAAACTGAAGAATGAGATATTCTGTTTCCCTTTACATTTCTTTCTGCAAAGCCCCAAACAACATTTTCTATTTAGGTTAGAAGTCTTTAATACAAAATCTACCTTAGCTGGAGGCTAAGCCATCTAAGAACTGATGTCCCAAACTGAAAATAAATCATAGTGCACCATTAGCACAGAAGAATGAAAATAACTATTGTTTCAATGAAAATGAAGTAACAGTATTTCCTTAACATGTACTGCAAGAAAAGGCAGTTACTCTTGAGAAACTGTACTAATGGTATGTACACTAACCAGCACTTTAATCAACTGGCTACTCAAAACATGGTTTACACACCTGGCCTGTGCTCCACAGCACAAGGCGAGCAATGAAAGCACAAGAAACACTCTGCTATGTCAGACCAGTGTCCATCCAGCCCAGTTCTGTCTCCAGCAGGAGATGATTACTTAGGGACAGCATTTCATGGCCGTTTTGTGTTTCATTCCCGTTACCCACCCATACCTGCACATCTAAACTTTCTGAGAATGGAAAATTAAAATTGCCATGGATGGTTATAAAACAGGGAGGGGGTAAAGGACAGGCTTATAGAGCACTCCAGAATCTCAGCTGAGACAAGTGTCACCCTAACTTACTAAATACTGCAAAACATTTGGGCAAGCAAAGTTAGCCATAGTTTTAACAGTTTCCTGCAAGGGAAAACAAAAAAAAAAAACAAAAAACCCAAAACAAACAAACAAACAAAAAAACCACAAACAAACAAACAAAAAAATCAAACCCAAGCTTTTCCCAGATACAAAATGAGAAGGCAGTAACTTGTCTACACAAGGGGCACAATCAAGCCTAGCTACCACATGCCTGCAAGCCTTGTGCACATTCAGCAATCTGGACAAATCCTAACTTGTTCCCATGCTTCACCAAGTGGATTTAATATCATGTCTCCATTTAATCTTGTGCAAATGTGTTCAAACAAACCTTACAGCCTATCTCCCATCTACACCACCCTGCTGGTCTCAGTCTCACACGTCAACTTCAGACTACCCGAAGCACTGCAGAGATAGAAAGGATGCTTCCAGGGTGCTCAGATGCGACACTGGTGGATGATATGAGGTTGGCAGGTTCCCAACTTCGAAGAACCAGGAAATACCTATTTTAACTGGCAAATGATTAACACAGTCTCATTCACCAACAGCTCCTGGGCAGCAAACATATTCCTGTCTCTTCACTGCAGTGAGTAAAACCCACAGGATCTTCCCTTGCATTGTGCTTTGACGCCCCTGTTCTGAAACAGGTCAATTCCCTCCCACACATCATCGTGTAGGCAAAAAACTGTCAGCACAACCCACCTTCAAAAATTACCTGCCCAGGAGGGAGCTGTTAACCTACAATTACATAAGAAAAAAAAAAGAATATTATGGCAAAAACACAACTTCAATTTTTCTTACCCTGAGAAAGGGACTTCTGCCCTCATCCCATATGTGATTCAATTTCTATTTTATACATACACACACACGTATTCCGTACTGACTATTAAACGGCCATCACATTTCCTCTGACCACCTCTGCTAGAGTCCAGGGGTAACCTCATGCCCCTCACACCATTCTCATTTCACTGCTGGCCTCAGGACTCTGCAAAAGTAGGAAAACAAGCAGTGTCTGGATACCTCTGCAATGCAAATGTCAGTCTGTAGATCCAGTCTAACAAAGAACTTTCCTGAGCTCTGCAGTAGATCCCTATTTTAGTGTTTCTGACCTGCACTCTCAACAAGGGCAAAAACTATTGTTTTAAAAGTGAGTTGAAGAGTCTGTGGAAATCTAAGACTGCTAGCCACACGCCTCACAAATGAAGTTTCCTAATGGCTAGTGGCCCAAAAGAAAGCAATACTGCAGCTCAGGAAATGGAAACTTACACTGTAAATCAAGAGACGTTAAGAGTTTCAGTGATTAAGACAGACCATCATTTCACGCCTGCCTGCTCTTAAAACCAGTTCCTAGATTACTCCATTCTCGCCCTCCTAACAGAAGGGAGGATCAACTGGCTCTCTAGGTTTTCCAGCCTTCCCTTCAAAGTCAGAGCAAGTGGAGATTATTCAATTTTTTTTACCTTGCTCTTCCTGGCTCTTCATTTACACTAGAAGGTAAAATACAGCCCTGGCACACCATACTCCAGTTTTACTGCTCCTGTTAGGGACTGAACAGTTCCACACAAACTTAAGAGTATTATCCAGGGACACTCACAATTTGCTCACTCTGTGACAGCGCTATAAAAGGACTTCCTCACAGGATACCAAGGTTTCATTTCTGCCTCCAAGACCAAAGAACAGCCAAGCTTGGAACACTGAAGAGCCAATCCACCTGAGCAAAATTAGCTTTAAAAGGACATGGTATTTTAGAATGATAGGTACAGAACACAGCAAGAAGTACTGCTGCAGAGTATTTTACCACATTCTGTACTGCATTTTTTCAACACATTTTTCAAAAGGTATTAACACTGCATGCGACCCACACATTCCCTGCTTTTGCTTCACAGCCCACGCTAGCTAATACTGCCCGTTACTTTTCAACCTCTGTACAAATACCATTACTGGTATCAGTGATTAATACACTAAACTGCAAAGTGAGAGCTGTTGAAAAGTGACTTATAAAGAAAACAACAGCATGCACATCCTGTTTTCCTCTAGACCTCAATATACATCAAATCAAGAAAAGGCTCTTCTTAGCCTTAGGCTCTTCTGGCCTCTTCTTAGGCTCTTCTGGAAGGAGGATAAAAGAAAAATTTAAGCTTTAGGAAATTCACACAGCAAATAATATGTTCAAGTAGCTTTATTTTATTTTCGTTTCCCTTGAAGACTGTGAATAGGTACTCAAGCAGCCATACGTAACACTGCAAAAGTAGAAGAAACTGGATTGAAGGGGAAATTAGGGGGTGGTTTATTCTGCTACACAGCTTCTGGTATTTTGAGAAAATTGATAGTAGAAAATAGACACTCTGAAAAAGGAAAAAATTCTGTACATTCAGTTACCCCATAAATTAGTTACTCAGTATAGTATATACTATACTATAGCTTATCTATAAAGCTTGAGAAATTTATTAATAAATTATTCAAATGAATGACAAATTACATGTCATAAGCTTGAAAAATTAAACTCCTCCTCAAAACACAGGGCACACTTCAACCGGTTTAGTTGAAACAGTGCAACATCTGTAAGGAAAGTTCGTGGTAAAAAAAATGGTATTTCAAGAAGTCTTGAGCTCATCCCTAAAATGCATTTAGCTAGGAAGGCAAGGCAGAGTACCTCACATTATACACAAAGCAAAACCAACCTTTTATGCTTGCAAGTAAAATAACCTTAAATGTTAATGTACAAAGACAAACCTAAATCCTGTGCTACAACTAGCAAGCTATACTATGGAGGAACAAAAAAAAAAAAAAAAAAAAAAAAAAAAAAAAAACACAACAAAACAAAACCAAGAGCCTTTCTTCAAAAGCCCTTTTAAATCAATGGTGTAGACAACCTCATGGTGGTCTCACAAGCTTTATCTTCAAATGATCCATCTGATTCCATCCTCTTCCAGGCCAGCGTATTTGAATCAACACTCAGGAACATATGAAGCAACACCAAGAAGAAAACCACAAATCAGCCAAAGCAGGTTTATGTTAACTTTTCCAAACCTGTTTTGGGGAGACAAACCAAACTTTTACCAAGAGACACCAATCACAGCATGCTCAGAAACCAACAAAGAGAACAAGCCCAAGATAGGAACGCTAATGGCATAAGTAAGCTATCACAACAGCTTCTATCCAAAAATGAACACATAAGGAAGAAAGCAGTCGTTGAAAATCTTCTAAAGCTGCCTCTGCTTGTGAGCTGTCAAAGGACTGAGGAGGAGGTGAGGGAGAAGCATCTCAAAAGCACTTCCCGTGGAGGAGAGCTGTCACCACATCACCTGCTGTATTTCCCTCTTCAGTCAGGCAACTGCCCTGCATAATTGCTAAAACCATTACTTAACAGCACGCACAGTACGTGTCAATATAATGTCTTGTCCAACACCTTGTTTTAGCCAAAAACACTGTAACTCAAGTATTTCCCCACCTGTTTATAACTGAGGACTCAGATACTGGTGATCTTTCTATCAGGTTTTAGTGTCTCAACTGAACACTCTGCAGCTACTCCCATGGGCACATCCCCAACTGGCAGCTCCTTCCAGAGAGAGCTTTTCCTCCTACCTTTGAACAGGAAGAGATAAGGATACTAGGCGACTCATGAGTCTCCGGGGATGATTCATACATCCCACAAGCAAGAGAAGTCTGCTAAAGCCAATATGACCTTCAGGGAGACCTGAGACTTAGACACCTTTAATTCTGCAGCCTTAATAACAGCCATAAGCCTAAAGTGTAACTTAATGGACTGTTTCAGTTCAGCAGAGACAGATGAGCCAAAAGAGCAGGTACTGCATCAGACTGGGGAAAAAGGTAAGCAGATTTATTTAAGTGAAATAAAAACCAGAGCTACAGCTGGTGAAGTCCTACATGGGAAAGGAGAGTTAGTTTCAGAACTATCGCTTCTGAGACCTAGTCAGACATGCATATTGCGTGTTGATAGGTAGGAAACCCTGCTTCATGCACATTTCCTTTTCCTTCAGCACCTCTCTGGATTTAGCACTTTCAGTTTAGGAGTGACTAGCCATGGCACTCTCCACAAAAAATATTTTATATACACCTTTTATCTGTAACATTTCTGTATTTTTTATCTATAACATTTTCATACAGTTCAGCTGAATTGCCAAGTTAAAATAAGTAATCTTATCTCATCACAAAACTCAATCTTAATAGTTCTGCAATCACACTATGCAAGAATAGCTCAGTAAAGCATGGATGAAGAAAGAGACAAAAATTGAAGAAAACTGGACAGAAAGTTTTGGCTGGGTAACAATGCAACAGGCACAAATCTCAGACCAGCCGCTCATCTCCCTGGAAATTTTAAATTGAGAAAGGGCAGCAGGACTGATCTCACCACTTGCTCTGACTAAAACAGAAACAGCACCCCCACTGTCAAATAGTAATACAACTAGTTACCAAAAATAAAAAAAAAAAACAACACAAAAACAAACAAAAAAAAAAAAAAAACCAAAAAAAAAAAAAACACAAACCAGCAGACATAAAATTTCCAGGGTGTGTTTCTTTCCTAAAATGCAAATAATGGATTTGCATAGCTTAAGGCAGAGTCTACTCACAGAGCTATTGTTCCTTCCCCGAGGCCTTCGGGATTTCCAAGGGGCAGCTCCCTTTCTGTACCCTCGCTAGAAGCAATCTTTTATCCGAACCTGCCTGACTGGCAGCCACGGCAAAACGGTCGTGGATTACCCAACCCAACCAATTTAGCAGAAGCCACGAAATCTCCCGTCTATTTTACTTACGGGTCGCCGTGAGCTCCGCTGGGAGGCTCCCCCTGCGCGGGGCTGCTCTGCCCGCATGAGCCCACCGTCCCCCAGCCCTCTCTGCCCACCTCAGAGCACCGGGCCCCGCCGCCCTTTTTCCCCCTATCCCCACCCCCCTTCCCGCACTCGCCTCCCGCGACTCACCGCCCGCAGGGGGCCCCGAGGCGGCTCCGCCCGCCGCCCCGGCCTGCGAGCGGAGCTGCTCCGGGAGGCCGGGGGAAGGCGGGCGGCTCCCCCACCTCGAGCCCACCAGGAGCAGCCGGAGAAATTCGGGCGTCTCCTTCCCTCCGTGAAGGGCCCCCTCGGAGCCGCCTACCTGTGTGCGGAGGCGCACGGCTGCCCGCCGGACCCTCCCGCGCTCCCCGCCGCCCGCCGGGGGGAACACCCGGCCCCGCATGCGGAGCCGCGCGGCGCCTCAGCCCGGCCTCTGCCCCGCTCCCCGGCGCCGGCCGCCCGCCTGCGGCATCAGGCGCATCAAAGCGCCGGCGGGAAAGCGGGGGGCGGCGGCACTTCGGTTTCCGTAGGGCTCATCCCCACCTGGAACCGACTCCCGGCTACACCACCACGTTAATTTTTTTTTTTTCCCGTGAAGTTCCCAGGAATCTCTGGGAAAGGTCTGGGACGTCTCATCTCACCAGCTCTCAAAACTGATTAAAATTGTGTTCTCCTCAAAGGAGGCTTGTAGAGGCAGGCTCCATCCCTCTAGAAATTCAGTTTAATTCCTTGAATCTTTTCACCGAGGACCACGCTGATGTATTGAGCCAGCTCTGCCTTTGAATACGCGGTAATTTACATTGAATAACAATGCTTTTGGCAGCTGCTGCCATCAGTATTCACCTGAAGGAAATTTTAAAATAGGAAGCATGGGTACAAACTCTCCATGAGATTAAAGCTAGAAGTTTTCCCGTCTGAAATGACGCAAGAAGATCATGGAACGGTTAAGGTTGGAGAAGACCCCGAGCAAGAAAATCACAGAACGGTTAAGGTTGGAGAAGATCCCGAGATCCGTCGCGTCCAACCGCGGAACGTCTCCCGACGGCCATCATATGTCCCGCAGCAAAGACGCAAACTCGGGAACAAGCACTTCCAGCGCACCCAGTCCTCTGGCTCAGGCACCATCCACGAGATCCACTCAGCCTGTGCAAAGGTTTGCAGAGCTATACGTGATAAACCAGGGGTGTTCACTTACCGGCTGTTAACAGAGCAGCTTATTTTATCTTTAAATCATCCCCGAGAAGAGGACAGAACTCGTTGTTTCTGCTCAGGGCTGCCCAGGCTGTTGCTGCAGCCTCTGGTAGGTCCAGCCCGGTTCCCGCATGGTGGTGTATACGACGGGATTCAAGACGAGGGCTTGTTCAGCTGAGCCCCATCTGCAAGAGAAAACGTAGGAGGAAGCACGTTCTGTTTTTAGACAGAAATAATTTAGCTCGAGCCTGCTGAAATTCCTCTTCCATTTTTACCAAAGCCCACCAGGGGGAGGAGGTACTCCCGTGAAGACAGAAAAAGCAGTGCTCCGTCTTCCCCTCACTAGTGTCTGTCTTTTCTGACTGACTTCCCTGCGGAGCCGCAGACACTACTCTTCCTCCTTCTCCTCCCCCTCCTCGGGCCGGCGGCAGGAGCCTCTCCCCATCCCCGACAGTCCGAGAGGGGGTGGGAGACTCGCAAAGCGGGGGGCAGCTAACCACCCCCAGCCTCCCGGAATATTACCGTCTAGTAAGAAACTAATCGTCACGGTGTGTATGTCGAGGGGGTTTGGGATCCTTCAGGGGTGGGATTCTCCCGCCTGTAGTACCTTTGACCCCTGCCGTGAAACCCTAGAGAAAGCCGGCAGGGGAAGAACTACCCCCCTGAGGAGCTGCTGCCAGGAGCAAAATTAAGCGCCACCCAAGGGAGGCGGGAGTCATTCCTGGAAAATCTCTCCGTACCTCAGTGCCCAAGCGTTTGGGACTGGACCTTGCTATTTCAAAAGAAAGTTATTAAATAATTCTCCCTCTGATAAAGAGGATGAAAAAATTAGTTTGTTTGGAATCCTGTGCTGCATCAGTGCTATGTTTTGCCCAGAGGAGTGTATCCTACCAGAAGAAATTTGAGGGGTTGTTAATAATTTAATTGTCCTCTCCTGTTTCTATCTTTATGATCCTGACCACTTCCAATCTGAACATTTTCTTTATGATGCTTCAGTGACCTCACAGTATGTTTTTAGCATCGTATCAGAACAAGATGCTTCCTTGATTGCAATGGCAGCTCCTGCTTTTTGATAGCTGTCATTGGGAATGACCAGACGTGGATTCTGTTCTCTGCACCAGTTTTCTACAGCCTATGTATACACATAATAAAAATAACAGATTGAAAGCTGGGAAATTTTGTCTGTTGTTCAGGGACTATTCCAGTCTTTAGCCTGCCGAGATGATTGTCAGTCTGTTTGCTAGGAACCAAACTTCAGACCTCTGTAATTTGTCTTCCCTCGAGCTGAAAATACCTTAGTACTCTTCCCCCTCTCCCAAGAGGCTCCTCAGGTCTTCACCCTTCACATCCTGCCCTTTACAAAACCAAACTTCCTCCAAGTATATAGCTAAATTATGTGCCTTCTAAAGTTACTGTATTTAACTCTGCTATATCTTTTCCCATTAGCTGTCTGCTCTTCAGTCCTTACCCTTCAATTCACCTAGGTATCATAGGCACACAACCAATTAAAAAGAAAAAAAATAATTAATGTTGTACAACAAAGGACTTAGAATTAGGATTTATTAGAAGACTGATTTTGTGACTTCATGTCAGTCCCCCTGCTCATGTTTCAGGACGTTCTTAAATTATGTAGTCCAGTATTATTTTGTTCTGGCCTTGCTTGATTTTGCAAGGCCTTGTCTTTGTTTAGGATACAGGATGGACTTTCAGGACGTACCAGATTTTTGCAGAACAAGATGTTGGGACTATTCACCACAGAAGAGTGTAGGAAACCTTGAGGAAATGGATGGTATTCCTGCCTCTGTTCCAGACAGGATGTGTGTGCTGCAGCTGCAACTTTTGTGCATGAGTTCATGGGCAGGAGCTTATTTCACACTGGCTAAGGTAGGGTATCGGTACCAGTCCAGCAGGGATCTCTGGGCAGGCTGAAGGGCACAGGAACATGCTGTGGGCAAGACTGAGCCACGGCTCAGAGGCCAGCTCAAATTACTTGTGCACCTCTGAAGTGAGCTAGACACATGCAATGTTCATTCCTGTGGTCGTGCCATGTGGCAACTTAGAAGTCATTTGATTTTACAGCTGACTGCAAGTGTTTGTCAATTTTCTTGGAGTCTTTCACAAGGCCTCTAACTCTAGGAAGAGCTGGGTGTTCACAATTGAAGCCCAAAGTCCATAGGAGATCCAGATGACTCAGTTTTATTCCCTTCCATTAAAGGCAGTGTGTGTAAGAAATACAAAGAATTGTCTCTAAGGTAGCTGAATACACCTTTATCTGGAATAAACTGTGCTATATTGGTCAAGTAATGTGATAATCTAACTTGCAGTGATGTAATTTCACTTTAGTTTCTTCTGGCAATTGTCCCTATCCCATATCAGCAACAGAATGAAAGCTGGTGTATGTTGTCATCTCAATATGTTGAGCTAAATTCAAGGATTCAAATGGCAATATGAATCATTAATATAATGCAGAAAAAGTTTAGTTCCTAGTTGTTTCCCAAATAATGTGTACAAGCAAGAAGTTAGTAACTAATCTGCAACCCAGTTAATTTTTGGGTACAAAGTACAAGGAGAATATAAGGAATCATTGGGATATAGTCTATTGCAAAAAAATTATTTGACAACAATAAGAATCTTTCAAAATGCTTTTGAAATGGATGACTAGCAGGAAGTCAAATGAATGCTCCTGCAAACAAATGCAATGCATGTGACCAAAAAGTCAACAGATTTGCTCTTTCAGTTGAAAATCAACACTCCTGAGACACAAACCTCTCCCCAAACCAAAGATAAAACCCCATAAACCTTTAAATGTAAAGCAAGAGTAAAATAAATCTGAATAAAATGTAGTCATATTTTAGTTCCAGGAGAAACCATGCACCTCCTCAGCCGTTACTAAACTAAGAAAATGTTGTTGCCTCTACCCCAGCTTGCAAAATCAGAGAAAAATAAAGAGGAAAATTACAGGAAATGGAAGGAAAAACTGCTGAACATGGGAAAATCAAAACTAGAGAGAAGAAGGAATAAAGAGAATGGAAAGTTGCAGCATCACAAAAGTGATTTCCCCATCAATCCAATAAGAAAGATGACTAATCAAGCTGCGTGTAGGCTATGTACCATATCTATCATACACGACTGGTCTTAGAAATAAAATGCAACAGAACTGTCACCCTTCATAATTACTTTGGGAGATAATGCATTCATAGAAATACATATTGTCACAACATCCTTGTGGGTCCCTTCCAACTCAGAATATTCTGTGATTCTGGGATCCCTTCTCCACCCATCTTCTAGTTTTACTGCCATCACAGTCTGATCCTAATCTTTATGTCATGCCATGAAAACTGCCCTGAGTCCCATGCATGCCCAAATCTCTCCTACTGAGCTCCAAAACCTGTCTCAGCACAACTCTGTTTTGTATAGTTTCTCAGGTTCTCTCAGTTCCCTTGCCTAGGTGCTCGGGGCTGCCCCCAGGTGCTCTTCACTGCGCTTACAGTTCCAGTTATAGTGAGCACCAGTCCTTACATAGCTTTAGTCATTCATCTGTGGTTGCATGATGTTTCTTCCAGAGACTCTTTGCCAGAAGACAACTTGCTGAAGCCTGTCCCACGAGCTTTAAAAAATCTGGTTAGTGGTTGTAGCACGTCTCCTCAGAACCCAGTGTTTGTCATGAGCTCACAGTGTGCAACCCCCACCTGGTTTGAGGTCACTTTTTCAATATACTTTTTCAAGTTCTTTGGTCAACCAAAGAACTGCTGAGACAACCAAAGAACCAAAGTCACGGCTGTGACTGCTTTCTCAGTCCCCAGGGCCTGCCTTTGCTGGGAATTGCAGAGTGCTTTCCCCTGCCCTGGCCTGTGCATTGCTCATCTACTCAATCTGGGAGACAGGACACCAGCAAACAAAACATGATGGCAGGAAATGTCATGTCATCACATGTAACCCAGGTAGGCTGAGACAGCCTCCCTTTATTTTTACCCCAGTAAAATGCAACCTGGAGTGGTGAGCACATTAGGAAGTGCTATTTGCCAACCAAAGTGAAGCCTTTAATACATGTGTTTATGCCTGAGCATCTACAAACCCATAAAGAAATACATTATCTAATAGGCACTAGGCATTCTTGTGCTTCATTAGGTATATGCAGAGAAAGAAATAGGTCAAAGTACACCCACTTGAAGAACATTGCAAACAAAACAGTGGAAAGAAAAAAGGAAAACGGTTTGGAAAATTACAGAAAATGTGTCCTGAGCAGCTTGTGGTTTTCACCAGGTCAAGAGCAACATTAAACCTCAGGTTTCACTGCACCAATTGTTCTCTTGTTTCTATTTAATTACAGTGTCATATGGAATTCAAGTTATCTGCTTGTCCCTTCATCCTCCCAATGGATGTCAGCATACTGAGTGACTTCACCTCTATGTGTGTCCATGGGTAACCCAACTGAAGCTTCATGGTGCCAAAAGTAGCAAAGCAGGCAAGAGCTACTGCTTCCTCCCCTGGCAGAAGACAAACCTCTTAAGACCTAGTTCTCCTACCCATCTGCCTGGGACACAGCAGTCTCCTCCCTGTAGCTTGCAGGCATGCAGTGGACTTCTGTTCCCAGAAAATGTCAGCTGTGGCATCTGGCACAAGGGAAATCTGGGAAAAGGAGAGGGGTGGAGGAATTCATGGGAGAGATAAGCAGTTGAGGGGGGTAGCAGGGCAGTAGGAGACTCTTATTTGCAGTCTGCTGCTAGGTCACAGCCTCAGTCCCAAATGCAGGGGGACACTGAGCTCAAGAGAGAACAAGAAGTCCTTGATCCTGTGGCTCTGGGTCCCTACCCACTTGGTCTGTGTGCTGAGATGACTGACATAAGCTGCTTCTGGAAGATGGAATCCTTGCCCTTTTATGATAGCTCTGTCAGTCCTACAGTACCATGCCAGGACCCACTCTCCTTGTCTCCTTTCCAAGGAGAGGCCTGCATATAAGATGCCTTTGCCACTTAAAGCACAGCTCTGTAGTCTCTGTAACTCAGGAGAACAATAGCTTATGGATCAGACTTTTCT